>NW_006159856.1:3360154-3366049 GCF_000334495.1 Tupaia belangeri chinensis
TCCCCCCCCCCCCCCCCTTTTTTTTCCCCTCCACTTTTTGGAATTTTCTACAACTGCTTTCATCCGGCTTTTGGGCCTCCAGGTAGTGCTGGGATCGTCTCTGACTCTATCCTCACCTCAGTATCTTTTTGTTCCACTTTTCTGGGCTAGCTCCGTAACTCCATCTTCCAGTCTTTGCTCTAAGTTTGAAAGAATTTAAAGCCACCCAGGTCACTAGTGAGTGCCACATACAGAAATGGTCTCTGGGCGCCCCTGCCTCTTTTCCTGAATACATTTCCAAGAGCTCTTGCTTGCTTGGATTTATTCTTTTTTATTTCTTTCTTCCTTCCGTTTTTTAAAAATTTTTTTAGGGATTTTTTTGCTATAGGGTGTGTGTATTCTCCAGAAAGATAGAGAGACAGAAAGTGAGAAATCAGCCCCCAGGTGGGATGGCTTCACCATCCCTTCTCCTCCATTCTCCTCTCGGGATCTTGGGCACGTACGCACGTGCACCTGGCATGAGTTTCAAGTCACCAGGTCCTGGACTTGAACTGTGGTTGACCACGTGGGAGCTCAGCAGTGGAACCATTATGCCATCTGCTGGTGCCCAGATTTATTTTTTTCAAGCATCTTGATCTTGTTTCATGGTTGTAACACCTTATGTCTTGGGGATATCTTTATTTTTCAAATTCCTTTCACAGAAAGTTATATTGCCTGTCTCTTCCACTCTCCTTGCTTAGGTTCTTCTGTCTGTTCTTTGGGATGGGGTCAGGTTCCCAGGTGTTAGTCACTCAGTGAGGCATGATGCTGGGCTTCTGGGGCCAGGTTAATGGGAAGACACCAGCCCAGGGATGAGGCCGGGAGGCTGCAAGTACCACATGTGTCACCGTCAGGGCCAAGAGCCTTCTCGGACTGAGGCCACCTGTTCTCCAGTCTGGGGTTCCTGGGCTGCCAGGTGCAGAGTGGGGAGAGGGGATGGAGGTCTTGGGGTAGCCCTTACCACCCCCCTTAGCTTGCTGGCTGCCAGAGTCAGAGAATTTCAGACTTGGTTTCTCAGGATGAGAAAGAGTGGGCTTCTGTGCAGGAGGGTGGGGAGAGGGGCCTTGAGACCCAGCAGCCCCCACCTTCTGCCCTCGCCTTGGCTCTCCCTCTGGCTGAGGGCCTCCCAGTCCCACAGGGGTCTGGCTTATTTCTCAGATAATGCTTCCTCCATTTCCCCACCCTCGGCTCCAGCCCCCTCCTCTCTCTTTACCTTCCTCAGAACTTGGCTGCTGCTCCTTCTCCTCTGTCCTCGCCTCTGGGCCCTGGGGAAGGGAGAGGGTGGGCTGTTGAGGATGTCAGTGTCTGCGGCCTACCCACCCTCTGCCATCATCCTCTTCCCTCATTCTTTCCCCCGTCCTCTTGGTTCCCCGTCTCCCCTCCTCTTACACCCACTCCCAACCTCCCTCAGGCTCCTGAGACTTACCCATCTCCTCCTGTGTCTCCCCTCCCTGGGACCTGGAGACCTGTGCCCCCATGGACTCTGGGTGGTTTTAAACGCACAGGAAGGTTGACAAGTCTCAAACTGCAGACCTCAATCTGCAGGTCTGGCTTATCCCTGAGCTCCAGACCTACCCACCCACCTTCCCACCAGGGGCATCTCGGCTTACCGCAGACTTGACGTGGACAAACCAGACGCATCCTCCTCCTATGATGGCCCGGGAGGTTTTACCTGTCCCAGGATGACTCTCTACCTGCCGGAGCCACGAGGTCCTATTTACCCTTGAATAGTCCAGCACCTGGGCAGGCAGCACCCCTCTAAATGCCTCCTCCAGCACAGGAAGAGTCCATCTTCCAACACATCGGCCCTTCCTTCTCCTTGCCCACCACCCTGCTCAGCCTGCATGGTACCCACTGGGATCCTGTGGCCAGTCTTGGCTCCTTCCTCTGTTCTCCCACAGCTGGGAACCAGCTCACAGTGAACCGCCACCCTGCTCGCTGCTCTTGGGGTGAAGGTCAAAACCCTCCTTTTTTCCTCTATGAGAAGCTCTCTCCTTGTCTTTAGATCATAGCTTAAGAGCAGGGTATCCTGGGAGAGGGACCCTCAGCCTGGATGCCAGCCCCCACCCTGTGACATGCCCACCAGGCACTCTGCATGTCTTATTTAGCACTCAAGCCTACTCTGGGTTGCCGTTTCACAGACGGCCCGACTGAAGCGCAGAGAGGTACAGGCACTTACTCAGGTTGCAGGGGTGGGAAGGAGCGAAGCCCCACCAGGCTGTACCCAGGCCTGCCCTCCATACTTCATTCAGCACTCATGGCTAGGTGTGGACCTGGAGCCCTGATAAGCTGGGACTGACGGCTGCAGAATGGGCTGGAGTCTCATCAGAACGGGAGGCCATTTGTGGCAAAGTCTAGCCCCTGGGCCCCAAGTGGAACTGAATCGTGGGCAGGTGGGTCAGGAAAGTACCCCCAGGAGGCACTCCGAGGGGCTATGTCTGGGAGGATCGTCCAGGTGGAGATGGTCTGGGCTTGACTCTGGGATCCCTGGAAATGTCTCGGAGATGGGAAGGGGTTGAACGGAGGCCCTAAAAGATGCATCCACATCCCAACCCCCAGAACTTGTGAAGAGGAAATTATTTGGGAAAAAAGATCTTTGCAGATGTGATGAGGATCTTAACAAGGGATTGTCCTAAATCTAATGACAAGTGTTCTTATAGGAGGAGAGGGGGAGACCACGTTTTCATGGGGGCAGAGCCTGGAGTGATGCAGCCGTAAGAGGGACTTCTGGAGCCACGGAAGTGGGATGGCACCACCTTGGCCTTGCCTGGCTTTGAAGCCCCCACAGCCACCCCACCACACGTAAAGAAGCATGTCTTGTCTTCCTGGGCGAGACGTCCTACTGGGCTCCCGAGTGTGGTGGCATATGCACCCTTCAGTCCTCAGTTCACGAGTGACTCACACTCATCTTTGGGAAGCATGGCTGCTGTCAAATGATTCACGCCATCGAATGCACACCATTTGTCATGTTTCTCACCAGGTTCTATTTTAAAGCCCTTGTCCTTCTTGTTTCTGTAACTTGAGCCTTTTTTATTAGCACATTCAACTCTCTTGAGAATTTTACCCTTGCTGGAAATGACAGGGTTAAAAATGTTTGCTAAACTCAGAAGTAAAGAGCACATGTCAAGTGGCAGAACTGGTAGGTCCCCTACAGCCTTCCTGCCAGGGCTGCGTGTGGTGGGGACTGGGTCACGACCGTCCTGCTGAGTCTGCTCTGCCCGTGAAAGGCTGGACACCGAGACTCCAGACGTGCCTGAGCGGCACCTTTGTTTCTCTGAAGAGGCCCAGTTCTTCCACACACCGTGCCCCCTGCCTTTCCTATTACCACCGGGGGCGGGGGCTTCTGGAAAAGAGGACTGAAGTGCTTAGGAACAGCCATTCCTTCTCCGCTAAGTTCCTGGGCCACGGGTCCCAGCAGCAGCGGATGAACTGCGTAGGCCTGGGGTGGTGCCTGGTGTCCTCCCAGCCAGGCTCCCCTAGGGCTGCAGGCCGGGCCTTGTAGGATTGGAGCCCTGACTCTGGCACATTTTGCAGATATGAAACACTAGGATCAGACAGGAAGCCCAGGGCCTACAGCTGAAGTGAGACTCGGAGTTTTTGAGGGAGGGAAGAACTTGTCACTCTGCACTGTCACCCAGCAAGGCCCAGGGTGCAGAGCCTTGTTGGCCACAAATGCCACATTCACTGCTACCATCCTGAAGTGCCGAGGGCCACATAGCCCATGCCGATGCCAACGCTGGGCCATGCTGACTTCCAGCCCAGCTCTGGCCTGCTGATGTCGGGGCACTTCTGTGTGGTAAGTCCCACTGTGTGCCAGACATAGGCCTCTTCAAAGCATGGGTCTCACAGCAGTCCTGTGGCAGTGGCATCGTCACCACACACATCACGTGATTTCTCAAGGTGTCCTCGGTATGAGGGGCTAAGGGGAGCAGGGCAGGGCAGGGAGGAACTGAGCAAGGAGGTGGTCCTTGCTGGGGGTTCTGCGGCAGCCCAGCCCCATGGGAGCACTGGGGTGTGTACTGTACCTCCCAGGTCAACCCACCTGGCGGTCGCAGGCTGGCCTCCAGCCAGGGGTCAGTCATTGGCTAGGCCTGTCTTAGTAGAGGGTGACTTCTCAGGTGCAGCGGCAACAGGAAGAACTTGGTACAGGGATGAAGAATTGTCAGACGTGCAGACAGACTCTCTCTCTCATTTTAGTTTAGCTACAGGGCATGTGCACTTGCCAGAGAGAGAAAGAGAAAGTGAGAGATCACGCCCTCCCTCCTCCTCCATTCTCCTCTTGGGATTTTGGGCACGCACTCACATGTACCTGGAGTGTTTCTCAAATCACCTGGCCTGAGACTTGAACCACACAGCTGGCCATGTGAGATCCCATGCGTTTGTCACCATGCCCAGGCTGGCCTGGAGGGAGATTCTCTCTGAGGTGCAAGGTAGAATATCGTGTCGAACCATATGGGATTTCAGCCTACGAAGAGGACAGCTTCATCTGGTTGATCAGTTGGTTAAAAGCACATTTCATGGAAGTGAGGAAGGAGCCAAGCCCTAGAAAAGCCAGGCAGGGAAGCCCTGGAGGGCAGGACCCTTCCCCCCAGGCTGAACTTCCTTACGGGCATGTCACCAGCTGCCTTCCTGAGCCCCAAGTCCCATTGTAACTTCCCTTGTCTTCAATTCTTAGCTTTGAGTCAACCCTCAGAGCTTTGAGGCTGATCTTCAACTACATTCTTCTGGAAGGTTGTTCATGGGAAAAATAGAATTTGCCTGCCTGTTTATCTGAGAAGGGTCTCTATCCCCCAGGAGGTCCTTGTGACCCTCAGGTGGCCTGGCCGCACTGCGCATGCATCAGAGCCACAAGTCGTTTGAGGCCTAGGTGCTGCCTTACCATTGTCAGAATTTGCCAGAGCCCGAGTAGGTCTGGGCTGCTTGTAGGCGGGCTGGTTTGTTACCCTCAGCTTGGGAGGTGCCGTGCTACTGGGGGTCCTGCTGCGCCTCTGACTCTCAGACCCTCCCCAGAACGTCCTCTGGGCAGCATGGTTGCTGCTCCCATCTCCCCTTCGTTCTCACACCACCGATTTTGCTTTCTTCTCTGTCAGTTCTGTGCTTTTCTGCTTCCAGTGTAGCTTTAACTCCCTCCCTATCTCACTCCCTGCAGTCGTCCTTAGATTACTCAGCCCTCTTCCTTGTCTTCCCCGTCAGCCTGTCCTTGCCCGCAGCATCGTAACCACTTCTAAAAATGTTCTGGTTTGTGTGAGAAGTCATTTTCAGCGGGCATCCCTCCCTCCCAGCTTCAGGATGGTGTGGACTGTCTGCATGTGAAAGGAATTAGGGCGATCTTGGGACTATCCATTTAAAATGGACCCTGATCCATGGACCCCACCGTTACGAATTTTTCAGAGAGGCTCGGGATGATTCCGGCTGACAAGGTCCTGCCACACGCGATCCTTCTGCCTCAGCCTCCCCAATGGCCGGGACTGCAGGTGTGCTGCCGTGCCTGGCCTGTTCAGGGCAGTACGGGATCTGAGCCCGGCCTTCTGCATGGAAGCCCACCACCTGTGGCAGCATGGTCTACAGGAGGGGTCATTTGACCTGTCCTGCAGCCTTCTTCAAAGGTCCTGCGGGGAACCAGCAGTTAGCGTAATGGCTATGTCGCTGGATTCCCACGTAGTCGACCGCGGTTCGTGTCCCGGACCCGGTGGCTTAAAAAACTCACGCCGGGCGCGTGTGCGTGCGTGCCCAAGATCCCGAGAGGAGAATGGAGGAGAAGGGATTGCGGCGTGACCATCCCCCCTGGGGGGTGATTTCTCGCTTTCTGTCTCTATGTCTCTCTCTGTCTGTCTGGCGAGCGCACGCGCCCTACAGTGAAAATCTCTCCAAAAAAAA
>NW_006159856.1:3367164-3367680 GCF_000334495.1 Tupaia belangeri chinensis
CCATGGCCCCCCCCGTTACAAATTTTTCAGAGAGGCTCGGGATGATTCCGGCTGACAAGGTCCTGCCACACGCGATCCTTCTGCCTCAGCCTCCCCAATGGCCGGGACTGCAGGTGTGCTGCCGTGCCTGGCCTGTTCAGGGCAGTACGGGATCTGAGCCCGGCCTTCTGCATGGAAGCCCACCACCTGTGGCAGCATGGTCTACAGGAGGGGTCATTTGACCTGTCCTGCAGCCTTCTTCAAAGGTCCTGCGGGGAACCAGCAGTTAGCGTAATGGCTATGTCGCTGGATTCCCACGTAGTCGACCGCGGTTCGTGTCCCGGACCCGGTGGCTTAAAAAACTCACGCCGGGCGCGTGTGCGTGCGTGCCCAAGATCCCGAGAGGAGAATGGAGGAGAAGGGATTGCGGCGTGACCATCCCCCCTGGGGGGTGATTTCTCGCTTTCTGTCTCTATGTCTCTCTCTGTCTGTCTGGCGAGCGCACGCGCCCTACAGTGAAAATCTCTCCAAAAAAAA
>NW_006159856.1:3367801-3369049 GCF_000334495.1 Tupaia belangeri chinensis
TTCCGACGTGGCTCCTGACCCGCTGAATGGACGGAGCCTAGGGACAAGTACCTGCCCAATGCTCATGATGAACGGGGCGCCCCTGGCCCACGCCCAGGGCAGGGCTCATCTGCCAAACACAGGGCTCCCCCAGTTCAGCTCTGCCGTGTGGGCACGTGCCCATGCACAGTAGACCAGACCCTGGGCTCTGGTGGGGAAGACAAATTTGTATTTGGGAAAGACAAGAGAGGAGAGGAGAGGAGAGGAGACCCCTTCCCTGTGTTCATCCGGGCGGGCTGTTTTTCTCTCTGCTTCGCATCGTAACTGCGTCTTTCCATGTGCTCAGCTCACGCTGGGTAGATATACCCTTGCCAGTCCTAGTTTTCAATATTGTTGGGGTGCTCGCTCCCTTATGAGCCCTGGGTTGGTGGACATTGGATCAGGGCCATCTTAAACTGAACAACCAATAGGTTGTTCTAATTCTTCCCACAGGGGGGACTCTCCTCTCCTTTAGAATGTAAGCTTTCGGAGGGCAGAGGCCTCGTGCTTTCTCTGCCCCGTGGCGTCTGAGACGCGATGGGCACGGGGGAGAGGCTCCGCTCCGTAGCTGCCCTGAGTTCCGGCTGAGTGCCCATAAGCCGTGGGTGTAAAGTCAGAGATGAATCTGCGTTTCCAGACAGGCCCGCATGCCCGCGTTCACGCAGGTTGTTCAGCGTGCGCCTGTCGAACGCTCTCGCTTCCCAGTTCCATCTCGCTTCTTACGGCACAGTTCCTTCATCAAGTGGCGTTTGCCTCCATCGAGCCTTGGTTTCCTCAGCTGCCAAATGGGTGTAGCAATGCCCAAGGTTGTGGATGTGTTACGGGGGCCTGGGGGGCTGGATTAGAAGCTGAGGAGTGGGCGTCTAGGGCCTGGCCCTCATTTACTTCCTGCGTCAGGGCTGAAAGGCAGCCTGGGCTCTCCACCTTCCCAGTCGCCTCTGGACCAGGAGGTACCTCCTCTCTGTGGTATGGTTGCTCTGGGAGGAGACCCCATCCTCCTCTATCTGCTGTGCTGGCCTTTGGGTTCCATTTCAATCTTCCAAATGTGCCAGCCTGGGCTTTTCCCACATGGTTTTTGCCCAAGCAGTTCCTCACTCAGCCCTCGGGCTGGAGCTCGCTTCTTCCGGGCAGCCCTCCCTGCCCTCATTTGCGGTGAGCGCCTTTCCCCTCACTCTCATGGTGCCCGTGTCTTCCACATCGCATGCTCTTCCCCTCCGGAGCACCCTAACG
>NW_006159856.1:3370610-3383500 GCF_000334495.1 Tupaia belangeri chinensis
GGGCTCTGGTGGGGAAGACAAATTTGTATTTGAGAAAGACAAGAGAGGAGAGGAGAGGAGACCCCTTCCCTGTGTTCATCCGGGCGGGCTGTTTTTCTCTCTGCTTCGCATCGTAACTGCGTCTTTCCATGTGCTCAGCTCACGCTGGGTAGATATACCCTTGCCAGTCCTAGTTTTCAATATTGTTGGGGTGCTCGCTCCCTTATGAGCCCTGGGTTGGTGGACATTGGATCAGGGCCATCTTAAACTGAACAACCAATAGGTTGTTCTAATTCTTCCCACAGGGGGGACTCTCCTCTCCTTTAGAATGTAAGCTTTCGGAGGGCAGAGGCCTCGTGCTTTCTCTGCCCCGTGGCGTCTGAGACGCGATGGGCACGGGGGAGAGGCTCCGCTCCGTAGCTGCCCTGAGTTCCGGCTGAGTGCCCATAAGCCGTGGGTGTAAAGTCAGAGATGAATCTGCGTTTCCAGACAGGCCCGCATGCCCGCGTTCACGCAGGTTGTTCAGCGTGCGCCTGTCGAACGCTCTCGCTTCCCAGTTCCATCTCGCTTCTTACGGCACAGTTCCTTCATCAAGTGGCGTTTGCCTCCATCGAGCCTTGGTTTCCTCAGCTGCCAAATGGGTGTAGCAATGCCCAAGGTTGTGGATGTGTTACGGGGGCCTGGGGGGCTGGATTAGAAGCTGAGGAATGGGCGTCTAGGGCCTGGCCCTCATTTACTTCCTGCGTCAGGGCTGAAAGGCAGCCTGGGCTCTCCACCTTCCCAGTCGCCTCTGGACCAGGAGGTACCTCCTCTCTGTGGTATGGTTGCTCTGGGAGGAGACCCCATCCTCCTCTATCTGCTGTGCTGGCCTTTGGGTTCCATTTCAATCTTCCAAATGTGCCAGCCTGGGCTTTTCCCACATGGTTTTTGCCCAAGCAGTTCCTCACTCAGCCCTCGGGCTGGAGCTCGCTTCTTCCGGGCAGCCCTCCCTGCCCTCATTTGCGGTGAGCGCCTTTCCCCTCACTCTCATGGTGCCCGTGTCTTCCACATCGCACGCTCTTCCCCTCCGGAACGGCTGGTTTCCTGTTCTCCCTCCCCCGGTGACCGGAAGTCCCAGGGCAGGCCCGTGCCTGTCTCATTGGCTGTGGTAACCTCAGCAACCAGCACTGCATCTGCATCAGCGAGCACATTTCTTAAAAAAATTAAATGACGATCAAACACGCCTGACATACAATGTACCATCCTAACTATTTTTAGTGCACAGTTCAGGGGCTTTAAGTGCATTCAAATTGTGTAACCGCCGCCACCACCCACCCACTTCATCTTCCCTAACTGAGCCTCAGTACCCATCAGCCTAACTCCCATCCTGCCCCCCAGCCCGGCAACAGCCCCCCACTGTCTGTCTCCCATCAGCCTAACTCCCGTCCTGCCCCCCAGCCCGGCAACAGCCCCCCACTGTCTGTCTGTGATTTTGACAACTCTAGGGACCCCACATAGTGGAATTGCATGGTATTTGTCCTTTTGCGATGAGCTTATGTCACTCAGCATAATGTCCTCAGGTTTATCCATTTCATGGCATGCGTCAGAATTTCTTCCTTTTTTTAAATTTATTTTTAATTTGCTACAGGGCATATGCAACTCACCAGAGGGAGACAGAGACACAAAGAGAGAAAGGGAGAGAGAAAATGAGAAAGCACCCCTCGGGGAGATGGCCATACCACAATCACTCCTCTTCCATTTTTCTCTTGGAGCTTTGAGCACGCATGTGCACTTGGCCTGTATTTCAAGCCACTAGGGCCTGGACTTGAACTGTAGTTATCCATAGAATGGCCTTCTCTTTTAAGGCTGAACCCTATAATGTATTTTGAGTGACTTCACATACAGCCTCTCTGAGACAGGGTTGCTTGGCCCTGCTTAGACCCTTCCAGGAACCAAGGACCCATTGCCACATAAGAGAGCTGCGGTATGACTGGGCCACTCCTGGAGACCCATCCAGTAAACACCAAGCCGTGGTCTGACCAGCAGAGCCTGCTGCCAGGCCTGTCAGCCTCTGAGGCACCGACTGGAGGGATACGCTCGTGTCCAGTAACTGCCAACAGGTGACGAGGGGCTGCGCTGGACCTGTCTGTGGGTTTGTTCAAGGCTGAGTCGGAAGGATGGAGCACGTTTACATTTTTGCTCTCCCCGCTATGCTCCGGCTGTGCCGTGGGCAGGGCTCCAGGGTCCCGTGTATGGCTCCCAGAAGTGGCCTATGGCCAGCGTCTCCTGCGTGGCCTCTGACCCCCACAGCTCTGCCCCATGCCTTGATTTTCCAATGGGGATGAGCAGTCCCTGGGCTGAGTTCAAGCTCTTGGGCATGTTGCTGCAGCTGGGGCTGGTACTCAGGGCTTGGTCTAGCACCTGGTGCTTAGAGAATGTTCAAGAGTTTCCATTTCCTCTCTGTCCCCTATAAATTGACCAGCTGAAAGTTAATGTGTAGTACGCCTTCATTCCTTTTAACCAGGTAGCCAGAAGTCACTCGACAGTTTTGTCTTTAATTAGTTACTGGAGAGTTGTAACATTCCCTCTCTATGGCGTTAGCTCCCCTATCCAGCCTGCCAGCCCTCGCTGCTATTTACCTGTGTGGGTTCTGGACCTCCCAGGCCTGATGGGGTAGGGCCAGCCTCATCCATAGGTGAGGAGGGGGTGGTTCAGGGAGCCCACGGTGAGCCCGACCACACCATCAGGATGTGCCGGGTGCTGGAGTGGGGTGCCTTCCAGTTGAGCCTTGCTCCAGTCAGAAGCCAAGGGGACGGCAGTGTTCTTGCTCTTGGTCCAGAGCCGTGCAGGCAGCATCCCCCTAGGAGTTAGAGGCCAGGTGTCCATGACAGTCCATTCCAGATGATGGTTTAAGGTCAGGAAGCCCAAGGAGACTTGGGATGGACCTAATGACACAGTGCTATTCCCTGATGGATGGTGGAGAAACCAACTGTGCAAACACGAGAGTCAAGGGGCCAGCAGTTAGCATAATGGCTATGTCTCTGGACTCCCACGCAGTCAACTGTGGTTTGAGTCCTGGACCCGGTGGCTTAAACTCACGCCGGGTGCGTGTGCGTGCGTGCCCAAGATCCCGAGAGGAGAATGGAGGAGAAGGGATTGTGACATGGCCATCCCTCCTGGGGGTGGGGGTGATTTCTCGCTTTCCGTCTCTCTGTCTCTCTCTGTCTGTCTGGTGAGGGCATGCGCCCTATAGCAAACATGAGAGTCAAAGTTGGTCTCAGGAGACAGGCCAGAGATTGAGCCCTGTTTCTGCCAGGTAGTAGCTGCATAAATGCCTCCTGCAGCCTCAGTTTCCTCACCTGTAAAATGGGACTGGTCATTATTTTGTTGAATGAGACATTAAGTAAGATATTTACAGAGAGGGCCCTTCATAAGCAGACACTGAATTACACCTAGTTTACTTCAGCCAAGACTCCATCCGTTAAGTGATGTCTGATGATAGTTGTGAGCACAGAGGCACTGCTGGAGGGGGAGAGGGGGCAGCAGGGCCACCTGGCCAGCATCAGCTGGTTCTCGCTGCAGCGATGAGGTTAGAGCGATGCTGTTCTCAGACTAGGAAAACAACATCCAAGTCTGTCGGAAATAAAGGCAGGGAATGACCCTTGAGACTGGGAGTGAACCCCAAGGAGGGCCAATGCACAAAGGAAAAACAGTAACAGTGGCCCAGAGAGAGATAGGCATGGTGAGAGAGGGGAGGACCATCACGTGATGGCAGAGACCAGGTTTCTGGGAGTCATGGGGGGCAACTGGGAGTGAGTGTGGTTCATGGAAAGCACCCGTTAGTGGAGGCATCTCCTTGGGAGGTGGTGAGATGCCCAGCTCTGAGAGCATTTAGGAAGAGCCTGGCTGTCCTCTGTGTGGGGGCAGTTCCTACCTGGTGGACGAGCAGTGGTCGGTGTAGGGAGCTGACTGGTAAATGAGCTTCAGAAGATATAGCCACGTCCTTGGCCTTGGTCCTGTGAACGTGACCTGTTTCGGAAAAGGGATCTTTGTAGAGATGATTGAGTGGAGGATCTTGAGCTGAGGAAGTAATCCTGGCTAATCCAGGCGGGCCAGAGTACAATCACGGGTGTCCTTAGAAGAGGAGACACTGACACAGAGAGGGTCACATGGCGATGGGGACAGGGATTGCAAGGATGCAGCCACAAGCCAAGCAATGCCTGGCGCCATCGAGAGCTGGAAGTGGCAGGAAGGACTTTCCTCTGGAGCCCTCAGAGGGAATGTGGGCTGGCTACACCTTGATTTCAGACTTCCGGGCTCTAGATGTGTGAGGTAACCATTGTCTGTGGCTGCAAGTGCCCTGGTTACAGCAGTCCTAGGACGAAATCCGGGTGGCCTATGGAGGCTTCCACCCCTGGGTTCCCTTCTGGGGGCTGGGGTGGAAGCCTCCCAAAGGGTCTTCTCTAGGAAGTGGTCCTCTGATGTAGATCCCTGTTGGGGGGACACAGTGACGTAGGAGTGACTTGTCATCCTTGGATCAGTATAGACTGTGTAGCTCACAGGGCTGGGTTCAGAGCCCTGGAACCAGGCTTCTGGCTTGAGCAGCTGTCAGTCAGTCTGCAGAGCATGGCCCAGCTGCTCCCACTCTCGTTTTATAGGAGCTCCTCTCGGGAGGGTTACTTGGGAAAATAAAGGATTGCTTTTGAGTGAATTGGTGGCAGATCTGTCTCAGTAAACTTCGGCCTAATTGCTTTTGAAAAATGGACTCCGCATCTTGCTATGTTTTGCAAGACGTCGAATGGTGTGGAAAATCTATTACAAACACTGGGAGATGCCGTTCATGTAAAGGGCCCAATTAGCATGGGGGCCAGGAAGGGTGGGTGGGGCCTGGGATTCCAGTTTCCCTTCCCTGACCTCAGGCAGGTGTCTCTCCTTCTTGGAGCTTGACCAGCTGGCCAGAGGGGCCTATCTCTGCACTCCTATATCCTCTGCTGCTGTGGCTCCTGGAGCCATGCGGGCAGGGGACAAGGGTGACCGTTGATAAGTGAAAGCAGTTCGTGGGGTGAGATCCAAAGACCTTTCTGGGCTGTGAGACTGGTCCCTGGTTTAAGATGTACTTGGAAGTAGCCTGTGGAAGAGATTGAGCACCCGTAGTCTGGGTGTTCCCGGGCCCTGACAATGAGGCTGTGCCATGGGTGTGCACGTGTGCACACCTCAGAAGAGTGGCTTGTTCTGTGACCGAGCAAGCTCCTCTTCCTCTCCCAGCCTATTTCTCCTTGCGCACAGGGGCCTCAGGCCCCAGCCTTGACCACAGTCTCTCCTTGGCTCCTCAGCTCTATGGAAAACTTGTGGGCCACTGCGCAGGTCCTGCTTGCTGGCGAGAGTCCCTGTGGAATTCTCTGCAGAGCTCCTCATTCCCTCTCTGGGTGTCTGACCAGCACTACAAGCTTAATGTGTCCAGAGGGCAGTTGGTTCTTTCCGCATTCTGCCCCATCAGATCCTGACCTGCCTGCCCAGGGCTTAGCCCAGACCCAGAGATCACCTGAATGCCTTCCAACATCGGCCTGTCTCCAGGTGCAAACGCATATGCTTCTCTGCCCCTTGGCCATCAGCTTGGCCCAAGCCACCTCTGCTTCCTGTCTGGGCTGTTCCTGTTCCTCAAATGAGTGAAGGAGTCCCTCCTAACCCAGGCCCTTCAGTTTTGGGGTGGGGAAACTGAGGCCCAGAGCAGAGAGGAGAGTTGAGATGTAGGAGTGGTCTTGCCCGAGACTCCTGCCAGCGTTATCTTGGTCCTCTCCCGACATGGGAACAGGGGTTACGATTCTCACTTTCCCAGGGAGAAACAGGGCCACATGGCAGAGTCCGTTTGCCAGCCATTCCTTGGGCTTCTAAGACCCGGCTCTTTCTACTTTCCCACTCTGCGGGGCAGGCCGGTCCTAGGCAATTCCAAGTGTGAGGGAGGAGCAGATGTGGCCAGACCAGCTTTTAGGGAGAATGAAGTTTCCAGCAGGTTCGAAGAAAGTCTAAGGTCTTTGTTGGGCTGAGGCTCCATTGTCCACCTGCCTGTCTTGGCCAAGGGCTGGAGAAGGCTGCCCACCTGAGCAGGAAGTGGAAGGTTCAAGATCCTTCTCCTCCATGGCTCTGGGACATCTGCTTCCATCTGACCTTTCCTGACCTTTCCTGCTGCTGTGAGCAGTTCTGGGTGTCCTAGGGCTTTTCCCTGCTAGTGCACAGATGAACATGGGAAGAACCTGAAACTCAGACCTTTGCACACCAGGTGGTCCCAGTGCAGAGGAGCCCTCTCCCACATGGCAATAGCCATCTGGGAGGACGTGGAGTGGGTAGGTACATCGTCATGCCTCGCCAGGATCTGCTCCTCCTCTTCGACCCCAGCTCCAGCCCACAGGAAGAGTGGAGGGTGGTGGGTGGGTACCAGGCACCAAACCTGCCCCGCCCACTCAGATTTGCTGGTGACACATGGTCACTCACTGTCTCCGACTCTCAGTCTGTGGCCTTCAGGAAGGGGATCCTGGAGGTGTGAGGACAGCTCTGTCCAACCCCACTTCCCCTTGTGACCTCATCCCCTTCTGAATTGGCCCCACTCCCACTTCAGCCTCTCTGACGCATGCTGATGGGAGGGTGGTCCTCCTCCAACCCAGCCTGACTCGAGCACCCCTGCCCATATGCCGTTCAGGACAGTAAAGGCAGAATAGCTCTGCCTTTTTAGGGATACTGCTGGTCACTGATGGCCACCACTGCTTCTCCATGATGAATGAGGGTCGTCTCGTGGAGGAACTTTCCCCACACACACACCCATGCAGCGGGGAGGCACGAGGGTCGTCTCGTGGGAGAACTTCTCCCCAGACACCCACGCAGCGGGGAGGCATGAGGGTCATCTTGTTGGAGAACTCCCCACACACACCCACACAGTGGGGAGGCACGAGGGTCATCTCATGGAGGAACTCCCCCCACACACCCACGCAGCGGGGAGGCACAGAGCTCTGTTATACAATCCCAGTGACTTCACAATTGCCCTTTTGGTCAAAGACACTCAGCCCTTCTCCATGTGCAATGGCCATCAGTGCCTGGGACCCATGGACTCAGTGCCCTTCGGGGTCTTCTTGTCCTCTGGGCACCCCACACCTGTCTGTTGCTGGGTCCCATACACTCTGCCTCCTGTACACACACCCCCCAAGCCTCCCCAGCCCTGGAGGAGCTTCTATCTCCTCTCTGAAGGTGACGCCAGGCCCTTCGCGTGGACCTAACACCTCTCTGTGAAAAGAGTGACCTTTCAAAGGTATGGACCAGGTCCCCTCTCTCCCTCTCCATCCATATAATCCACCCGTCCATCCACCCACCCCTTTCCCAGGGAAACACTCTACTATACAGAGACTGACCCAAAAGTCGTGTCCACCAGGCTTCACGCCCACCCTTTCTCCCAGCAGTGCAGAGGGCCAAGGTCACCACCAGGCAGATCCTTCCTGATCTCCCCACCAGGCAGATGTCCCCTGTCCTCCCCACAGTGAGGTGGGCCCAGGGTCATGAACCAGCCAGGCTGGCCAGGACCCTGGTCACCTGTGTAGATTCCTGCTTGGAGTGGGCATCTGGAACCTGGACCTAATTCCGTAATTCAGAGCTGAGGCCGGGGTCTCCCTGCCAAGTCTGCACTGGGACAAGGGTAACACTGAGTGTCTGTCCTCCATGCACACACCTCCCCCTGGGCTGCACAGCTACCTGGGTACAGCAGGGACAAGCTAATGAGGCTGGTAGCCACCTTCTCCCCACGTAGGCAGGACCGCCCGAGGGACTTCAGTCACCGTCTTCTCTCAGAGCCACGATCCTTGCCGCCCCCGACTGCATGGTGCACCCAGGGCTGCCGGCTGAACGCTGCTTCTGAAACTCCAGGACAGCTGAGTGTGACTCATCCCCACCCCAAGGTGATTCGCGGACACCCAGGCGAGGCGGTCCCTGCCTCTGGTTTGTCTCCTCCCAGTTGTATTTCTAATTATGCTGCTTGATTTCAGGTGCCCCGTTTGTACCAGTTACCGTGTACACAGGGAGAGGGGAAAGGAGTAACTTCTTCTCTTCAGCCTTTGCAGGGCCCTTCCAGGGAGGTCTGCCTCTAGCTGCTTCTCCCAGAGCTCACCTTGTTGACCCCAGTCTGTGGGTGTGCCCTGACCTTGGAAACTCCACTCAGCCATCTCATCTTCCACGTTGGTCCCACTCCGCCCCCTCTGACACATGCCGCACGGGAGGGCGGTCCTCCTCGAACCCAGTCTGACCCGGGTGCCCCCGCCCACCTGTCTTCCAGGACTTCAGAGGCCAAATGGCCCTGCCGAATGCCTCTGAGGCTGGCAGAGTTTGTCTTTGCAGGCAAGGTTTCTCTGATCAGGATCTGAGTGAGTCCAGAGAGTCATCTAGGGTTCGATATATAGGGAGGAGATAGCTTATATTTCCATGGCCTAGAGAGTGGGTACCCCCTGAAATTTCGTGCCCTATGTGCCTCTCTTGCCCCACCCTAGTTTCAACTCTGTTTTCTAAATCTTTCTCCATCCAATCATCCGTCCATCCATCATTTATCCATCTATCTAATCATCTATCTGCTCACCCTTCTATGTGTTCACTCACCTGTCCATCCAACCGGTACATAGCTCGGCAACACCGACAATAAGCCTACCACAGGGCTTCCACAGGGGCCAAGCCGGGCTAGGACTAGTGTGTCCAGGATACGGAATTTAAGACGCACCCACTTCCAGAGTCATGCACGTGTAGGGCTATTGCATGTCTGGGGAGCGGGCACTTTCGCTTCTTTGCAGGCTCTCAGCAGTGGAGAGCCCGCCCAGGTAGCCAAGTGCCAGTGTAATAGAGAAGCAGGATCCCGGAACTCTCCTAAGCCCAAGGGTGCCTGGGAAAGGTGGGCCAGAGGAGACAGCTGGGATCAATTCTGTGTGGGGCTGGAGGATGCTCCCGATCAATGAACTATTATTGCACACGCTCCTACTGTAGATGAGGCATGTTTTAGCACTGGGGTATAGCAGGGAGCAAACCTGAGCCAACCCCTCTCCCAGTGACAGCAAGATGAGTTTGTTTTCTGTTAAATGGTGGTTGTACTGTAAAAACCAGGGAAGCATGATAGCGAGTTAGAGCAGCACGGCCCTGAGCCAGGGACCAGGGAAGGCCTTCCTGAGAAACTGACATGTGAGGAAAGACTGAGAGGGGAGCGGGCTCTGCATAGTCGGAGAGCAGGGAGGTGGGTGAGCCTCTGGCTGTGCTCAGGAGGATGGCAGGGAGGCCTTGTGGTTGCAGCAGGGGGACAAGGGAGGTCGGGGCTGGGACCAGTGGAGAGGCTATTCACCGGGGTGCTGCCAGCCCTGGAAGGCCCTGGCTTTGCCCGAGTGAGACAAAGATCTGGTGGTGAGAGCTGGTTAGCAACGTGGTCTGCTAGCAGCCATTCTGGGGAGAGGTTGGAGAAGCTAGAGGGTGCCAGGACAGGTCAGGCATCCATTCGGGGGGGGGTGCATTTTCCAAGTGAGAGATGAACTCATTATCAGCGAGAAAGATATCCACATGCCCACGAGAATTTTTAAATACAATTATTTATTTAATTTTATTTATTATTATTATTGTTGTTGTTATTTGATTGACTATAGGGCACATGCACTTACCAGAGAGAGAGAAAGGGAGAAAGCAAGCTGCCAGGTCCAGGACACGAACTGCAGCCAGCCATGTGAGAGTCCAGCACCTCAACCACCACGCCACCTGCTGGCCCTGCCCAGGTGAATTTTATCATTGGTCTGACATTCAAGGGACAAATGTATCCTTTTCGTCTACCCATGGGGTCCCAAGATATCTGAGCAGAGGGAAACAGTACCAATCAATCTAGTCCTTACAGAAGAAACCGGGGCCGAGGTTAAACGCTCCAACTACCCACTCAGCTTGTGGCAGACAGGGCTGCGGCTCTGAGTCCCGAGGAGGTGCCTTGTGCCCGCCCTGCTTTGCTCACATCAGTGTGCACCCAGTTAGGGTCTCATCCATACCCTCGGGAGCTGGAGGCTGGAAGCACAAAGGAGCCGTGGCTGGGCTGCGCTTGTCCAGAGAAGCATCTCTAAGGGCAGGCACCTGTGCTCGTGGGGCCACTGGTGGGCTCATAGGGATGCCTCATGCACCTGCTCCCTGCCACCTGTGTGGACGGCACATTGAGGACTCTGCCCAGAGTCTGCAAACTTCTGCAAAAGGCCAGGTGACACTCTACACTCTACAGACCAGACCAGTTGGTCTCTCTAGTCACTCCTTAACTCCATAGTGCCAAAGCGGCCACAGACAGTACAGAAATGAGAGGGCGTGGCTACGTTTCAGCAAGACTTGATGAAACAGGTGATGGGGCAGATATGGTGCAGCCATAGAGCCCAGGGACAGGCAGGAGGACAAACAGCAGCTTCTCAGAAGGGTCCCAAAGTAGAGCACATGAGCACCTGCAGGCTGACAGCCCCCAGGACCTCCTCAGGGTCGGTCCTGCGTGGGTCACACTCTCAGTGACCTTGATCTGCTTCATGGCAGGAGGCCTCAGCTCAGTGAGCAGGTGCCCGCACACGGCTGTGAGGTCAGCTCTACTTACCGCTGCGATATACCATTCTGACAGGGAAGGCAGGATGACTCAGGGCCACTGCACCAAAACGGGCCTCAGAGCCCCAGTTTCTCACATTGACATATGGGTGACAACCAGGATGTCCAGGAGAGGCTGGTGCTGGGGTCTGTCAGTGTGCCAGCCCCGTCTCTTTTCTATTTACAGAATATGACACCTTTTCATTCTAAAAACTCAAAGAAGTAGAAGAGTTGTGAGAAGAGTTAAGTCAGTCCAGGGCCAGATGGTGGCACAGTGGTGACACAACCAGACCCACACGGGAAGGTCCCAGTTTGCAGGCTGAGGGCTCCCTATACATGCCAGGCACGTGTGTACGTGCCCATGATCGGGACTGGCTGAGGCTGTGAGTGGATCATGGTGTGAAGACCCTGTCGGGAGTGTTGTAACTCTGTCTCTCTCTCTCTCATGGAAGCAATAAATGGATACATTAAAAAAAGAGAAAACCACCCCAAATCTTAGCATCCAGAAATCATCACACTTGCCATGGAAATCCGATGACTTCATCACATTCTGTCTCGAATTCTGTAATTTCAAGTCTATCCATGCAGAGTTCTCTTTGGTTGCATCTTGGAATGTATTTCTGTCCTCATTTTCTGTTTGTGTTTCTAGACACCTGCACGTTGGGTGCCATGCGTCCTCCCAGGCTGCCTGCTTCAAGACTGCCTCAGCAGGTCCAGCCCTGCTTGGACAGAATTCTCTTCTTATTTTTTCCCTGTTTTGCAGCTTCCAATGTGGCTTTCAGATTTGAAGTGCTCCCCCCTCCCTTTTTTTCAGTTTTTGCTATAGGATGCATGTGCTAGCCAGAGAGACAGAGACAGAGAGAGGGAGAGAGAGAGAGAAAAAGAAAGTGAAGAATCATTCCCCAGGGAGGATGGCCACATGGCAATCCCTTGTCCTCCATTCTTTTCTTGGGATTTTGGGCACACATGCACAAACACCTGGCATGATTTTGAAGCTGCAGGGTCCAGGACTCTAACCACAGAGTTGGCCATATGTGATCCAGTGCCTTAACCACCACACCACCTGCTGGCCTCAGTTTTGAAATGCTTTTAGCTCTCTTTCCTTTCCCAAATTTCCTTTATTTTTTCTTTTTGGAGAGGTTTTTGCTATAGGGCACGTGTGCTCTCCAGAAAGACAGAGAAAGACAGAGAGACAGAAAGCAAGAAATCACCCCCCAGAGTGGGGGATGGCCACGCCGCAATCCCTTCTCCTCCATTCTCCTCTTGGGATCTTGGGCACGCACGCACACACGCCCGGCGTGAGTTTAAGCCATCGGGTCTGGGACTCGAACCGTGGTCGACTACATGGGAGTCCAGCGACATGGCCACGATGCTAATTGCTGGTCCCCCAAATTTCCTTTCTGCTCTTTCTTCTCCGTCTGCTGACTGGGGGTCTGTCTGTATCCTCTGTGAGCCCTTGTGCTAAGGGTGACCATGTTGTCTATGATTTCTGCAGATGAGGGAAAGCTATGTCTGCTGTTTTCCTGTCTCGGGATTTGTTTCATAATGTGGCTTCTTTTTCTGCCTTTGGAAGTGGGTCTTTGCTCGGCTGCCTCACAGTGAGCTTGTGGCCCTCACATCAGCACCTCTCTGCTTCCCACTCCCGGGTGCCTTAGCTCCCTGCTGGG
Organism: Tupaia belangeri chinensis; assembly: GCF_000334495.1. NCBI lineage: Eukaryota > Metazoa > Chordata > Mammalia > Scandentia > Tupaiidae > Tupaia > Tupaia belangeri. Next base: position 3,382,838 of record NW_006159856.1, read on the forward strand.
GGTCCCAGTGGGCTCAGGTGGACTGTCAGCACACCCTGAAGCATTGGGCAACTGTGCTTCAGAGTTGGGGGTGAGGACTGACTGAAAGTGCCGGGGTGTGTGTGTGTGTTTTCTTGTGGTGGCTGTTTCCAGAGGGGCATTTGAAGACAGGGCAGATTACAGCTCTGCTTTCTACTGAATTTGCTGCCGGGTGCCTTGCTCACGGCGGTTTTCATTTTGGGTCCTTGTCGAACTTCTCCGTCACTGGCTTTGGCCTACTTTGGTAAGAAAAGGAGCTCCGTTTCCCTTTGAGGGAGAAATATGTGTCTGACATTTTCCTGTGTCTCTCAGAAATTCCTCTCACGATATAGTTTCTTTTGGCTCCCATGACGTTCCGGACTCACTGCAAAAATCTCTGGGCTCCACAGCTTCTGTCTGCCTGAGCGGAGACTGAGCAGCGTTTGTTCATCTTGGCCTGCGCTTGGCTTGGGCTCCAGTAACAGTACTATCATTGCCATCTTTATCTTTGAAAACTTTTTCCTTTGACGTACTGCAAGGTTACCAGGTGGCTCCCACATGTCTGTCCCTATGGAAAACATTTTATGGTTATTATTATAGAACACATCAGAACACTTCAATGTCAGAGCCATTACAGTATTAGCATCCCTAAATCTAAAAATCCAA
>NW_006159856.1:3383517-3387290 GCF_000334495.1 Tupaia belangeri chinensis
AATGCCGACATGATGCCGCAAGGGGAAAATTCTACATATAACATCATGTGATGGGTCCCAGTCAACACACTACCGTATAAAAATATTGTATAGAATTACCTTCAGGCTATGTGCATAGTGTCTACAAAACATAAGGGAATTTCATATTGAGATTTGGGTCCCATCCCAAGATACCTCATTATGCGTGTGTGGATAATCTAAAATTCTGACAAAATCTGAAATCCGAATGCTTCTGGTTCCGCGTATTTCGGGTAAGAGATGCTCACAGTATAACCGCGTCTCTGCTCACTCCATGAGGCCCAGAGCAGACTGTCCTGCCCGAGTCCCAGCCCTTCGTACTCCTCCTCTTTACAACCCTTCCGTCCACACTTTGTCTCATCTAGTAATTCATAGCACCATGTTTGTGGGGCACACCTGCTGTGTCCTGCTCCAGTGGTGAAAGGACAAAGTCCCAGCCTTTGTGGACTCAGTATCATTTGTGAGACCGTCCCGGCTGCTCCTTGCCTGCAGGGCCTTTCCTGAGTCCTCCCTGTATGCCCAGCTCATGGTGGGCAGAGCGGGGCGAGGAGTGGTGCTTGGCCTCACTCTACCGGCTCATTGCACCATCAGTTCCTGGTGGACCCTGCAGCCCTGAGCTCCTGGCCTGGGCCCAACCCCGGGTGCCCCTAAGTTGACAATCCCGGACTTCAGATGTGCAGCACTGGTCGTGGTCCACGCCTTCACGTTTAAACACCATTTTCTCTTCACTCACTACAAAAAAAAAAAAAAAAAAAAGGAAAAAATAAGGAACCACCGAGTCATTAATCAACACCCCATCCCCACCCCACTGCCCAAAGGAAAAAAGAAACAAAACAAAAGGCATCAGAGTTGAGGGACCTGGGACAAGCAGGTCACAAGGTGGTTAAGGCGCTGTATCCCCCAGGGCTGAGCGCAGTTCAAGTCCCAGACCTGGCAGCTTGAAAATCATGCATGGTGTGTGTGCATGCGTGCCTAAGATCCCAGGAGGAGAATGGAGGAGAAGGGGCTGCAGTGTGGCCATCCCCGTGAGGGGGGAGTGATTTCTCATTGTCCTTTTCACTGGTCTCTCTCCTGCACATGCTCGACAGCAAAAACTTAAAAAACAAACAAACAAAAAATCCAAAAACAAACAAAAAAGAAAAATACGCTGGGCATGTGTGCAAGTGTGTCCCAAATCCCAGAGTAAGGTGGAGAAGGACTGAAGTGTGGTCATGCCCTCTGGGGAGTGATTTCTCACTTTCCTTCTTTCTCTGTCTCTGTCTGTCCCCAATGAGCTTAAGTGCCCTATGGCAAAAGTCTAAAAAAAAAAAGGTTGTGGGCCCCATAAAAGAAACACAGTACTTAGTATGGCCAAACAGTTTAAAATAGTCTAAGACTCTTACTGTTTCATAAAAATAAATTGGTTGTGAATAGTTGAAGAGGCAAGATTTATAGTACCCTGAAGCCAGAGCACTTCTTTAATGCAAATAAGGATGTCAAGTCTGAGTGCGTTCCCTCCTCCCCCACCTCCCTCCATCCTTTCCTCTGCACCCCCACCCTGTCTTGCTCCGGGCCTCTACACATGGATGTAATGGTAACAGCTGATGGGTTTGAGCACCCGAGCTGAGGCCCTGTGCTAAGATGCTAAGCAGAGGGACATACTCTCAAATGAGCCTCTCAACAATCTCACGAGGAGGGTACTATCAATGCTCCATTTTACAGATGAGTAAATGAGGTTTCGAGGGCAAGGATCACACAGCCAGACAGCAATGAGCCTAGCTCCGAACCTGGGCTCTGAGACCAGGGTGAGAAGGGGTGGGTTCACCTTCTTGCCTCTCATCAGGAGGCTGCCTGGGGTGGGAGTGGAGGAGGAGAGGGTTCGGGCCCTGCCTGAAGGTCCACTGTTCAGTCTTCCCTCTGCAACTTTCCTGTGAACTCACTCTCTGGTTTCTTTAAGACACAAATATACTCAACCCAATGACGAGTGAAGCTTGAGTGGGAATAAGTTCACTTTTCTTTCTAAGAGGCAACACCAAGAGGAAAATCTTTGCATCTATATCACTTACCTTCCCTCTTGCCAATGGGGAAAAAGAGGCCCAGAGAGGGAGAGAGAACTGCCCTCAAACCTGGGATATCTGGCTTTGGTTTGAGATTTGTCCTGGGCTTCTCCACAAGTGTTCTTCCAAAATTCTTAAAAATAACACGCTCTTAATTCAATTTAACTACCAAGTATGCTCACCCTGGCACTCTCGGGAGGGTGATGCGTCATGAATTCCCAAATGGTGAGAAGGTGCCGGAGCTCGGAATAGGCCTGAGTCACGGCCCTGCGCCCAGGGCTGCCAGCCCCTGCTGAGAGCAAATAAGGACCTCCACGGCGTCTTTGGAGCTCGTCGCCCGCCAAACCTCCACACTCGCAGGCATGCTTGTGCACACGCACACAACCACCTCCTCCGGGCCTTACACCCCGCGGCCCACAGCACGGAGTCCTGAGTGCGCTTTCTTCGGATGAGGAACCAGCTCCATGCTGTGGAACCTCGGCTCGGCCTCTCCTGGTCTGGCCTGCCAGGGAGGCTTCTGGGACCTTGATGCTTGGTCTCCACTCCTCTGTGTAGAGCTCTGCTCTCACCACCCAACCTCTCCCTCCTTCCACCTTACAGTCCTTTCAAGGGACATTGCCTAGCCCACCCAGGAGCAGGATGCCTGCCCGGATCCCCTGGACGTCAGGGGATGCCCACGTGCAGGCTCTGGGCTCTGCCATCAGTGATGCCACTCCATAGGCCTCCTGGCCCGCTAGCCCATGGCCTTGGGGGCCCTGGCCCTGTACCCATCTCTGGCACCCTGAGTCCCAGGCCCTCTGATTCCATGACCCTTCTCCTCGAAGCCTCTGACTCCTGTCCTAAATCCTCAGCTCCCAATAAGGAGGGGTCTCTGGGATCCCACATCCCTGAGCTCCTGTCTCAGAGGTGACTTCTCCAGTCCTCCAGGTCCCCACTAACGCCCACCTGTTTCAGCCCTCGGCCCTCAGGCCCCTCACTCCATGTCAGCTGGGCCCCTTCCCTCTCCACCTGCACCACAGTGTGGGACTTTCCTCCAGCCTCTGGGCCGTGGGAGCCACGTGACTGGTGAAACTCCCCTTTGTGCATTTGCCGGTACTAGGGAGTCAGAGCCCAAATTGGAGACCATCGCTGTGCGCATGGGTGCACACACAGATGCGGTGTGTGCATGTGTACACACATGTGCACGGATGCGGGTGACTTGTGAGTACGTGTATATGTTTGCATGTGCATGTACACACATCCACGCGCCCGGCCGGCTAGGTGTGTGTGTGTGTGCGCGTGTGTGGAGGCACCCAGGGCTGCCCACGCTCCCCTTGCTCCTGGCGGTAACCCATCTCAGCCACCCTCACGTTCCCCCAGCCCTGACTTCCTCGGGCATTTATTTAGCATTTTATTTTACCTTGCAGTTTTATTTGCTTTTTATTGTAGCAGGTTGCTTATTAATTTTTGGAACAAGAAGGAATACAAATAAAGCCTGGCTGACACCCCAGCCAGTTCCTCACGGGCCCAGAAAGGTCTGGGCTGGTCGACTGCAAGTCCAGGAGCCTTCTCCAGGCCCTCCCAGCTGCCGGGGGCACCCTGCTCCTTGGGCCTCACCCATGTGGCCCCTCCTGGCCCTTAAAGGCCATTCCTCAAGGCCCTGCAGGAGCCCACACTTTCAGGCCCGTCTGTGGGCCTCTTTCTCCAGCCTGCCTCCAGGCTTGCTGATGCATTGCTGCC
>NW_006159856.1:3387788-3419339 GCF_000334495.1 Tupaia belangeri chinensis
CACCTTCCCCTCAGCCCCGCCCCAACGCAAAACAGAGTCGGTGTCTTTCCTTTTGTAAGGTCACGGTCCTGTCAGGTTAGAGTCCCCCCTCCATGACCTCATTCAACCTCTTGGAGGCCCTGTCTCTAAGTACCGTCACAGTGGGGGTCAGGGCTTTGCTTAGTAAGTTTGACGGGGACAGGACAGGCTGCCATAACTAATTGCTGCAAGCTGAGAGCCGCACACACAGCAACTGACGCTCCCACCATGGGGGCCGGCTCCATGCCCACTTCTGACACTCCAAAGGTATAATTCTGTGTAGTCACATCCGTCCACCTTTGCATCTGTGCTCCTTTCACTCCTTTTCAACTTGAACCCTCTTCCAGCCCCCGGGACCTGTGACGTGATGTCTCTTCCTGGAGCTCCGTGGTCCAGCTGCCTGGAGGGGCTGCTCTAAGCGCTCTGTGGGTCCTGCAGAGCACCCACCTGGGTGCCCTCTCTCTCTGCAGGGGGCTGGGGAGGGGAGTGTTCCCTAGCCCCACTCCTCTTGCTCCCTGCTGGCTCCCCCGTCTTCTGCCCACAGCTTATCCTTTGCTTTCGCTCTCCTCTGCAAGAGACCCGGGATCCCGGGCCGGCTTGTGGGCTCTGGCTCCAGCCCAGCACAGGCAGAGATCAGGCTCCTGGACAGCACTGGGAGGCTCCCATTGTCACTGGCTCTCATCGAGTACATTCCATCTGCTGAACGGAGGACCTCCCATGTGCCAGGCACTGTTCCGAACCCCAGGAATCCAGCAAGTGAGAGAAACGGGAATCCTGCCCTCCCGGAACACACATCAGACAAGGCTGCAGCTCAGCCTCTCCCTCCTCTGGCCCACCATGACGCCATGTTATCCTGAGGCCCCTCGTGCAGTGTCACCTCTCCTCACGGGCTGATGACATGCTTCTGCTGGGCCACCCCTGCCACACTTCCTGTGGTCCCAGCCCAACAGCCCTGGTCCCCCTCTCTGTCTCTGTGTGGGCTCCTCCCTTGGACGAGGAGCTCTGAAACCAGGGACAGAGTGTGGGGGTACGACTGTGCTCTCACCAAGGAGACTGGCAGAGACCAAAGCAGCCAGGGAGAAAGGTGGGGCGAGGAGAAGGGGTCCTGCTCATTGTCTTACAGAGCACCCTCAGCGACCCGCAGCCACAGGGTCCCAGAGGGTGTGGAGGCCTTTCCACGCACACGTGCAGGGGTGGAGAGGCCACGACTGAGCGGGCAGTTGTTTTTCTCCCTCGTCGACAACTGACCCCATTTCCTGGCAGAGAGGAAGCGTTTCCTCTCTCCTCATTTTTACTCCCATTTTCTCCACTCAAATGCCTGAATGCCACGTCTCATTTCTCCTGCAATGACTGTCCTTGAGTCTGGGCTTGTCTTGGGCCGGCAGGGACAGGAGAGCATCTTTTCTCTGTTCCAGGGAGAACTGACACCCTCCATATGATAGGGTGGCCTGGGGGTTGGGGACAGGGGTGACCTTGGCCTGTGGCCCCTTAACTGTTTCTGTAGCTGGGCTAAGGTCTTTGCAGGGACCTTGTCTTCCTGCAAGTTCAGCCACTTCTCGCCCGGGTGTAGGGGTTGTCACTGTGGGCAGGAGGCAAAGGGCTCCTGAGGCAGCCTGGAGGCGGGGCCAGAGAGCGGGGCGTAGAATCCGCAGGTGTTTGAGGTGCGTCAATGTAACCCTTCCAGAGAAGGCAGAGGTGGAGGAACTCCGTGGTGTGTCAGAAGCAGCCGCAGGATGATAGCTGCGCAGGGCACCTGGGCAGTGGCTGCTCCCTTGTCAGTCCTCGCCAGGACAGCAGGGCAGCAGGGTGGGACAGACAGCAGGGCGGGCAGCAGGCTGGGGACTGGGCAGGAGCTCCTCCCTGCTGGCCGAGCAAGGGCAATGAGGATCCGATGCCGGAGGAGTGAGATGGGCTAGCCGAGAGCTGGTGTTAGAAAGCCCCAAAACCCACCCAGTTGTTCCCTTGGATAGATGGGTGTGTGAGACTCAGAGAGAGGACTGCCTGCCCCAGGGTCATGCCAGGAGATGGAACAGCAGAGAGAGGCTCAAACCAAGGATCTGATGGCCAGCTAAGGGCTTTTAACCAGGACATGGCACTGGGTGGACGGCAGGGCTCACAGCGGCACCTGCTCCAGGCGTTCATTGCCCTCAGAGCCTGGCGATTCACTCGCTAGGACACGGCGGTGTATACAGGTCCCACCGCCGGCCACCAGCTCCCTGCCCATCCTCAGCCTTATCCTTCAAGGGACCCAGGCCTTTGTGGTTTCCAACATCCTACTCTCTGAGAAGATTCTACACAAATTCAAAGCTTTCAAGGGAATTTGTCAAGGTCACAAACAAGTTGGGGTTGCTTGAAGTGAGTGAGTGCTGATGGAGAATGCTCAGGCCCCACTCACAGCTCCTGACAAAGGTGGCCCTGGGGGGAAGTGCGTCAGTCGGTGCTGCTCGTGACAATTTCTCGTGACATCCAGGGCACACGCGGGGAGCAGTCACTCCTCTGTGTTGGCGGCCAGGTTGGGGTCTGCTTGCTCCGGGCCTGGCTGGCTGGCTCTGTGCCAGGCTACGGGCTAGATGGGATTGGCCAACTCTTGTGGGTCCTCTCCACTGGAGTTCGTGCTGTGAACCTGGCAGGAAGGGCGGGCCCTCCAGGATGTCAGAGGAGCAGGAGGGTGAGCTCCACGCCTCGAGGCTTTGCTTACACCATCCCTGCTGCCATCCAACTGCACAGAGCAAGGCTCATGACAGCCCAAGTCAAGGCTGCTGGAAGCAACTGCAGAATGACACACCGCAAAGGGTGAACGGAGAGAGGGAGAGCGGGCTCCAGGGACCCTGCGATCACAAAAGATTGCTAACACCTGGAGGGGAGGCATCAACAGGAGGTGGTCTAGTCCGTTTTGTGGCTAATGACAGAAAATACCTGAGTTTGGATAATATATATATATATATATATATATATATATATGTAAGTTTGCTATAGAGCATGTGTGCTTATCAGAGAGAGAGAAAGAGAGAGCTGGAAAGTGGGAGCACATCCCCGAGGGAGGATGGCTACATGAAATCTCTTCTTTATTCTTCTATTGAGATTTTGGATACACATATGCTCCTGGCATGATTTTTAAGCTGCTGGCTCAGGGACTTGAACCACATAGTATGAGTGGTTCATATGTGAGATCGAGTCACCTTAACCACCACACCACCTGGCTGGCCCAAGTCTGAGTAATTTAAAATAGAGGTTTGGCTCCTGGTCTGTAGGTCCAAGGTTGAGGGTTGAATCTGGTGACAGTCTTCTTGCTAGAGGGTAGCACAGTGGAGGCCTCATGTGCTCACAGTCGGGAGCCTGAGCAAGGCAGCACACGTGTGTCTGTGTCCATGTGCCTCTGCTCTCATCTCACTCCCTCTCCTTATAGACCCGTCAGGACTCCACCACGGGGCCTACCTTCATGCTTAATCATTTTCCCAAGGCCCCACCTTATGACACCATAATACGATTTAGTCTGATATTGCAAGTTCCAGTGCATTCCAATGCATGAGTCTTGGAGGGCCACATCTGAACCATAATAGGAGGGATGAAGCAGGAGAGGCTGCCGACAGAGCCCTTCCTGTACCTGCAGCTAGGAGAAGGACAGACGGCTCTGCTGTAGTTTTGCTGTCCCACGACTTTACCTGAAATAGCAACGCTTGAGCCTCTTTTTGTTCATTTTAAGAAGCAGCACGTAATTGCAATGGGACCTTGAGCTTGCTAAATAGAAGGGGAAATACACTTACTTCCATGGCTTTAGTTTTACTAGGGCATACATTTCCATCCATAGACATTTCTCTTGATTTGCCAACAAGATGAGGTCCCTGATTTCAAAGGGACTCTTGAATGGAGGCCTCTCTGGCATGGTTGTCCTGGCCGAGGGAGGCTAGCCTGAGGCTGAGGAAGCAGGCAGGGCTGTCAGAAGCGCTGAGCTTTGGAACCAGCGCCCCAGCTCCATTTGGAGGCTACAGTGGCAGAAAAGCTCTGACCCCTCTGCACTGACCCCTCTGCACTGACCCCTCTGCACTGACCCCTCTGCTCTGACCCCTCTGCACTGACCCCTCTGCACTGACTCCTCTGCTCTGACCCCTCTGCTCTGACCCCTCTGCTCTGACCCCTCTGTGGCCGTTCTCCTCTTTCCTTTGAAATGCCTTGGAGACCACTGTGGGAGGTATCGGGCTCTGAGGTTGGTGACAGTAAGGCTGAAGCCACACTGTGACTCAGTGACGTAACCCACTTTGGAATATCCCCTAAGTCGTCTTTACAAGGTCAGCTCTTGGGCCCTTGGGAGTGCGACGCTCAAGAATCAATATCCTTTTTTATTTGCCTTTGGGCTGAGGCCTCTCTTCTCATCACAGTAGCAGACACAAAGAGGTGTGTGTGTGTGCATGAGTGTGTGTGTGCGCGTGCGCGTGTGCACATGCGCATATATGTGTCTGTGTCAGCATGATTGTTAGGCTACTTCGGTGTATCCATGACAACACTCACACAAGTGGAAGCCCCAGTGAAATGCCAGGTGCCAGGAGGGGCAGACACTTGCCTGACATCGGGTAGCACCTTGGAGCAGGGCCTTGGTGTCCTGAGCAGGTGGAAAGAGCTCCTTCCTCTTAGAAATGGAACGGGTACCCTTGGAAATCAGGGCTCAGGGCCCTGTACCTCTGCTCCATGTGGGGGCCTAAACACCCATTAGAAGACCCCAGGCATGAGCCCCAGATTGGCCCAAGCACGGTCTGGGAAGGTGCCAGTCCATGACCTTGCCTGGGGGTTTTCCTGCCGCAGTGGTAGGGAGCCACCTCCCCTTGCTCACTGGTCAGATGGCCCAAAGGTCAGGAGATGTGGTCACAGTGGGTGGAAGGAGGCTCACTTACAGGGAAAGTTAGAGGAGTGTGTGTGAGAGTGTGTGTGAGCACAGGAAAGTGTGTGAGAGAGAGAGCGTGTGTGAGCATAAGAAAGTGTGTGAGAGAGAGAGAGCGTGTGTGAGCATAGAAAAGTGTGTGAGAGAGAGAGCGTGTGTGAGCATAGGAAAGTGTGTGAGAGAGTGTGTGTGAGCACAGGAAAGTGTGTGAGAGAGAGAGCGTGTGTGAGCATAAGAAAGTGTGTGAGAGAGAGAGAGCGTGTGTGAGCATAGGAAAGTGTGTGAGAGAGTGTGTGTGAGCACAGGAAAGTGTGTGAGAGAGAGAGCGTGTGTGAGCATAAGAAAGTGTGTGAGAGAGAGAGAGCGTGTGTGAGCATAGGAAAGTGTGTGAGAGAGTGTGTGTGAGCACAGGAAAGTGTGTGAGAGAGAGAGCGTGTGTGAGCATAAGAAAGTGTGTGAGAGAGAGAGAGCGTGTGTGAGCATAGGAAAGTGTGTGAGAGAGTGTGTGTGAGCACAGGAACTGACCCCTCTGCACTGACCCCTCTGCACTGACCCCTCTGCTCTGATCCCTCTGCACTGACCCCTCTGCTCTGACCCCTCTGCACTGACCCCTCTGCACTGACCCCTCTGCTCTGACCCCTCTGCACTGACCCCTCTGCTCCGACTCCTCTGCACTGACCCCTCTGCTCTGATCCCTCTGCTCCGACCCCTCTGCTCTGACCCCTCTGCTCTGATCCCTCTGAACTGACCCCTCTGCACTGACCCCTCTGCTCTGATCCCTCTGCACTGACCCCTCTGCTCTGACCCCTCTGCACTGACCTTCTGCACTGACCTCTCTGCTCTGACCCCTCTGCTCTGACCCCTCTGCTCTGACCCCTCTGTGGCCGTTCTCCTCTTTCCTTTGAAATGCCTTGGAGACCACTGTGGGAGGTATCGGGCTCTGAGGTTGGTGACAGTAAGGCTGAAGCCACACTGTGACTCAGTGACGTAACCCACTTTGGAATATCCCCTAAGTCGTCTTTACAAGGTCAGCTCTTGGGCCCTTGGGAGTGCGACGCTCAAGAATCAATATCCTTTTTTATTTGCCTTTGGGCTGAGGCCTCTCTTCTCATCACAGTAGCAGACACAAAGAGGTGTGTGTGTGTGCATGAGTGTGTGTGTGCGCGTGCGCGTGTGCACATGCGCATATATGTGTCTGTGTCAGCATGATTGTTAGGCTACTTCGGTGTATCCATGACAACACTCACACAAGTGGAAGCCCCAGTGAAATGCCAGGTGCCAGGAGGGGCAGACACTTGCCTGACATCGGGTAGCACCTTGGAGCAGGGCCTTGGTGTCCTGAGCAGGTGGAAAGAGCTCCTTCCTCTTAGAAATGGAACGGGTACCCTTGGAAATCAGGGCTCAGGGCCCTGTACCTCTGCTCCATGTGGGGGCCTAAACACCCATTAGAAGACCCCAGGCATGAGCCCCAGATTGGCCCAAGCACGGTCTGGGAAGGTGCCAGTCCATGACCTTGCCTGGGGGTTTTCCTGCCGCAGTGGTAGGGAGCCACCTCCCCTTGCTCACTGGTCAGATGGCCCAAAGGTCAGGAGATGTGGTCACAGTGGGTGGAAGGAGGCTCACTTACAGGGAAAGTTAGAGGAGTGTGTGTGAGAGTGTGTGTGTAAGAGAGACAGAATGAGAGAAAGAGAGAGAGGCCAAGAGTGAGTGAGGGACAGAAAGCAAGAAGCGTCACTGGTCCGAGCTCCCCGCTCTCTGTCCCAGAAGATTCCTTGTCCCTTTGGGCTGGTTTGAGCCAGTTTCCTCTATTCCATGTCAAAGGGGCTGGACTAGCACGCAGGGTCTACAGGAGACGGGAGGGGGTGAAGCTGGAAACGGATGGCTGAGTGTAACAGGTGAAAGGTAGCTCGTGATTCGAGGTCAGAGGAAACCAAAACTACAGCTGCGAGTGCAGTTGAATATTTCATAGGAGAGAGCTGAGTGCACACAGAAAATACGGGCCAGCGGATGAGCGTGCCGAGATGGGGTGTCCCAGGGAGAGACGATAACCAGACACCCACGCCAGAAAAGCTTCAGGAGCACGAGAGAGACCCAAGGCTGCAGTCGGACAGGCTCACTGGACCCCAGACCCAGTGGAAAATGTGCCAGTTTTGCTGGCTGGAGAGGAGTCTAAGCCTTCAGGGAGAGGAAATAAATAAGTCACTCACACATCCAGGACAGTCAGGCCATGAGGAAGTGCCACACACCCTTGTGTTCTGAGGCGTAGGACCCTTTGTCATCCAGGCTGGTTGACAGGTGTCTGCAGAGGCCACAGGAAATGCTTTCTGTCGGGTGTGAAGAACTCAGAATGGACACCTGAAATGCTTGCCCTTCCGTGAAGCGGAAAGTGAGTCCCATTAAAGAACCCGAGAACTGGTTGGGTAAAAGATGCATGAAGACCGGTTATACAACGCCGAGACTTGACCTACAGGATATTAAGCAGAACTAAAATGTAGAAGTAAGGATTTGAAAAAAGATGTAAGATCTAAAATGTAAAGATGATGTTGATTAATGGGGGAAGTATGTAATATCCGAGATGAAATCAAACCAAAAACATGGGCCATGGCAACTGCCGGGGTGGGGTGGTGGGGTGGGGGGGACTAGGAGCAGCACTGCCCTCTATGGGTAGTGCAGAGAAGAGCCCCAAGGCCCCAGCCCCACTAGGGAGCAGCCCGCGACACCCAATCAAGGCCCTCTGGAAGTAAAGGAAGGAAATGATTTCGATCCAAACCTAAGTAAACAAGTTCAAAAATAAAGACCTCGGGGAAGTGATGATTAAAGCCCAGGGTTGGTTCTTTGAATGCATTTTGTAAAATGAGCAGGCATTTTGAAAACACAATCAAGAAGGCAAGCACTGGGCCAGTGGGGCGTGACTGGAGGAAGGGCCTGGGCTCAGGTGCATGGTGGGCTGGCACCTCCACATGGCCAGGCCCCGACGAGTTCATCTCACTTCTTACATCCAGAATGTCGAGGGTGCTGCCAACAGTGCTGTGCCCAGACAGGTGGAGACCTTGGGAGAGGTACCAGGATTTATAGAGGGTGTGAAATACCAAATCAATGAGAAGAGACAGGGACCCACCTGGGGAAAACCATGTTTCACTGGGGAGTTTTTCAGGCAGCAACAGCCAGTCCTGAGCCATGTCCACAGTCCCAGGACAGGGAACAACAGGACACTTGGCAGCACACGAGGCAAAGGTGAGTTGGAGCTGAGTGAAGAGGAGGGCCCCTGTCATGTGGAGTGACTGTCCTTAGTGTGGCTGGGCTCTGAGAAAAACTCCTCACCCTGGAATGCAGAGAGCAGACCCTCAGGAAGGTTAGAGCTATAAGACGGGGTCCTGGGACATCTTCATAGGCTGCGGCCCACACAGTCCCACGGGGCCCCACTTAGGAGGACCTCGTACAGGGAAGGATGGCTCTCGGGAGGATCTCATGCTTGGGACACCCCTCTCGGTTTAATTCTCTGCTGTTGCCATCCTGTAATTGTTAGTGCTTTTGAACAAGGCCCTGGAATCATATTCGCCCCGTGTCCTGCAACAGCCTAGAGTTTGTCGTCCGTAGTCACAGAAGAGCCTGGGCCACAGGGCATTCTCAGGTGGCTGAGAAGCAGCCAGAGCCACTCCCTGGCCTGTGGTCCTGCCCTCATGTCAGACATGCCTGGGCACGGTCATCTCTTGAGGTTACCCTGGAGTGGGTCTGCAGTTCCTGGGCTGCCCTCCCCTGGGTATCTACTTCCCTTCTCTCCTGGAGAGTTTGCCCCGTGGGCCTCCATGGTCCCATTCACCCTGGAACACCCCTATCGCTGGCACGGAGTAGATGCTGAGAAGTGCCTCCTCTTGTTGGATCGAGTGGTCATTCAGGGTGTGGGTGAGGGCAGTGACATCGTAGACCTTTGAGTAGGGGATGCCTGCCAGGGGCTTTCCCATGGGTCTGCTTCAGAAGGCTGCAAGACCCTGGGCCAGAGAGGCTCTCTGCAAGAGCAGCCTCTTCCCTGACCACCCGTGGGAGCTGCCAGGCCAGACGCCCCTCATTGGCATGCTAGGGCCCTCGCTGGCTTGCTGCATGCCCAGCATCCAGAGATCTGACTGCAGTATCATTACTGAGAAGTCCAGCTTCCCTGTAAGCATTAGTTATTAACTGGGAATAAAAGCCCAAGCGAAGAAAAAAATGACAAAAATCCAGTCTGCCAGACTCGTCTGCTCTGGGGATGGAAGGTGATAAATGACTCCCAAGGCTGGGCACCACATGGACTGGCCTTGAGAACAGAGAAAACCTGCTCGGCAACCCCCAGTGGGCATCAGGTATACCAGAACACCTAGGGAAAAAGAAATATGAATGATTTGTTCTTAATGGCATTGCAGTTAGGGGCAGGTACAGGGCTGGGTCAGGAAAGAGTTCTAGTGTCCAGACAATCTTAAGTTTCAAGGCTCCCAAGCATCCAGTCTGTGTTAATTCCCCTTCATCCTCCCCCTCACACGTTCACCCATCTACTCACCCACGCACTATCCGTCCATCTTCCACTCACGCCCCCCCCGCTTGCCCTCCCCCCATATCATCCATCCATTACCTCACCTCCCACCTGTCTATCCCCCATCCACCCACCTCTGCACAAACTTCCGTCCATCCATTCCTTTACCCACTCACCCTCCTTCTTCCCTTTCTCCCCCCTTTTCCTCCCATCCCTCTACCACCCTCTCCTATGTGCCCTCTGGATGCACGGCCTGTGCTAGGCACTTGGCACACAAGTGCCCAAGGGGAAAGCTCTCGCCTCTGGCCCTCAGGAGCTTGGGCAGGGCAGCCCAGAGTCAGAGGAGCATGGAGGGGGTAACCTACACCGCAGTCCAGACGTCTTGGAGAGGTGGTGCCTCAGCTGGGTCCTGCTGGAATTGCTGCCTGAACCTGCGGGTGGGGTAGGAGAAGTGACTGTCCAAGGTAGGGAAAAGTCAACAGAGAAAAACAAACCTCAAACCTCGGGGCAAAGCTGCTGAGGCCTGCTCCTGGCTGCTGGTTGCAGAGAGCCCTGAGCACCTGCGTTGTGGAGCAGAAAACAAAAACAAAACGGTGCAGAAAGAGGTAGGAGGCTGAGCTGGCAGAGTGAGGACTGCGGAGCATAGCCCAGGTCCACCATGGAGAGGGGCCTGCGACTTCCATCCACTGGGGTGGGGAACCTCCAGGATTTAAGCAGAGCCATTGGAGAGCATTTTAGAAAGATCATGCCAGAGACCTGATAACCCAGGACAGAGGTTAGTAAATGCTCTCTGTAAAGGGCTAGAGAAACAACAGTTTGGGTTTTGCAGGTCACGTTGTGGGTTTTGCGTCTCTGTTGCAACGTGCACCTTGGCTGTTGTAATGAAAAAAGTCATGAAAGGTATGTGAGCGAGTGGGTGAGGCTGTGCTCCAATAAAACTTTATTTTAGCAGTGATTTGGCCCTTGTCATCGTTTGCCTGACCTTGATATACAATAAAATAAAACCTGTTTGAAGAGCCCCAATTTGAGAATCACCCTACAGAGGAAAAAAAAAAAAAAAACCACACACACACACACAACAAGACACAAGTTCCAGAATAGCAGGATTTCTGTGTGAGGCTGTTTATAGGAACTTTGTCGGTGGTGCTCAAATGGGAGCCCGCCCACCGCTCTGGAGGAGGGTGAGCTCTGTGGGCACAGGCGTGCCTGGCGGAGGCCTAGGCAGTGGCGTCCAGAGAGCACAGCAGGTCACGGGCGATTCTCCAGGCCTGAGAAAACACCTCTGGTCTCCCCGTGGATGGGCTGGATGGCAGCTTGGGCCATGGGTCAGTGCAGAACGTGGGTGGAGACTGGCGCAGAAGGGGACTTTGGTGGGGTCGCCTGCAGCTCAGGCTGGCTCTCCTCATACAGTGAAGGCAAGCCTGGGTAAAGGTCTGAGAAGGAAAGGCCCTCGCTTGGCTGAGCTATTGCAGTTGCAGCTGAGGGGCCTCGGCTTGGGCAGTGGTGGGCCAGCCCCCTGCCCTGGGCTCCTTGTCAGGGTGCCCTCCTCCTTTCAGGGCACTGCAACCTGTCATCAAAAAGTTGTTCTGCAAACTCTACTGAAAGGGTGGCGAGGAGGTGTGAGTGGAGGGACCATGCTGCATGATCGGGGATCTCAAGGATCTTGGGGATCTCAGGGATCTCAGGGATCTTGGGGATCTCAGGGATCTCAGGGATCTCGGGGACCTGAGGGGTCTCAGGGATCTCAGGGATCTTGGGAATCTCAGGTATCTTGGGGATCTGAGGGGTCTAAGGATATTGAGGATCTGAGAGGTCTCAGGATCTCGGGGAGCTGAGGGGTCTCAGGGACTTTGGGGATCACAGGAATCTCAGAGATATCAGGGATTTCAGGGATCTGAGGGTTCTGAGGGGGTCTGAAAAGTCAGAGGGGTGGCCTGAGGGGGTTTTGCGGGGCTTCTTGAGGATTTTGAGGGGTTTAAGGGTTCTGAGGTGGTCTGAGGTATCTGAGGGGTCTGTGGGTGTGGAGGAGCTAAGATGTTCTGAGGGATTCTAGGAGTCTGAGGATTTGGGGAGTCCCTGAGTGAGATTCTAAAGGAGGTTCCAAAGGAGGCTGAGGGGCCTGAGGGCCTGAGGGGCTTGAGATGGACTCCCAGGGCTGTGTCCCTCCAGGAGCTGCATCAGCCCCCTCTGCCTCACATGGGGCTCTGTTCAGCTCCCCTCCTCTTTTCACCTTCTTGGCCTTCTTTCCCCTCCCCTCTCCTTCCCTTCCTTGTCCTCTTTCTTCTCTCATCTCTGCTCCCTCCTTCTCTCCCTCCCTCTTCCTCCTTCCCTCACATTTTGTCCCCTCTAGCCCCTGTACCCCTATCTTCTCTGAGCCCACAGCCCCCAGGTCTGAAGTAAGCCATGGCTGCTGAGCAAGGCCTCTCGATAGCAGGGGACTTCCTTTCCTGTAACATGCCACCTCCTGGGCTGGTGATCAGAGTCCTGCCCACCTTCTGGCAAGGGCCTCCCCTGGAGGTCCTCTTGACCCACAGAGGAAAGAAGAGTTATGGCCCCAGAAGGAATCTAGTCTGGGTTGGGCTGGCAAGTGTTCCGATCCTGCAGAAGAATCCCTGGGTCTGAGGTACCTTGTGTGGGGCCCCCAACCCAGGATTCAGCACCTGCTAAGGCTGGGCACAGGGAAACTGTGTTGCAGGATTGTCAGGCCCAAGTGCAGGGTCCAGGGATTTTGGGCAATGATGTCACTGCTTGATCCCGCCTTGTACCTCACTCTCTGCCATGTGAATTTGCAGGTCCTTTGATCATGACTAGCCTTATAAACTAGCCTTATGTCTTACCTGGGCCAGTAGAATAGGCTTGAAGGGACCGTGTGACAGTTTCAAACTTCCGCCTCAAGAGGCCTTATGAGCAGCTTGTCTTTCTTGGGACCCCTCCTCTGTCATGTGAGCTGGGCTAGGGTGGGCTGGCCTGTGGTGGGAGGGAGCAAATGAGCAAAGGTGAGCCATCTGTCATCTTCACTGATGCCCCTGGACAGGGGTGAATTCTAGTTCTCGCAGGAGCTGGTTATACAAGAGAGCTGCTTGCAGCTTGTGCTTCCTTTCTGCGCGTGCCTACTCTCCGCTATGCTTTCCTGTCAGCATTGTTGTAGGCTGGCCTGATGCCAGACCTACACTTTTGGACTTGTCTGCCACCAGAATTGGGACGTAATATACTTCTATTTCTTTATAAACCATCTAGTCTCAGGCGTCCCCATTAGCAATGCAAAAATGGACTGACACTCAAAACCATGAGCTAGATAAATGTTGGTTGTTTTGAGTCATAGGATGGTTTGTTACACAGCAATAGCTGACTAAGAGAGAAAGGAAATGTTAAAGGGACTGCCTTAATTCTTCAGGCCACCAACGGTGGGACTGGGATGAGCTGAAGGTCAGGTGACAGAGAGGGGAGGAGAGGGAGAGCAGAGAAATGGGGGAAGAAGACAGGAAGAAAATCCTTTTTTTAATGCAAGATCCTCTTTCTTGACCTGATTTCTTAAAGTCTGATGTTCTCTGTCTATCTAATGCACACACACACACACACACACACACACACACACACAAATTTGTATTTGTTTGATTCCAGAACCAAGATTATAATGAGAATCTGAGGGTAGGGAGGTAACTAGTCTGAACTTGGACACTTTTTTTTTTTAAAGAGAGATTTTTTTTCTATAGGTCACGTGCGTTCACCGGAGAGACAGAGAGACCGAAAGTGAGAAATCACCGCCATCGACTATGTGGGAGTCCAGTGACAACCATTATGCCATCTGCTGGTCCCTGCTCGTGGACACTTTTAAAATCCTTTAAAATAAGTGTTGCTGTGATTCAATTCTTCTTATGAGTAGTTAAAAAGACTATTATCCCTGAGACCAGGAGCCAGGGATTTGTATTTACCCTGACTCGGTCCCTACATGTGTCCGACTTCAAGAAAGAGGCCCTGTGACGGGCGTGTAGAAAACAAGAGTGATGCTGTGAATAAGAATGCCAGCCCTGCTGAGACTTTCTAAGAATCAAGTGAGATGATACATGTAAATATTTTGAAAAGCACGAAGTTCTCAAATATTATTATTTGTAAGGCGAGCACAATTTAATAACAACATTCGTTGTTATAGTAACCTCTAAAATAATATCATCAGTCCCCTGGAGCCACATCTGGGTCCGTCTCCCTACATGCTCCCCTGTCGCGTGCCTGCCCAGTCTCTTCCAGGCTTCCCATTGCCCTGGGATGCAACCTGAAGCTGTGGCCTGGAACTCAGGCCTTCCGTGTTTGTCCCTGTATACACCCCCTGCCTGAGTTATTCTGTGCTGGTCTCACCCGCGTGCCCTCTATGCGACGCTCCCAAACAGGGTTCAGGGGATTTCGATCTGCAGACTCTTGTTTTCCCTGAGCCCTAAACCTGGAGTGCTCACCTCTCCAGAGCCCACCTGAGCAAACCTCCTTCTCCAGACTTCACCTAAGAGATGGCTTTTCCTTGGAGGTTGTTCGCCTAACCTCCCACCTCCACCCCCTGCCCTTGGCCCTCCTGCCTCACTGGCCCTAATAACCCTCTGCAGTCCTCATCCCTTCCAGCCCGACGCCCCTGCCAGGCTCCAAGCCCTGGAGTCTGGCCTAGGTGTGGACACCACTGTCTATTTGCTGAGCATCTGTGTGCACTGGCCCCACTGTGCCAAGAGCTTTCTGGGGCTGAAAACTCCATCCTTGTAGCAGCCCTGCCAGGCAAACACCACCATCAGCTTAAGTCCACAGGGACTGAGCAGTAGGAGGTGATGCCGGGGAAGAGCAGCCACCTGTTCAGGCTGGAGCTGTTGGCACCTCACGTGGGGCAAGCACACGCAGGAGTTTGACCAATATTTGTGGGCCAACAGAAAGGCAAGGTAGAAAGTGGTCAGTCCTCCAGGGTTCGGGAGGTGCCAGCTGCTCTAAGAACGTGTGCACTCGAACTTCAGCATAGCTCTGGGAGCCACGGTTGACTGTCTGCAGCTGCCGCATGGCCGCCCCTCCAACTGCAGCTCCATCCGTTTTAAGCAGGGGTGGGGGGTGGGGGCGCATCTTATCATCCAACTTCCTGGCAGCTGCTGCAGCTGTGGGGGGACCAAATTGGCTATTCATTCTGCTGGTCAAAATACCAGTTTAGCCATGCCACCGGCAGTCAGGGCATTGCACACAAAACAGCCTCATTCAGACGTGGGTTCAGTTTTGCAACCCCAAGTCTGTCTCTGTGAGCTGAATTCAAAAGTAAAGTGTGCAAAACCCCAGCCCATTTTGAAATTCTCCATCTTCAAAGCAAGGTTGCTGGCGAGCTGGAGGCCGAGGCTGCTGGGTGTGGTGAAATGGGGGTTCTATGTCAGAGCAACCTCTCTGACCAGGCTCTGAGCCACATGTTAGCATCTGGCTCAAACTGAGCTGTGTGGGGTTTCTGTCGGGGACACGGCTGACCTGCCTGCTTCAGGTGGTCACACCTTGAACGTGACAGGCAGGAGGGGACAGCCTTTGAATGGGGCCATGTGTGGTGATGCATCTCATCCCTGCAATAACTGGGATTTTGGCACTGCCGGGCCAGGGACACTTAACTGTCGATTTTCTTGTAGTGGAAATGCATGTTAGTTCATTCCAGTCTTGTACGTGAGTTAGAGAAATTCCTCATTTCAGACAAATAGCTTAAGAAAAAGAAAATGACTAAGCATGCACTTTATATAACAACCATTAAGATAATTTGACACTCTGTTTTGATTTAAGGTACAATATTCTCTGAAAAAAGAGACATTCTCTGCTTTCTTGAGCACTTCCAAAAGACGGAGAATTTAATCTCTTCCCCAGTAAAAATAAAAAGCTTGGCTTTCCATCTAAATTTTAAAATTTAGCTGAAGCAGGAAACAGTCCTTCAAATTATTCAGGAGGCTCATCCAAGCACAGATTTTAGGTGAAGAAAGTGCTGACATTTATTGAGTATTTAATGTTTACCAAGTGCCAATGGTCTTGGCAGGTGTGGGGCTTGCCTCATCCCCCGTCGGTGTAAGCGATGCGGTAGGGACTCAGCACTGGGCAGCCTCCTTTGGGGCTGTGTTAGTTTCCAATGGGCCGTGCAGCACCAGGGAGGTCCGGGGAGCCTCTCAGAGGTGGGCATGGGAAGGCAACACCTTAGAGGTGACGCTCATGGCTTATGAGCAGGGCAGACTCTTCGTCATCCTGTGTGTCTTGGGCCACCTTTGAACATGCAACCCTGACCTGCCTACTACTGTCTGAGGCCCCCACTGCACAGTTGGGGTCCAGCTCGCTAGCAAGGTACCCAGGGTGTGTAGAGACTTTCTGCCCACATTGGAAACGCCAGTGACCTGGATCTGGTAGCCTCCCCTGCTCTAGGCCTGCCAGCCCTGCCTCCGCCTGTGTCTGGCTTTCCCAGGAATGGCAGGCTTGGAGAGTTCCCGTTTCTCCTTCACTCCTGGCACAAATACCACTGCCTCCTCCTTCCCTCCCTCTGTCTTGAATGTGCTTTTATGGCTGCCCACACCAACCTGGATTGCTTCGCTCTGTCCCAGCCATGGCCCCACGCTAGACTGAGGGTGTAGTGGGGGAGAGGCTTGGTGGGTGGTTCGAGAACTGGCCATGGCTATGTTGACCTCTCCTGAGCCCGAGGCATGCGCCTGGGTCCGGACTCCTCCAATAAATGATCCTTCCCCGCCTGACTGGTTTGGGCACCCTTGTAGAAAGTCAGTTGGCCAGAGATTATGGGCTTCTTTCTGGCCTCTCAATCCGATTGCTCCGGTTCAAATGCCCATCCTTGTATACTGTCTTGATCACTGTTGCTTGACCGAACTACAGTTTTAAAATGGGAGTGCTCCTACTTTGTTCTTTCTCAGTATTGGCATGGCCATCCTAGGACCCTTGCACTTCTCCATGAATTTTGGAATCAGTTGGTCACTTTCTGCAAAGTCAGTGGAGACCATGAGGGGTCGTGCTGAGTGTGTGGGTCAGTGTGGGAGCGATACCAGGATTATTTCTTGCTTTACATTTACTTCTCCTTCTAGGCTTGGGTCTGTCGCTCATTCACCCCCTTGGCCCCGCTTTGCTAAGTGTGCCCTGTCCCCAGCACTGACCCTGCTCTCAGGGAGTCCCGTCCACATTGTGGCCAGAGGTGGTGACAGTGAGGACCATGAGCAAGGCTGAAGACTGGCCTGGCGGTGGGTGTGTTCCTCTCTGCCTGGGGTCAGAGGCTGAGGAGGAGCCAGGGCTGAGGAAGATTCCCAGGAGGTGCTCCAGGTGGGGGAACAACGGGACTGGGGCAGGATGTGCAGGCTGGCACCTCTGGGGCCTTGGTAGCAGCTTGAGGTCCAAGGACACAGGAGCGTGGTGAGGAGCATTTGCTCTCACTTCCCCTCGGAATTTGTACGTGCCAAATAATCCTGGCACACATCGGCCGATATTCCTCTAAATATTTACACATGGTTTACATGACTGGTAAGTCAAAACCTGAATCCAGCAGATTGAATTTCCCCAGATATTTAAACATTGGTTGTAAACGTATCTCATCAAATCTTCTAAACATTCAATTAAAGTCACAGAATTAATTTACCCATCTCCTTATAGCTTTAAATACTTCAAAGAACAGACCGAACACACAACTTTGCAAATTCAAGCATAAAGATCCAGTTACACGTTTGCGTTTGTTTCATCGCGGTGTTTACCCTTTGCCTTCTTCCCCTTCTCCTGACGGGACCCGGCTCCCTTCTGCCTGCCTGTCCTCTTCCCAGTGGGGAGACGGTGACACTTACTTTGGCCAATGCCTCTCTTGGGTGCTAGGGTACCCTGTATTAAGGTGGTAAGTCCGGACGCAGGATGGCATGCGGTAGAGCTGGTGTGTCTCCCTACCCTGCAGTGCCGTGTGCAGGCCGCGCCTCCTTTCCAGGCTTTCGCATGTGGGCATGCTCACGGACTCCCTGGGCTCACGTCTTCATTGTATACTCTGGGATTTCCCCTCGGGATGTCTGTCTGTCTTGGTCTGCATAGGCCACTGAGACAGAATGCCACAGATGGAGGGCTTAAGCGACAAACAGGTATGTGCCACAGTTCTAGAGGCCAGACGTCCAGGCTCACGGTGGGGGACAGGTGCCTGGTGCACGTGGATTGCGGGTGGCATCTTTCTTATTTGGTGCATGGTCAAGGGAGGGGTCATCTTTTTGGTGTCTCTTCTTACACGGCCACTAATCCCACCATGAGGTCCCCAACCTCATGGCCTCATCTAACCGTAAGTACCCCCCAGATGCCCCATCTCGGCATACCGCTACATTGGGGCTAAGACTTTAGCATATGAAATCGGGGGAAGCGTTCGTTGCACAGCAGGTCTTTGGGGTTTCCTTTTCTGAGGACACCAGCCCAGGCTGTTCGACCTGGACTGTCACCAGCACCTGTGAGCTGCTCACCAGGAAGCTGAGGGATAGAGCCTAGAAAGAGCTCAGCGTTTCGAGCTGTGGGTCAAGGTCAGCCACCCCGAGGGCACCATGGGCCTCGCAGGCCGTGGGGACAGACACTGGCGCCCCTTCCCCCTGCCCTTCTGCAGCTGCTGCCTTCTTAGTTTGCTGTAAATACCCTTCTCAGGTAAACTACTGCACACACGTGCTTGATAAATAGGCGTAAACATAATAAAATACACGAATTTGCCCTGTCTACTAAATTCCCCATTTATCACAAGTAAGAAAACTGGACACATCTCATGAATCCTTTAGCATCACAGTTTCTTTCTTTCTTCTTCGTTTTTGAAATTACTATAGGGCATGTGTGCTTGCCAGAGAGACAGAGAGATGGAGAAAGAGAGAAGAAAGAGAGAAAGCACACCCCAGGGAGGACAGCCATGCCACAAACCCTCTTCTTCATTCTCCTCTCAGGATTTTGGGCACACACGCGTACCCAGTGTGTCTTCCAAGCCACTGGGTCTGGGACTCGAACCGTGCATTCTGCCACATGGGATGTAGCTACTCAACCACCATGCTATTGGCCCAGTTTCCTAGTGAGACTGAATGCAAACTGCTGTAACAGAGACAGCAGATGTGAAAATACAGCAACTTGGAGGGTCCAGACCTTTGTTTCTCCTACCCACAATGTCTGAGCTGAGTGTTCTAGGCTGGCAGCCATGGTCATCTGGGGATCTAGGTCTTTCCAAATTGTTGCTCTCCCCTCCCTGGGGCCGCAGCTGCCAGGGGTTGGGAGTGGATCCAGCCTATGGGCAGGGTGGAGTGAGAGAGAAGCATGGCCCCATCCCACTGGACGTGGTCAGAACATGCTCCTGGGGCTTCACTGTGAGGGACCCGACTAGGTCTAGCTGGGTGCTCTGGGCCCTCATCCCCGGGGAAGAGGCTGCCCACACACAGCGAGCTGCCAGCACATTTTATTAGCCTTCCTCTTTCGAGTACCCTTATGGACTCACTGGTTTAATTACTCATCACTGTAATTATTATTATATTTATGCTCAAATTATCATAACTCGGCGGGAGGGAGATCCTTCAAGCCGAATCTTTTGTCTAGCAAAGTATCTGTGAAAGGATTCTTGCTTTCTGGGAAAACAGGATATTTTAGGCCTTCAGGATGTCCTCTTCCTGGGATACGGGGTTATCGTCCTCCAAGGATCTCTGTCCGGTGTCCTCAGTGCAGAAGAGATCAGAGACTCAGCTTTAGACTCTGGGCATGAGAGAAAGTGTCCCTATTGCTCTTTGCTTAGACAAGACTTCACAAATGTGTCTTTTTGGGCCTGCTCCATAGCTTAGTGGCTAAGGGAGCTGGATTCCACATGGCTGACCATGGTCCGAAGCCTGGCTCCTGATGACTGACAGACACACCAGGCACATGGCATATGTGTGCCACAAATTGTGGCGGGGTGGAGAAATGAAGTCCAGATTGCAGCATGACTGATCTCCATTGAAGGGGGCTTTGTCTCTCTCTCTCTCTCTGACAAGTGCATGTACCTTGTGGCAATTAAAGAAAATTTAAAATAAAAATTTGCCTTCTTATAAACATCGGCGGTTCCTGTTGATTGTCCCAAGTGGACATGCAATGCTAAGCCACGACTGTGTCCCAGAGATGTGGGGAAGGCCGAGAGCTCGGAGCCTGGAGCACAGGGGGCTGGGGTGAGCTGGCGGCCGGTGAGATCAGCAGCACCTCCCGCCATGCTGCTCCACTTGTCCATGGAGAGCTGCCTCGGGTGCCACCCCAGGGACCCCTGGGTCCAGCTCCCTTCTTGACCCCGTCAGAAGCTTGGATTTTCAGAGGTCCCCCAGGGCAAGGATGTGCAGGGCCGAGAGGTCATCCTTCGAAGTTGGCCTGTGGCCTGAGCGAAGTGCCCCAAAGCTTGCTGCTCGGGGTGCCCCAGGTCCTAGAGGATGCTTTCTAGGCCATCCTTAGTGCAGGCTCCACGGCTGCCATCTGGGCTGTCCCCCATGGCCTTGCGTTAGGAAAGGCCTGTGCTCGGTTTACCGCTGCCGTTCTGTCGACTTTCAACTTTCTCTTTCTCCTTGTCTTTTTCTGCTTTCTCTCTCTTTCTTTTTATTTATTTATTTAAGAGACTTTAGCTATAGGGTGCTTGTGCTCACCAGTGAGACAGAGATGGAGAGAGAGAAAGTGAGAAATCACCACCCCAGGATGGATGGCCACATAGCATTCCCTTCTCCTCCATTCTCCTTTCAGGATTTTGGGCACACACGCACATGTGTGTTCTAAGCTACTAGGTTCAGGAGTTGAACCATGGTTGGCCATATGAGAGTCCTGTACCTTAGCCGTTATGCCACCTGCTGGCCCCCTGTCTTGACTTTCTTATTTGCTTTCTAACAAGGGGTCCCCTTTTCGTTTTGCACTGGGCCCCACAGTAATGTGTGCTGTGATGTCTAGGAGAAGCTGGCCGCTGGCAGAAGTTAGCGTCCCCTTACATATTTGACCCCTAGAATGCAAATTCAGGGACTGTGCCGGGGAGGCCCAGAGAGGACGCAGGTCCTGAACGGGGCAGTCACAGAGCTTGGTAGTCGGGGAATCTGCTTCCTGAGCCCTCCTTAATGACCTGGACGGATCCAGCTGTGCTCTGCATTCGGCGTAGACCTGGAGAAAGGGCGCAGTGATCCATAGCTGCTATTCGTGTTGTTTATTGTTACGATTTTGTTTTTCCACCACCATGGGCACACATTCCTCAGAGAAAAGCTGGAGCTTGGGAAGCTGAGTTCCACCTCCTGCAGCTGCTGAGCCGGCCCAGGGAGGAGAGGGTGCCAGTTCCCACTGCCCCAAGGACAGTCCCGGCTTGGATGGGGATCAGCCACTGCAAATGTGAGCTTCCCAGGGGTGCTGAAGGAGGCCAGATGGGGCCTCTGAGGAGGTGCCGCCATAGCAGGGAACGAGTAGTGGACGGGCCGGGCTGAGCTCCTCAGAGCTCCCCCCAGACGCTGAGATGCTAGGACTGTACTTTAGGAGATGGCAACTGGCTTCGTGAATTTTACCTGGGCGTGGAGCAGCGCTGTTCAGTGTTTATGTCCCTAACTGCTGGGGCATCTGCTCGGCCGTCTCTCAGTACTTGGCCTGCTCCTTCCTCTGCGGGTCCTGGTGGGAGTGTCCAGGCTTCACGGCGGGGCCAGCACTGCACCTACCAGGGGCTTGCAGATCTCAAGGCACCCTCTCTCCAGGAAGTGGTTCAGGTTTTGGAGAAAAAAAGACCTGGATGTAAATCAGGGTTGCCTCCCGGGCTGCTGCCCAACCTCTCCGGGCCTCTGTTTCCCCATCTGTGCAATAGATTACCAATAGCATCTGGACCATAGAGCTGATGTTAGGAGCTATCACGGGACCTGCATGTAGTAGTTGCGCAACTTGTTTTCTGGAAGGATTCTCAGGCAGGAGCTGGGCCATGAACAGAAACAGGAGGGGAAGGAGGCCTGGTATGAGGAGCGGGCTGCAGAGGTGGGAGTTCCGGTGTCTAAGGGGGAATGCACTTCATCTCGGGAAGGATGGGGTCTCTAGGCAGGCTGCAGAGGTGGGAGTTTGGGTGTCTAAGGGGCTGGGAATGCACTTCATCTCGGGGAGGATGGGGTCTCTGGAATGGCGCTCCTGTGGTGAATGTCCATCGGGAACACCCGACAAACACGGACCCTGCCCAGATGCCGACTCCATGCTCTACTTATTCATTTATTGCCTCTATTTTAGTCTGTTGTTGAGCGGGCACTTACGAAGGCTCAGGTGTGCACCCTTGTCGTCCCCATTGCACAGTGCAGTAGCCGACGCTCATGAGTTCGTGGACCTGCCCAAGTCAGCTTGCTGCTGGGAGCGGCTGGGTCCAGGTGGCTCCAGGGTGGTCTCTGCCCTGCTCCATAGTGGCAGTGAAGACACAGAAAACGCCGGAGACTGGGCAGTGGAGTCACGGCGGCCCCAGGGGGCATGCCGACTGAGCCGGCAGAGCTCACCGTGGACGTGGAACAAGTCTGAGGCACTGTCCAGGGTGAACGCACAAGAGGGGCCCTGGGCCGGGGCCGACTTTGTCCTGACTTCCATGTCTCCACTGGCAGGTGACTGGGCCTCCTTGTGTCCTGTTCGTCTGCCCCAGGCCTGCCTGGGAGTGAGAGGCAGGGTGGGCTCATCTAGGACGCTCCTGTGCACTGGCTCAGCCCTGCCAGGACCTGCTGCTGGGGCAGCTCCATCTCTTGTAAGGAAGTTACCGGAGACAAGGAGGTGGGGAGCGGGGACGGAAATGTGGAGAGAGGAGTGAGGAAGTGAGGTGAGCAGGGGAGCCCACCATGCCACTCGTTCCCAGGCAGTCCTGGGGCAGACAAGCTGGTCACAGAGAGGCCCAATCACCTGCCAGCAGTGACATGAAAGTCAGGGCAAAGTCTCCCCCGGCCCCCAGCCCAGCCACTGGGCAGTAATCCCCAGCACCTCACTGTGCGTCACCCTGGACAGTGCTGCAGATGGCAGCCATTTCCCTCAGGGCTTTGCGTCCAGCTGCTGCAGACGAAGCTGTTCCGACAGCCTCCCTTCCTGGTCCCACACCTCTCCTAGAAGGGCAGGATCTGAGCCTTCCAGCTTCCAAATCACCAGCCCCCTGGTCTGGTGTCTCAGAGGCCTAGGCCAGGTTTTAAGTCCTGGTGGGACCCTGAAAGGTCTTCCCCAGGCAGGGCAAGCACATGGGCTCCACGTAAGTCCCAATGGAGCCCCAGCCTTCTCACTATGGGTCGTGGGTCTGGCCTGGCCTGACATCAGCTATGGTCTCAGGGGTCTCGGGACACACAGCGTAGGTGGGGACATAGCTGGGTGCATGAACCAAAAGATGGCCAGGGCTTCTCCCCCAGCTCTGGCTGCTCGCCCCTCTGGGTCCCAGAGCCCCTTGTTATAGAGGACTGTGTCATGCATCCAGGCCTATGTCGGCGGCTCTTGGGGCTCGCCCATGATCTTGGGGTGGGATGAGGGTGGGGTGGATGTGAGAGGGGCGTGAGCCGAGAGGAGGTCTAAAGCCAGGGTCCTGGGGTCGACCCTCTACCACAGATGCATCTCCAGTGCCATTTGCCTCCAGAGATTTCATCTGTCAAAACCCAACACATCTACTGTTTAAAAGGACACGCTTGGGCTGGATTTCTTGGACACCCTTCCCCCGAGCCTCCTGGACAGGTGAGGTCAGATTCAGGTTGGGTTGGGCCCCTCTAACCCCAGCCCTGGATCTCCTCACCACCAATTCTGTGCCTCCTCCTCCCAGACGGCCAGGCTAGTGGACCTCCCAGGCCCTGCTCTTCCCAGGGTGGCCTTGGTGGACCCAGGCTGCGAAGGGCCTCAAGGGCAGCGTCTCCTCCCACAGCCTGGGCCCCAGTACTCACCTGCAGCCGCGGGCTGATGAAATGAGATGCCGCCTCCTAAATAATTTAGACAAACACACAGCCTTTCACAGTGGCCGCCCAGAGCCCTTTTTATCAAAATCAGCCTTTTGAACAATGTTTTCAGAGAACAGGAGGCCGCCATGAGCCACTCTGATTCCGGCAAGATGCATAATGCATGAAGAGAAGACAGACACCCTCGTGCCACTGCGGGACCAGAGTCTCTCGGCCTCAGCCCGAGGAAAATTAAAGTCCTTCTTGGCACTTTTCCTTATAAATAAGGATCTTCTGTGGTTCCCGTGGAGCTGTTTGCTCAGTAGATTTATATTTAATCGGCTCCTGGTTAGGGATTCTGATTCTGTCCTGCAGCAGAATCACTCACCTGGGGCTTCTAAGAGCCGTAATTTTGTCACACTCTCTTGCTCTGAGGCAGGTTGAAGATGGATGTCCAGACCCCTGATCCCACCAATGGCCTGTGCTTCCTGGGACAGAGCCAAGGGGGCGCCAGAGCACAGACGGGTGTGCAGACCCACGTCTGGGGAGCTGCTGGGCTGCTGTGTGGTCTCCGTGAAGCCAGCTGCCTGGCCACCATCATGGATGTGGGGGTCTTCTCACCTGTCTGGTGGGTCCTCAACCAGGGACTGTGGGCATAGTTATGTCTCCTCAGACTTTGGCTGTGTACAGAACACCACGTGGTCATGGCTTTCTTTTAACATTGGGGACAATTTGGGAACAATTTCTTTTTAAAAATGTTTATTTCTTTCATGAGTGAGAGAGAGAGAGAGAGGTAGAGAGAAACAGCACCCACAGCAGGTTCATGACCCTCCTCTGGCCTTCAACCAGCCCCGAGCAGTCATGAGCATGCGTGTGCCCGGTGTCCTCAGGGAGGACTTGGACTTGACCCGCTAAACTTGACCCGGAATTCTCCCCTGCAGGATTGCCCTGCAGAGCTTCGCGTGTTACTGCCGCACCACTGTCTGGCCCACCCCATGCTGGGGGCATTTTTTTCTGGGTCTTCTGGCTTCTTATTATTGCTGATGGAAAAGGCAATCTTCAGGAGTTGGGGGCTTTTCTCTATCTTCCATATTTTTCCTGCTCAGCTCATCATGCACTTTTTATTTTTTTTAATCGGGGGCCTCCTGTCCTTCCACCCTTCTGGAAAATGCCCTGCCTTTGTCCTCTGAGGCCTGGCCCTGGTGGTTCCCTCTTACGTGACTGTCCCTGGCCATGCCGAGCCAGCCCGTGCATTGACCCCTTTCCCGCCTCTAGGGCCGAGCCTCGGCTTCTGGGACGTCCCCTCCGTTTGTCACAGCCCGCCATCCTGCCGTCAGGTGTGACTATCTAGGAAACTATTTTAAGGGTGACCGGAGTTTGGGGAGTGCCGCTTTTCTTTTACAGGCTTTCACGGCTGCCTACTCTTACAGCTGATGTTGCTTCCTGGACCCCTGCTCCAGTTCTACCGGGCAACTTCCTTCTTGTTCTCTTTTGTCATCCACTTTCCAGCCTCTGGAGGGCTCATTTTCCTCAGCGTCCTCTTCCCCTGCACAGAGGGGCAGGCTCTTGTTGGCTGAGTCCTCGGCCTTCAGGTCTCCTGTCCTCACTGGCTGGGCTCTCACCTGGGGAGGGGGGACCTGTGCTTCACCAGGCCCAGCTGGGAGCCCCAGGGGAGGCCTAGTTTGTGACTGGAAATGACCTCGGTGCTGCAATCCCGTCCCCGGCCTCCTTCATCCACCCCAGCACAGGGGGTGGGCAGGTGGACTCTGGAGGCCGGTGGCTGGGTTAGGAATCTGCTCCTGGGGCGCTAACTGTGGAGTGATTATGAAAAGCCTGTGCCCGTTTCCCCGGCTGCAAAGTGCGAACCGACCTCGGAGGACTGTGTGAGGGTGAGCTAGATGTCTGTGAAGGGCGAGGGATGAGGCCACACACGCAACCCCTTGTCCCTGCCTGGCACAAAAGAAGTGCCCCCTTATCATTGTCATCGTTCTTCTCCCATGGGTATAGCTGCACCCCTACTCGGTGCAGGATTATTCCGGAAAGTCCTTTCCTTTGCTCTGTGGGAGCTCAGAGTCTGCCATGAGGGACTGACTGTGAGAGGGAAAGGGTGATATGGGGCTCGGGCAGAGTGAGAACCAGAGCGTGGGGAAACTCCATCCCTGTGAACTCCCATCCCTTGCACCCTACCTCCAGGCAGACCAACCTCCCTCTCCCTGAGGCCCCACACCTACCTCCTGTAGCTAAGGCCCCAGTGATCAGGGCTGCTAACCCTCCTGACCCCCAAGGTTAGGGTCCTCCCTCCTCCTCCTCGCATCCTCACCATACTCTCACGTTTTTCTCCTTCTACTCACCTCCTCTTCTCAGTCCTCTTTCTAACTAGACCTTAGGCCTCTTTTCTTTAGCCTCACTTCCTCCAAAATCATCTCCTTCATCCAACCCCTATGCTGGAATTCACCACGCAGCCCAGCAGCTCCGGGGTAAGCCCCAGACATGCATGTCCACCCACACACTTGATGTCTCCACTTGACATCATGGAAGCAGCTCAGACCTAACCTGGACAAGAAAGAGTTAGGAATCTTGCCCTCCTCCTCTGAAATCCACCCACTCCCCATTCCTTCCTATCACAAGACAAGGCATCATGCTCTCGGGCTTGCAGACAACGCACGACCATCCTGCGGCTGGCCTGAGTGGATTACCAGCTCTTCAATTGACCTAAGACCTTTGTGGGCCTGTCTTTCCCAGGCAAGCCTTTATCTGCCTGCTGGCTTAGAGCTGAAACATGCTAAAGGTCATGAAGAAGACTCAGTTTCTAATTTAAGGAAACTGCAGTTGTGTTTCCTGCAGGAAGCTTTCCTCCCCAGAAACCTACCAACCCCAGAGGCCTGGAGACAGGCAGCCAACATTTGTTAGAAGGTTATTTGGATCAACAGGGAGGGGTTGCTTTAAGCTCCAACCCTCCCACTGGCCACACCCATGGGAGATGTCCTGGCTCCAGAATGGAGTCTTCAGGAGATCTTTTCGCTCTTCCATCAGGCCAGGTAATGGGGCGTGTGGTTAGGCCAGCTAGATCTGGAGATGTGAACCCAGAGCTCTGCTTCTTGCAGAGTAAACTGAGTTCCTCAGCCAGAACTAATGTCCAATGGGAGGCCACAGTAGAGAATACGCTTTTTGCAGTACCACAAAGAGTGGTGCTGGCTAAGCACTGAACTTGGGGAAGACAAGCTGCATCCTGAACTTCTGTCTATTCCCACAAGGGCATTTGCGGCTGAGGACAAGACCGCATATTGCTTTGTGCAGGGTGCAGAGTTATAACTGCAGCTTCCTCCTGCCCTTTCCATTATGGAAGGGGTCTAATGGAATCGACCTGCCAGTAGGGCAGCCCAGGGTGGATGCCATATTGGAGGGCCTGTGTTGGTCTCTGCTGTTGACAGGTTGGATTTACAACAATGATCGTGGCCAGATTGGTGAGAGGACACTCAGGTCACAGGGCCCATGCATTGCCTCTCTCACTGCTGTCCTGACCCTTTGTACACGTGTCCATTGCATATGCATGGGGTGATCGGGAAGAGGCTGCCGGGTGTTCACCTGGTGCATCATGTGCAGGGATCGCTGAGAGCTCTCGCTGCAGCAGATGAGAAGCCGTGGAACGTGAGCACCTGCACACTAGCACCCACTCCCAGGACCCTAGGAGTGTGCCTCTTCCTCAAACTTGTCTCGTCTCTGGTCTTCAGACTCTCACTTTTCAACTCTGAAGCGGGTATTAACTGTGCCCAGAAGTTCGTATGATCTAGATCCCAGGCCACCTTTCCTTCCTGAGAAGGTGATTGGTGGCTTAACCTTAGGTAGAAAGACGAGGGAGGCTGTGAGGAAGCTGAGTTGTGAACTTTGTACCCTGCAAAGAGAGATTTGAGGTTTCAACCTCAAAAGGGAAGGGAAGGAAAACCCCACAAATGCATTAAAAGCCAAGATGAGTGAGTAGTAAAAGTCAGAGCAGAAATGGAATTAGTGGCAGGCTTAGTGATAGCAGAATTGATTCCTGGGTTTGTGAGCTTTATGTATTGGGTCGTTGGAGAAGTCATGGTGCATTTTAGCATAGAAAAAGATAGAAAAAGGCATCGAGACTTTCCCGACAACTCAATACTTAGATGAAGGAACTTCAAAAATCTGGTGGAAAATAGAATGGAAGTACAAGTTTATTTTGGTGCAATATTTTTTTCCTTAATTGCCAGAGGGTGTATATGCTTGCCAGAAACAGAGAAAAAGGGAGAGGGAGAGGAAGAAAGCACCCCCACTTAGATGGAGTCACACTGCAATCCCTTCTCCTCCATTTCTCCATCCTATCAGGATTATGAGAGCATGTCCACTCACACACTCACACACACACACACACACACACCTGGTTTGTTTTTCAAGCTGTCAGAACAAAGATTTGGACAGTGGTAGGTTATGTGGGATCCAGGTTCCTTAACTGCTAAGGTACAGGGTCAAATCCCCAAAAGCTTTGAAATCCATGCATGCATAGTTTTTCATAGTACACATTTGCCGTGAAATTTTGAATCCCCCCATACCCATACCTACACATGTACTCCAGCCAATTTGAACGAGAACCATGAATTCTAAACTAGCAAATAGAAAGGGAACACAAGAATAGACATGAAGAGGTTATAAGTAAATAATCTGAAAATTCTGGTAAAATGGATATTTTTTTTCTTTTTCTGGAGAGGTTTTTTTGCTATAGGGTGTGTGCGCTCGCCAGAAAGACAGCGAGAGACAGACAGACAGAAAGTGATAAATCACCCCCCAGGGGGGATGGCCACGCTGCAATCCCTTCTCCTCCATTCTCCTCTCGGGATCTTGGGCATGCACGCACACGTGCCCAGCATGAGTTTAAGCCACCGGGTCCGGAACTCGAACCGTGGTCGACTACATGGGAGTCCAGTGACATAGCCATTACGCTAACTGCTGGTCCCATAAAATGGATATTTTCTTAGAAGATATGGGTTATCAAGATCATTTCAAGACAGGAAGAAGAAAACTGGAATATGTAAGGAAGATATTGAAACATGATCAGCATAGCTTGCCCCACATCTTCAGGGTCCACTGGCTTTTCCAGGGAGTTCATTTAAACTTTCAAGGAACTGATAATACCAGTGCTTTATAGTGTTTTTCCAGAGAAGAGAAAAAAGATGGAAAACCACCCAATTAATTTTTATGAAGCTAGGTTCATATCAAATTCTGTAAAACATGACATACACGTATACACATATAAAGCTACAGAACCAGCACTGTCATGAATATAGATGCAGAATTCTAATCAAAATCCTAGCAGATAAAACTCAGCATTACTTTATAGGGAAGGATTAATCTGCAGTAACCAAAAATAGCTTGTTCTAGAAATTTCAAGGTTGTACATCCATAAAACAATAAATCACATAAAGGAGGAGACTAAGGAAAACAAATCACACTTTTACTAGATTCAGACATTCAGACATTTTTTCCAGAATGTTTACTGAGCACTGATGAAATGCTAACTACTGCTGGATGCCGAAGATGGGGCCAGTTGGCAGTTAAACATAGCAAAAAAAATCTCAGCAAGCTAGAAAGAGAAGAGCATCTTCTCAATATGATAAAGAACATGTGCTAACCAGATAAAATGTGGTCCTGAAACATTACAGACCTTCCCACTAAAATCAGTTACAGGGTAGGGCCAACCTCACAGTCATTACTGGGCATCATTCCGAGGGTGCTGGTCCACGGACTGGGACTGAAATCCTAGTGCAAAGCCCTGTACTGGAGATGGGATATATTATCCCTTCCTAAACCTGACGAGGCCCTGCACCAGGAAAGCCTAAATAGTTCAACAAAAAAAAGTTCTACAAGTACTGACAACTCAGCAAACAGCAGGGTGCAAGTTAGGCTCTGATAGACATGTCAATAGTAACCAGCTCCAAAGATGAACCGAGATGGAAGCATCGTTTCTAAAAGAAACAACATAAAATGCTGAAGAATAATTCTAAAGGCACCAATGTAGAACCTTGATGAAGAAACTGGGCCATTTTCTTCTTTTGAAAGTTTTTGCTATAGGGCACATGTGCTCACCAGAGACAGAGAAAGAGAGATAGGAGAAATCGCACCCCAGAGGGGCATGGCCACACCACAGTCCCTTCTCCTCCATTTTCCTGTTGGGATTTTGGGTATCCACGCTCATGGTGTGATTTTCAAGCCACAGGGTTCAGGACTTGAACCATGCAGGTGGCCATGTGGAATCCTGTACCTTAACCACCATGGTCTGACTCTGAGCCCCTTTTTTTTGAGAGGATTTTTGCTACAGGGCGCATGCGCTTGCCAGACAGACAGAGAGAGACGGAGAGACAGAAAGTGAGAAATCACCCCCCTGGGGGGTATGGTCACGGCACAATCCCTTCTCCTCCATTCTCCTCTCGGGATCTTGGGCATGCACAGACACGCGCCCGGCATGAGTTTTAAGCCACCGGGTCCGGGACGTGAACAGTGGTCAACTACGAGGGAGTCCAGTGACATAGCCATTACACTAACTGCTGGTTCCCTGAGCCTTTTTGAGGGGTCCTAAAGGACTCGATTCCAAGGAGAAGTGCTACGTTCTCTGCACAGCTAAGTGATGTATGGAGGGTGTGCTTAGGCTCCACATTCCCATTTTGTTTTGGACTTGGCAGCACTCACCTGGCAGAGGACTCAGTGCTCACCTTGTCAAGGACTCAGTGCTCACAGGACCCAGTAGGTGGAGTGAGGGAAAGGCCTGTGGCTCCAGAGGCCATGATGGGGGGTGGTGGTGGTGGGAGTTGGGGTAGGTGCAGCTCACTGAGTGGAATGCAGGCCCAGGTTAGGCTGAGGTCTGGATTTTTCAAGAGAAGCCAGAAATTTAGAAGAAGATTGAATCCTCCATAGGAGCTGAGATCTAATGCTCTCAGGGATAAGAGAAATGAAGATTTTCTGCTGAAATTTCACCCTGGTAGAGCCCCCTCTATTCTTCTCTCTCTGACTCTGTCTCTCTGTCTTTTCATGTTTTAATTTTTTTTTAATATTTTAAGGTAAAGTATTTTCTTGGCTCTTAAATCCTCCTTTATCTTTCTAATAATCCCCTTTTCCCACTCCCATTTGGGAGAGGCAAAAAGGACAGACCTTCAGAAGAAGACTGAATCCTCCATGAGAGCTGAGATCTAAAGTGCATCATATGGTTTCCATTTTTTTTTTTCAAAATAAATAAATAATTTTTCTTCTCTTTCTCTCTCTGTTTTCTTATCCTTTTTCTTTTACCTCATGACTTTGCTGCTCACCCTCCATGCACTGAGTGTCTAGACAGGTTTAAGTGAACTGTAGCTAAAACATCCAAATACTATTAGGGTTAACATAGTCCTCAATTTCCACTAAATCTGCTGCACAAAGGGGGAAAAACAGAATGGCAAAGAGTTTGCAGATCACCTCCTCCTGCACACCTCTGAATGCTCAGATTGAACTTCCAGAAATTAGGAAGAAATGAATAACTCATCAGATGACTAGAAATCACCACAGAGGCACAAGAAATATGAGAAACCAAGAAAATACCTCTCCTCCAAGGTACAAGAATAACTCCTCTTCATTCACAAACAGTACAATTAAACTCACAGAAATGTCTGATAAAGAACTTAGAATAGTGATAGTGACAAAGTTAACAGAGATGAAAGAGAAGAGAGACAATGGACTCCAGAAGAAGCAGTAGAAAAGAGCTGATGAGTTTCAGGAGGTGAGGAAGTCCTTGCAAGAGCTGAAAGAGGAAATATACACCATAAAAAAAGAATTAGATGAAACTGTCGGAGATGAAAGGTATAACACAGGAAGTCAAAACCTCCCTTGAAAGTATTAAAAACAGACTAGATCATACAGAAAATCAAATCTCAGATGTAGAAGACAGAATTGCTGGACTAGTAAAATCCACCACAAAGACTGAGAAAATAGCCCCCCCCCCCAATGAGAATAATATATGAGAAATACTAGAGAAATATTTAGAAATACTAAACTTTGGATGTCCAAACATCCAGAAAATTGGTGTCCCAGAAGGTGAAGAGACTAATAAGTGCAGTGATAATCCATTCCATGAAATCCTGGAAGAAAACTTTCAAAACCTAGAGAGGGATTCAAAGATCCAGTCTCAAGAAATACAAAGGACCCCAAAGAGGATCAACCCAAGAAGATCTTCAAGACACATTATCGCTAGATTGACCAAAACCACAGACAAAGACAAGATACTAAGACTGGCAAGAGAGAAATGTCAAGTTACCTACAAAGGA
>NW_006159856.1:3420356-3441645 GCF_000334495.1 Tupaia belangeri chinensis
TAAGAAGAATGGAAGCAACCACAGATACCAGAGACAGTGTGGGAGGCGGGAGGGAAATGGCATAGGGTGAGAAATAGGGGGAAGATTATATATATATATATGAAATAAGAAATGGAAAATTATTTGTTCATGATAACATGTATGATTAAGCCACTATACGTGTATTCTGGATGGGAAATCTCATTTTGTATGCTGTGATGACGTTCAGTGAAAGAATGTGAAATAAATAAAAAAAGAAAAAAGAAAATAAAAGAGAAGCCAGAAGATGGTTGGTAAAATGTCATGGTTTTTAAATGTGGATGACTAAGAAAAATTTAAAACAAGCACATACCCCAAGTGGGTCAAAAAGAACACAGGACAAGCTGAAAGTTGGGGGGGGTGGCGAGAGAGGTCCCCACTGTGTGGATGTGGTAGGTTCACTCTCTCATTCATCATGGGATTGGCAGGCTCTGGCCATCTGAGCCATCCCAAAGGGCTCAGCGACCTGTCTTTTCTGCATGTCTCGAATGCTGGAAATGCTCTGATGCTCACGTGGGTACGAAATTGCGGGGGATTTACATTTGCATGGCTGACTCCATGTGGCGTTCACAGTTCTACACTACGTGCTGCAGCCTCTCACCCCCATGCTCCCCAGGAAGCTGGGGGGCCAAATCCCTCCCCCAGCACTCAGGGTGGCCTTAGACAGGCCCTGGGGACACAGGACTGCAGGAGTCTGGGCTGGCCTGTGCTTGGGTGTTGGTGTTGTAGTGGGGGGTGGGGGAGGAGAGGTGGGTATCTCCGACTCTACCTGCTCCAAGTGCGCGAAGGCACAGGCGTCAGGAGGGAGCACCTGTGGGGCTGCATCTGACTAGTTAATTGAGCTCAGAGCAGGTTTCCTCCAGGAGCCAGGCCGAGTTCAAGCCCGTGTGGGGAGTAGTTCAATTCCGTGTTGGATTTGTGGTCAGGACAGTGGCAATGAGGGCCGCAGGGGCTCAGGTGGAAGGGGCAGTGTGGACACAGGTCTGGCAGGGGCTGGGAGACAAAGGGCTGAAAGACAAGGCTGGTGCTGGTGGGGGGAGCCAGCTGGGGCAATAGGACACCCATGTGCTCTGCGGTCTGAGCCCTAGGAAGGTTCCTGAGCCGGCACTCCCTCCTAGCCACAGCCGCAAATTGACCACATATATCCAGCCGTAACCAAGGCCGGGAGCATCATTTTAAGGAATTGTTACTATTGTGAAGAAATTATCCTGATCCTCTGTATTCCCAGTTGTTATTTTTTTAAGTCACATAATACAACAATCGGAGGTTTATAATTGGCACAGAAAATGAGATACGACTTAACATGCCCAGAGCTGGAGAGTGATCTGAAAAACCCAGCCTGATCTGTAGCTTAGAATTCTATGGAGCAAGCAATGCAAGGCTGTGCTTCCTGCCAGGGGAAAGGCTCTCGCGTGCTCTGTTTGTTTTGTATGTTCAGCTAATCCCTGAAATGGTTAATCTGGGGAAATAATTTTAAACTCTCAAATTTGACAGCCCTCCAAGGCATCGTGTGAAAACCTGCAGCATTTCTGGAGTTATCTCCAGTGAGTTCACCAGGGACTAGGCGGGCATCTGTTGTTTTTTGTTCTTAAAACTGGCTTTATTTTCTGCTGCATGCAGAGCGAGTAGGAGGGAAGGGCCTTGCCCACGGGGAAGTAACCTTTAGCCATTTGGATGAAGGGACGATGGCCTAGGTCTTTCTCAGGAGAGGAGGGAAGAGGAGCTACCTGGCCTGTGTCTCTGCTCAGCTCCCACCTGGAAGGCACAGTGATTTGGATTTGGGTTCATGGTGGAGGACCTGCCCAGGCTGTGGATGGCAGGAGAGCCAGGGCTGGCCTGAAGGGGCTCACAGCCCAGCTGGGAAGTGAAGGATACAGAGACTGCAGGGCCCCCAATTCTCTTACCTGCATCCAACACCCGAGAAGTACCCATGCCAGGCTCTGCCCACCTCATGGGCTGGCAGCTCTCAGCCCTGAGCCAGGAACCCCAGAGTATGTGGCTGACATGGAGGGCACCGGGTCCTCGGGGAAGGAGATGGAGACTGATGACACAGCTGTCTGCATCTTGTGCGTTTTCTGGGGAAGGAGCCATACCTTTTGTCTCAAGGGGATCCTGTAGTCCCCAACAATCAGAGTCCCCTCTTTGTTCCCCTGATGGGTGATTCTCAGCTTGGTTCTCATTGCGCAAAGGCCAGGACAGGAGAGAGGTGTATGCACAGGCCCAGGCCTGGAGCCGAGGTGTGGTGGGCACTGGTGGGGGTGAAAGCAGGTGCCCTGGCCAAACTCGGGCTGCCTGGAGGAAGTGACTGCTGTAGCCTGAAGGGAGGAGACCAGTGATGAAGCAGGGGAGGTGCAGGGAAATGACAGCTTGCTGAAGAAGGACTTAAAAACGTGACTGCGAAGCTCACAGTTGAGGTGCATCTGCTGGGCCAGACCTGGCATACTCCCGTCAGGAGGCTGCAGCCATGGGGGACGCAGCTCCACGCATCGCCCAGATACTCCCGACTTACCGTCTTGCATTTCCTTTAGCTCTGGAGCAGTGTACATACAAATCTGGAAGACACACTGCTCCTTTTTAGTTATTTTTGTCCATGACAGAGATCACATGTGCACACATGAGAGCATGAAGGACAGGACAAGAGAGAGAAAAATTCCCTTAACAGGGTCTTGTCACACAGTGACTTCCCTCCTGCGGCACCCCGGGTCATCGGGTTCTCAGGGACCTGCCTGGGGACCCAAACCCACAGTCAGCCAGGTGGCTTCCAGCGCTGCAGTTCAGTTGTTACTTACAGCACCACCAGGCTGGGTCCTGTACTGCTTTTTGGTCTGCTTTCCCCATGGCATGATATACAAGGAATATGACAGCAAGTACCCTCCTATTGTGTGGTTTTTCAGCATTAATTGTTGCATAGGTCTCCACGGTATGGATCTGCCACCACTCATCTGGCTTCACACTCGCTAACCTTTCAAAGCTGTGATGTCTGTACCCATACTTGTGTTCCTAATGACTTCCTTAGCATCGGTTCCTGGAAGTGGGCTTGCTGGGGTGCATCTCTGTCATCTTCCTGGTGCACATTGCCCTGTGCCCTGAGAGCTGGCCACGTGTGTGCCCGCAGTGGTGGGGAGCTGTTGTCTCCCCGCACTCAGCTGACGAGGAATTCATGCTTGCTATCTTTGTTCACTTCTTTTTCGTTTTGTCGTTTCTGCAATCACCTCAGTAGCTTT
Source organism: Tupaia belangeri chinensis (assembly GCF_000334495.1). Classification (NCBI taxonomy): domain Eukaryota; kingdom Metazoa; phylum Chordata; class Mammalia; order Scandentia; family Tupaiidae; genus Tupaia; species Tupaia belangeri. Next base: position 3,423,599 of record NW_006159856.1, read on the forward strand.
TGGGCGCAAGATGGAGTTCATTTCCATACCTACCAGGACTTTGGGCACACATGCATACATACCTGGAAGGATACAGAGACTGCAGGGCCCCCAATTCTCTTACCTGCATCCAACACCCGAGAAGTACCCATGCCAGGCTCTGCCCACCTCATGGGCTGGCAGCTCTCAGCCCTGAGCCAGGAACCCCAGAGTATGTGGCTGACATGGAGGGCACCGGGTCCTCGGGGAAGGAGATGGAGACTGATGACACAGCTGTCTGCATCTTGTGCGTTTTCTGGGGAAGGAGCCATACCTTTTGTCTCAAGGGGATCCTGTAGTCCCCAACAATCAGAGTCCCCTCTTTGTTCCCCTGATGGGTGATTCTCAGCTTGGTTCTCATTGCGCAAAGGCCAGGACAGGAGAGAGGTGTATGCACAGGCCCAGGCCTGGAGCCGAGGTGTGGTGGGCACTGGTGGGGGGGAAAGCAGGTGCCCTGGCCAAACTCGGGCTGCCTGGAGGAAGTGACTGCTGTAGCCTGAAGGGAGGAGACCAGTGATGAAGCAGGGGAGGTGCAGGGAAATGACAGCTTGCTGAAGAAGGACTTAAAAACGTGACTGCGAAGCTCACAGTTGAGGTGCATCTGCTGGGCCAGACCTGGCATACTCCCGTCAGGAGGCTGCAGCCATGGGGGACGCAGCTCCACGCATCGCCCAGATACTCCCGACTTATCGTCTTGCATTTCCTTTAGCTCTGGAGCAGTGTACATACAAATCTGGAAGACACACTGCTCCTTTTTAGTTATTTTTGTCCATGACAGAGATCACATGTGCACACATGAGAGCATGAAGGACAGGACAAGAGAGAGAAAAATTCCCTTAACAGGGTCTTGTCACACAGTGACTTCCCTCCTGCGGCACCCCGGGTCATCGGGTTCTCAGGGACCTGCCTGGGGACCCAAACCCACAGTCAGCCAGGTGGCTTCCAGCGCTGCAGTTCAGTTGTTACTTACAGCACCACCAGGCTGGGTCCTGTACTGCTTTTTGGTCTGCTTTCCCCATGGCATGATATACAAGGAATATGACAGCAAGTACCCTCCTATTGTGTGGTTTTTCAGCATTAATTGTTGCATAGGTCTCCACGGTATGGATCTGCCACCACTCATCTGGCTTCACACTCGCTAACCTTTCAAAGCTGTGATGTCTGTACCCATACTTGTGTTCCTAATGACTTCCTTAGCATCGGTTCCTGGAAGTGGGCTTGCTGGGGTGCATCTCTGTCATCTTCCTGGTGCACATTGCCCTGTGCCCTGAGAGCTGGCCACGTGTGTGCCCGCAGTGGTGGGGAGCTGTTGTCTCCCCGCACTCAGCTGACGAGGAATTCATGCTTGCTATCTTTGTTCACTTCTTTTTCGTTTTGTCGTTTCTGCAATCACCTCAGTAGCTTTTGGGCGCAAGATGGAGTTCATTTCCATACCTACCAGGACTTTGGGCACACATGCATACATACCTGGCATGTTTTTCAAGTCACCAAGGCCAGGATTGACACTGTGTAGTCAGCCCTGTGGGATCCTGCTGCCGTATAGTGCTTCTTATAGTACTTAGAGTCCCAAGATGGGGCGAGATGACCTGGAACCACTGGTTGGTGTTTCCACCCTGCTGAGTGGCCCTGGGCATTCCCCCTTACCCCAGGCCCCAGTCTCTAAATCTGTGCAGTGGGAGGAGCCAGGTAGCTGCCAATCCCTGCCACCACTGCGGTCCTGGGCATGTGAATTCCTTGCACGCTTTCCCTGTGGGAAAGGAGTGCAGGCTGCAAGAGGGCAGCCAGGAGTGCAGGTGGCCGAGAGAGACCTGGCAAGGTCCTCCTGAGGTGAGCACGGAAGTGAGGGAGTGAGGCTTCGAGGACCTCAGGTCAGAGACGCCCGCCAAGCCCCTCTGGGTGTTGCTGGAGCAGTCTGGGGAGTGAATGAGGCCAGGAAGGAAGAGGTCTCAGAAGGAGCCCTGCTGAGAGCATCGGGACAGTTTACTCTGGACGAATGTAGCAAGGAGTGACCTGATCTGATGGGAATTCTAAAAGAAAGCTGGCTGCTAAGTTGAACTAGATTTGGGGGCAGGAGGGAATCGGGGGGCCGGCTGGCAGGCATGGCGCTTCCCTGGCAGAACGCACCATGGCTGTGGGTCGTGTTGGCAGAGCTGGTGAGAGATGGGACTCCAAGCACGCGCTGCAGCAGGGCGCCAGGTCTGTGGGAGAACTGGAGGTGGGAGCGATGGGGGCTGGGTGGCTCTGGCCCCAGTGGCTACTGCAGCTCTGCTGAGAAGTCAGGCACACTGGCTGCTGACGTGGAGAGGGAGGGACACACCTCTCCCCCTGGGCAGCAGCTCTGTGAGTCGGTGTATGGTGGACACCTGTCAGCTTGAGCCTTCGAGGAAAGCAGGGAGCCGGCACATGAGCTATGACTCTGTTTAAGCGGGGGGATCCTGCTTGTCTGGCACCGCAGGTGGACCTGCCCTGTCCTGACGGATACAGGTTCCGAGGCTCCCAGGTCCGAGCGAGGTCACCGTGGCTGGTGACTGGGACAGATAAGGTTCCTGCAGGGGGAACAGGTTGGGGGCAGGGCAGGATCTGGAGTTCTGCTGGGGGCATGTTGTGGTCAGAGTGGGGATTTGGGGGGGTAGGTCCAGGCTAAGGTGGATTTTGGCATGTAGAAAAGATTCAAAGCCATAATGATTACACTCCTAACAGGAACCAGCATTTGCCATTGTAGGGCACTTTTTTTGATTTTTAAAGAATTACTTATTTCATTTTATTTATTATTATTATTTTAAAACTTGCTGTACGGCATGTGCATTTACCAGAAAGAAACACAGAGAGAGAGATAGAGACAGAGAGATAGCAAAAGTGAGAAAGTACGCCACCAGGTCTGAGACTCGAACCACCGCCAGCCATGTGGGAGTCCAGAGCCTTCACCACCACGCCACCTGCTGGCCCCGGCTGGGCACTTTTTACAGAGTTTTACATCTGTTACTATGGGGCCACAGGACAAGTGCGGAAGGTCCTGTGACGACCTGCATCCTGTAGGTAGACGTCCAGAAGGAGGGGTACTGAGGGGAAGGGAGATGCCGCAGGCCCTAGCTCCGCAGTCTGGGCATGACTGAGCTCCAGGGTGTCCTGCTCTGGTGGCCTCATGCATAACGCCTCCACACCCACCACAAGATCAGCACAGAAATGTGGTCCCAGGGCAGGGACCTTCTTCAAATGGCTCTGTGTCTTCAAATGGCAGCCCTGCAGACAGCTGACCCGGTACTGGGCCGAGGTGGGACAGCAGGGGCTCCAGGCCCACTCCCAGCCTCCCTTGCAGGTCCCAGCTCCACCCAGTTTTCTGTAGGCCAGTCTCCAGGGCTTTGGCTGTGTCTCTCTTAGGACGCCCAAGGCCGTGACAGGAGGCTCCGCTTCAGCACTGTTAAATATGAATAATTAGAAGGGGCTCCTCTGACTTCATTGTGGGGAAAATGGAGCTATCACAGGCAAGGAGATTAACCAAGTGGTGCCAGATGGAGGCTCGGGCCTTACTTTCAAGAGTCGGCATAACAGCTCGCACTTAAGCTGATTACTTGCACGATAATAAAGGAACAGGTGTTTCCGACCTACTTGAAAAATAATGTGAATATCTAAGCACTGTGAGTTTCCATGCTGCTTCAGTATGAGCAGCTCGCCTACCTTTGTCTCTGGTGCTCTGGGGCCCAGCCCAGTCTGCATCCCCCCAGTAGGTGACTCTTGTGTCCCCGTAGCCACATCTTACAGTTTGGTACAACTGGTGAGGCATGAGGTGAGGAACTAGCTGGGCTAGAGCTGGAGCTCTGTGGTGACTTCCTGTCTGGCTGGGCGAACTGGCTGTGTCCATATAGCTTGATCACTTAAAACGATGTTGCGCACCTTGGGACCAGCAGAGGGTGTAATGGTTATGTTGCTGGGCTCCAACATAGCTGACATAGTTCAAGTCCTGCTCCTGGCAGTTTAAAACCCATGCTGGGCACACGTGTGTGCGTGCCCAAAATCCTGAGAGGAGAACGGAGGAGAAGGGATTGTAGTGTGGCCATCCCTGCTGGGGGGGGGGGTGATTTCTCACTTTCTGTCTCTTTTCGTCTCTCCTGCGAATGCACGCGCCCTATAACAAAAATCTCTCTTAAAAAAAAAGTTCCGCACCATAAAGACCACTTTGGGAGCCAGCAGGTGGCATGATGGTTAAGGTGCTGGACTTTCATGTGGTTGACCACAGTTCGAGTACCAGCCCGGTGGCTTGAAACACACTGGGCACATCTACATGTGTACCCAAGATCCTGATAAGAGACTGGAGGAGAGGGGATCATGACATGGCCATCTCCCTGGGGTGGGGGGTGAGTTCTTGTTTTCTGTCTCTCTGTCCCTCTGAGAAGCATACGTGCCCTGTGGCAAACACCTCTCTATCTTAAACAACAACAACAAAACCCTGCTTTGATAGTTAAGCAAAACACTCTATTTAAAGGATTCAGCACAGAGTAGCTGCTCAGTAAACGTGATTGGAAAGATTAGATTTACCTGCTCAAGGAATGAGATCCTGGGACTGTGGAGCTATGGAGGGATGGAAGTACCCACCCACCCAAACTGCTGTTGTGCAGTTTACACCCCCTCCAGCCATGTCTGAGTCCCTTCCAATCCACAGCCCTTCCTGTCATGAGAAGTTTTGCCTTTGCTACCTGGCAGGTCTCTCACGGTAGCTCGTGGTATTAACTTGCACTTTCTAATTTGCATAGAGGTTAAGCTAGGAATGGGTAGGTGTTTGCCACTTGTATTTCTGTATATTCCTTTTTAAAAAAATCGATTCTTCTACTTTATCGTTTTTATTTTCTTGTTGGTTTGTGAGTGTTCTTTATGTATCACAGGTAATAATCCTTTGTGGCAGTTAGTGGCTTCTCTCTTCATTTTCTTTTTGGTGACTTGTTTTGATTTGTATTTATCATAGTCACTGCAATGATTATTGCATCAAAATATCCTTTTCCTTGGGACCAGCAGTTAGCGTAATGGCTATGTGGCTGGACTCCCACGTAGTCGACCGTGGTTCGAGTCCCGGACCCGGTGGCTTAAACTCACGCCGGGCGCGTGTGCGTGCGTGCCCAAGATCCCGAGAGGAGGATGGAGGAGAAGAGATTGCGGCGTGGCCATCCCCCCGGGGGGTGATTTCTTGCTTTCTATCTCTCTGTCTCTCTCTGTCTGTCTGGCGAGCGCACGCGCCCTATAGCAAAAACCTCTCCAAAAAATAAAAAAATGTCATTTTACTTTTCATTTACTTCTAAATAGCACAGTATATATTTTTTAAAAAGAAGGGCAACCCATGCTAGATTATAATTCACGGAAGTTATTGTCTTTATGGAGCTCATTTGATTCATCATTTTGCTATGTTTAGTGGTTTCTGAGGCTGGCTATGCAATCCTTACCCACTTGAAGGTTACAAAACTGATTTTCCTTTTTTATTTTTTTTAACTTCTAAAGTTTTACTTTTTATATTTAACTCTTTAAACTCCTTAGATTTGAGTTTTTGTGTCTGCTGCGAAGAAGGGAATGGTTTGTCCTTATCCACTTGATCCCCATTCTCCCAGCATCATTCCTGGTTGGGCTGTGGGTCGTACCAAATGAGGCAGAAGCCACACGTGGTCCATGGTCCCAAGTTAGTAGAACTTCCCAGTAGCCATCACTTAAAAACGCTCCGGTGTATTGGGCTGTCAGAATAGTCGTGACCCAATTTGCTCTCTGTTTTTCTACTCAAAAATGCACCATAACTTTACAGATGACCCCATTTCTTCTGTCTTCTTTTTCTTTTCTCTCTCTCTCTCTCTCTTTTTTTATTTTTCCAAGTATTTTATTAGAATAAATTACTGATATAGAATTTGCTAAATCAAAGGATATATATTTATCGTACTTTAATAAACACTGCCAAATTGTATTTTTTATTCCTTAGAAATATGCTTCCAAAACAAATTTAGACCAATATGTTTGAATGATTTGGTCATGAAATAAAGCCATCAAAAAAGTTCCTATCTAGGTAAGTCAATTGTTTTTATTTGTTTATTTATGTATTTAATTTTCTGTTTTCAAAGGTTTTTGCCTTAGGGTGTGTGTGCTTGCTGGGGGGGGAGACAGAGAGATAGAAATAGTGAGAGGGAAAGTGAGAAATCACCCCTCCCCCCGGGGGGGGATGGCCATGCTGAAACCCCTTCTCCTTCAGTCTCTTCTCGGGATCTTGGACATGCACACACATGTGCCCAGCATGAATTTCAAGTCACTGGGTCTGGAACTCGAACCAGAGTCGGCCATGTGGGAATCCAGTGATGTAACCACTATGTTGTCTGCTGAGCGCAGAAAGCAAGCTGCCAGGTCCAGGACTTAAACCGCGGTTGGTCCTATGAGAGTGGTGCACTTAAACCCCCTAAGTCAGCTGCTGGTTTTCAGGTCTTCTTTTTTATTTTAGTGTTTGCTATGGGGCACATGTGCTCACCAGAGGGGGTAGGTGGGGAAGTGAGAATACACCCTTAGGGGGTATGGCTATGCTTCAATCCCTTCTCTTCTAGTCTCCGTTCAGAAGTTTGAGTATGCATGCACATGCTCCCGGTGTGATTTTCAAGACTCCAGGTCTGGGACTCAAACCCTGTAGTCAGTCATGTGGGATCCAGTGCCTTAACCTCCATGCTACCTGCTGGACTCCTTTCTGTCTTCTTTGTATGTCTATTTTCATAATAAACATACAGTTAAGCTGGTACTTTGCACATTAATTTGCAACAATTTCCCCCACTTACAATGTTTTTAGCATGACAGAGCCATCTTATGAAATAATATACAGCCATGAAAACTTATGCTTTCATTTGCTTTACAGTCATGAAAATTTATGCTTTTATTTGCTTTAAAGTATTTTATTAGTTCTTGAAATTTTCTTTTAAGCATTTATGTCAGTTTTCTGTGAGTCCCATAACAAGTACCACAAACTGTGTGGCTAAAGTGACATAACACATATCTCTCACCGTTCTGGAGGCTAGAAGTCCACAACTGAAGCCTCAGCAGGACTGTACTCCCCTGACACCCTAGCAGACTCCTCCCTGCCCCTTCGTGACTTCGGCTGTACTCCCCTGACACCCTAGTAGACTCCTCCCTGCCCCTTCATGACTTCAGTGGCCAATGCTTCTTAGCATCCTGGGTTTGTAGCTGCATTGCTCCAGTCTCTGCCTCCATCTCCATGTGGCCTTCTCCCCATGTCCCTGTGTCTGCACCCTGACCTCCTCTTCTTAAAAGGACACAGATACTGGGACCAGCAGATGGCATAGTGGTTACATCGCTGGACTGCCACATGACTGGCCACAGTTTGAAACTCACACCAGGTGCGTGTGTGTGTGTGTGCGCCTAAGATCCCAGGAGGGGAATGGAGGGGAAGGGATTGTGATGTGGCCATGTCCCCTGGGGAGTGATTTCTCACTATTCCTCTCACTGTGTCTGTCTCTGTCTCTCTCTCTCTGGTGAGTGCACACTCCCTAAGACAAAAACTCTGAAACAAACAAACAAACAGAAAAGAACCACAGACATATTGATGAGAAGCCCACCTTGCCGCACTACAACCGCTATCAACTGAACTAGTGATATTTGCAACGAGCCTGTTCCCAAAGGTCATATTATGAGGGCCTGGTGAGGGCATGAGCATATCTTTTTAGGGAACACAATTTACCCATAAGAGTATTCTACCAAAAATAAAAATACCAATGAAAATAAATGCCATAAGATTGGTAAAATACTGGTAATTACTGAAACTAGGGGTGGCTACGTGCGATTCATTACACAATTCTCTTAGTTTGTTTATGTTTAAAAATCTAATAATAGAAAGGTTTGGGTTTCATTTTGGGGGTGATGGTCAGCAGCCCACGGCCTGCTGGTTAAGGCAGTTAGATCCCACATGGCCGCCGAGGTTTAGCAAGTATTCGTATACTTTCAATGAACTGTCAATGATAGAAAATGCCCAGGGCAAACAGTCGCGAAGACTATACATGACAAAAGCCTGTTCAGAAGAAAGGACTCTGAAATGCTCACGGCAGTTCTCCCTGGGGAGTAGGTCTGGGTGACTTCTTTTCACTTTTCATTTTTTCTGTATTTTACAAAATTCTCACTCTAGTTATTCATTTAACCATAGGATAATTATGTTTAAAACAATCGAATTACCACCCCGCTCATCCCATCACATAGTCACTCAACAAACAGACTTCTCCCAAGCCCTTCACTCGCCCTGGCAGTGCTGGTCTCTGCCCAGCAGAGCAGCAGCAGCAGCAGCCCGTGCCCTCAGAAGCCCACGGTGCCGGCAGGGGACCACGCTGCACCCAGACAATGACAGCTGCATCCCTGCCAAATCGTAGTGAGTCACGGTGGATTTAGATGACTGCTGGAGGCTGGAGAAAACAGCCCTTTTTAGACTCTCTGAAATTATTGATGATTCTGATCAAAACAACCCCAAGGCCATCAACATGCCACGGCTGTGATGAGTAGGCCACGCACCGTGGCTGGCTCGTGAGGAGGGAGGTTGGGCCGGACGTGGAGCTGTGAAGTGCCCTTCATACACTCTGCCAGCACTTCTCCCTGGGCGAGGCAGGAACGGCCAGGGCCCTGGGTGGGAGGCAGGGAGGTCATGAAGGGACTTGTAGCTGGTGAAGAACTGTTTGGGTGCTGGGAGCACCAAGGTGGGCAGGAGAACTGGGGGCAGCCGAGCGAGCTCTGGGCAGTGACCCCTGCTTTGGGACAGCGCTGTGGCTGCAGCAGGCACTCACCCCCCTGCTCCAGGGGCCAGATGGGAGCGCTCAGAGACAGCAGTGGCCCTGGAGTCAGCCCTCCCGGGATCCTGCTCCCAGGTGTGACACCACTGGCTGCTTCTAGACAGCTGGTGTTTCCTCCCAGCACCTCAGGTTCCCCTTCTGTGAAATGGAGTTGATCATGTTTACCTTCCAGGGCTGCTGTGAGGATGAAGGGGCTTAGCCACCCCAGTGCAAAGTCAGGGCTCCCCGAGATGAAGACGATGGTGAGAAAGATGATGCTTCTGCTGAACACGAAGGTGACAATGAGAAGGAGGAGGATGATGTCAGTGACTGGACAGTGGTGAGCAGGACGCTGGCGGGACAGCCAGTGGCCCGGAGTCTGTGCGCTGGCCCGGCAGGCAGACAGGCAGGCTGTCTGCATTGGGTTTGAGGAAAGAGTTCTGGAAGTCCCCTCACAGAGGTGCTGCTCCTTGAAGACCGGCAGATTAGTCAGGGGTGAGCTGAATTTTGATTGGGTTGGGTTAAAATGAATGGAAATAAATTTGGATTCCTATTGAGTTGAATTTGGACTGAATTGAAATGAAATGAACTGAACTAAATTAAATTTGAGTTGAGTTGGCCTAAGATGGGTTGGACGGAGTTGGGAGAGATGAGCACGTGAATTTGGAATTTAGGAACCTTCCCATCTTTAGTGTCCCGCAGCTGCATGGTACGCTGCCTGTCCTGGCATGGTGACCCTGGGGGAGGTTATGGAGTTGGCCACGTTTGCTCTCAGCCTCGCCGCTGCTCCCCACACCAGCACCCACCCCCACTCAATCTGCAGAGCACACGAGGGTCAGCGAGCCCACATATGGGACTGCCCGCAGGTGTGCGGGGTGTGTGTTTTCAGGTCGGGTGCCTGTTTGTGGGCTGTGTGGGTGTATGCCTGTGTGGGGAGGGTGTTATGAGCAGTGCACTCCTCAGCATGCCAGCAAGGCTTGGGAACCCCTTATCTCCGGGGCAGCTACAGCTTGCAGTTCGGTTTCTGCATTTGGAGGCAAAGCACCTTCTCTCTCCCTCTGGTCCCAGTCTGCAAGCTCTTGTTTAGCCCGAGCCTAGATTTCCTCGGCGCATCCTCTGAAAGAGTTGTACCTCCTTAGAGGTTTTAGGACTCGATGTCACCAAGTGCAGCCCCTGTGAGCAGTGGGAACCTCCCCATAGTCAGTGTCTGCTGGAATCCCCTCACAGATGAGGAGCTCAGAGCAAATTCTCTTCCCTGTCTCTTCCTGCACTGGTTCAGCTCAGCTCCTAGCTGACCCCAGGACCCATCCTGCACCTGGGGGTGCTCTGGTCACTGAGCCGTCTGTGGGGGCTCAGGAGAGGCTGGTTCCCCATGGCTCTGTTCTGCTCAGAGCTCTTGGCCCTGGAAGCTGCACAGGAGGGGTCCTGGCTGCCCCATCCCTGGCTGGGTCTAGGACAGTGTGTCCAACCATCTGTATCCAGCCCATTTTCTTCTTGAAAAATGAGGATGGAGAATAATCATGCTCATCTCCCAGGAGGTTTGAGAGGAGGAAATAGTCCAGGAGGCCTGGTGAGCATGGGTAAGTTAGAGTGACTCCTGATGTTGCTGGGGTGGCCCCTTCCCTTCCTCCTGGAACCTCCTGCCCTGGCCCCTCCCACAGAGGGCAAAGGAGCCACCATATCCAGACGGAGGCCAGCTGCTCTGACCACAGCCTGTCTCTTCAGGGTTGGGGACTCTGAATCAAGGTTAGGGTGAGGGACTTCCTGGTGGAGGCTTGGCCCTGGCCCCCTACCCCACCTCAGCATGTCCCCATACCCTCCCCGCCAGGTTTGCTGAAGCCCCACCACGTTCTCCAAAGCCGATTGGCAGCTCCAGGTTGCTATAGAAACAGGCAAGCTTCTGGTGTTTGCAGCCTTGGCATCCCGGCTCCTCCACCTGCGGCTTCCTTCTCTCACTCCCGAGTCTTGTGGGTCCCCTTGCGGGAGGGGAGGCAATGTGAATCGGCAGTGACTGGCACCAAGCACTAACCACACGGGGCACTCCCACCTCCCTTAAACTCACACCACCCCATGAATACCCACATTGCTAGGAAGCCCTCTTACGGATGAAGACACAGGCCCAGAGAGGGAGGACGACTGGCTCAGGACCACACAGCGCCTCAGTGCAATGACTGGTTCCAGAGCCGACTCTACCAGGCTGGTCTGGCCCCTCAAGAACATGATCCGAAGGTCCCCCCATGGGGACAGAGTGCTCTGGAGTACCTGGTAGTTAGGATGCAGGAGGGATCTCTGACATCAGGGACCTCCACCCCAACCTGCCCTATGAACCCCTCCCACCGGCCGTGTGGACTGGCCAAGAGACTCTGCGTGAGCCCTTCTACCCCAAACAGCCTGTTTCCCGTCCATGTGGCGAGAAGATGCCTGTGTAAGGGGGAGCTCTGTTAGGGTGTTCTGGTCTCTCCCGGGCTCTGTGCCATGCTCCTGCTGGCCCCCAGGAGGCCCCCCTGACACTCTCCTCTCCCTCCTTCCAGCATCCCCAGCACCTCTCAGCAGAGGGTCAGAGGCACAGGCAGGGGTGGAGAGTGCAGAGCCACAGCCATGCACGACCTCAGAGCAGGCTCTGTCCCAGGTCTGGGAAGAAGCCCAGGCTCCAATCGTGGCAGGAGACTTAGTTTCTCCCAAAGGTAGGCCTTGCCCACCCAGAGAGGCCTGTGCCTCCTTAGGGGATGGCCACCACCTGTCCAAACACCATGGGAGCCGTGCAGCGAGGCCCCCAAGGCAGGACATTAGCGAGCAAGGTCTTGAGTCGGGAGTCGGCACTCACCAGACCTAGCAGGACAGAGGACATGGCGTCCCAAGGTTTGGGTTGAGGTTAGGGAGCAGGAGTGGGACAGTACCTCAGTATTCCCAGGCCTGGAAGAGAAGAGGAATGGGGCATAGTGGCCTCATGGCCCCATAGAAGGAGGCAGGGAACCTTTTCGAATCAGGGGTGTTGCTCTCTGGGGGGATCCAGAGCTTCCCAAGGGCCTAACAATCATGAGATGCTTGATGATGTCATGACATCTGCGCTGCCTGGCCAGGCCCCGTGACTGGCGAGGCACTGCCTGGAGCCCAGCTCCTCTGCCAGGGCAACCGATGCCCGCGCCCACCTCTCAGATCTCTCCTTTCTCCCTCTCACTGTCTGTTCATGGCTCAAACACCCTCTCTGCTTGTGCTTGGCAATGGGGTTCCCAAAAAGAGGGAGACAGGGTGGTTGGGAGGAGCATGAGTTGTGTTTAGGATGGTGAGACTCTTCTGCCATGGTGGATACAGGACCTCTGTCAGAGCCGCAGGTGGTAGACACCGGGAGAACCAGCTTGCAAACGCTGGGCCTTGGCCATAAGAATGTACCCTAAGATGCGACTCATAAGGGAACCTGTGTGTGTGTTGGGGGGTTACGGGCCCTCTGTACTTTCTGATCAGTTTCTCTGTAAACTGAAAACTACCCTAAATGCTAAAGTCTATTCATTAAAAGAGAGTGAGAGAGGACAGAGTTGGAGGACCAAGGAAAGGAGGGGGCAGTTCTGGAGGGAGGCGGCTGGCCCTGGAACCCAGATCTACCCCACGGTCCCCTTGCAGCCTGTCCCTGGCCAGCAGCACGGGCTGTGTCCAGCATAGCGGCAACGGTGGTGGCAAGGTGAGGGCATGGCTTCTGGGACATTCTGGCCAGGTCTCTGGACCTCTCGGGTCTCTAGAGGCCCCATCTGACCCCACCAGCTATAAGGGAGGGTGGGAAGGGGAAGTCGAGGGTTCTGCTCATTGGGACGGGGGCTTCTGTAGCTAATAGAGGGTGAAACTCTGAGTGGGGGCTCCAGGAAGAGTATCCTCCCTCTACCGTGAAGCATGTCAGAATGCAGCTGAGTTCTCCCAGCACCAGCTAAAACCTGGAGAGGAGAACTGCTATGCCAGTCCCGGAGGACACAGCCCCCTTGGGGATGTGGGCTACTCTGGGCTCAGAAGGCTGGTGCCTGAAGCTGGCCAGGCAAGACCATGGAGGGCATTTCTGTCCAAAGCTCCTGGGAAACTCACACCTTCTTTTTTTTTTCTTTTTTTTGCAGAGGTTTTTGCTATAGGGCGTGTGTGCTTGCCAGAAAGAGAGAGAGAGAGAGACAGAGAGACAGAAAGCGAGAAATCACCCCCCGGGGGGTATGGCCATGCCGCAATCCCTTCTCCTTCATTCTCCTCAGGATCTTGGGTGTGCATGCACACATGCCCAGCGTGAGTTTAAGCCGCCGGGTACGGGACGCAAACCACGGTCGACTACATGGGAGTCCAGTGACATAGCCATTACGCTGACTGCTGGTCCCAAGGAATCTCACGCCTTCTCGGGGCAGGGCCTAGGAAAGGAGCCCCCTGCCAGACCAGGTAACAGGTGGCTGCGGTTAGCAGGCACCGATGATTTCAGGTTTCTTTAAATGTACTGAGGAACTGGGAGGAGGTGGGCCGAGTTTTTCTCTAATCTGTGATTCTTTCAACTTCATTTTCCCCCCTTCCCTGTAATTATCCCATCGGTGGGTGAAAATAAACCTCCGCACAGAGACAGCCTCCCAGAGAAGGCATTATGTCGGAGCTGTGGGAGGCCAGGCATCGTGGGATGGTGGGACGCGGCTTCTCTCAGCCTCTGGGGCTCCTTGTCATCTGCGGGCTGCAGCCAATCTGTAGGGCAGCCAGTCGGCATGGTTTGCCCAGGACTGTCCTGGTTTTAGCGCAGTGTCCTGCATCCTGAAACCCACAGGAAAACTCCCAGGCCCAGGCAGACAGGAATGGTTGGTCAGCCCGTGCATAAGCCCCTAAGGGTCTCGGGCTCCCTAGGACATCTGCAGGACTGGCACCCCAAGGTCAGCCTCTGCTTGGAGCTCCACCCACCTGCCCTTTCCCACCTCCCTTTGCTGCAAGCCATGGGCTTCTCAACCTTCTTTCCAGAAGCCCATTTGGACTCAGTTTTCCCCAATTCTTTCTTTTTTTTTTTTAAGAGAGATTTTTGCTATAGGGTGTGTGCATGTACCAGAGAGAGAGAGAGAGAGAGAGAGAGAGAGAAATAGAAAGCGAGAAATCACCCTCAGGGGGATGACCATGTCGCAATCCCTTCTCCATTCTCCTCTTGGGATTTTGGGCACGCAGGCACACAAGCCCGGTGTGAGTTTAAGCCACCGGGTCAAGGACTTGAATTGCGATTGGCCATGTGGGAGTCCAACAACATAGCCATTACGCCATCTGCTGGTCCCTAGTTTTCCTCAATTCTAAGCTCTCCCACAGAGCTCCAAGTATCTAACTGATGACCCTCTGGACCTGAGTGTCCCAAACCGCCAGGCAGGCTGAACACCAAGTGAATTCTGCTCTCGGCTCGGATGTTCCTGTCTGTGAAGTGGGAATGGTAGCCAACTCCAGCTGTGGGCTTTTTGCGAAGATTGAGTTAATGAGTAAATGGAAGAAGCTTAGGCAGTGCTTGCTACCTAACAGATTCTCAATAAATACCACTATTTTATAACCTGGGCTCACCCAATGTCACTTAGACAAAGATTGTTACCGGAATCTGGAATTTACAGATGTGGCTCAGAGAGACGAAGGATCCTGTCAGAAAGACCAAACTGCTCAGTGCCAATGACCGGGTTTGCACCCCAACCCGCGGACTGCAAAGCTGGGGCGCCCTCCTCCACTCAGGCGCCTCCTGTGTGGGTGGTGATTATGTATAATCATCCTGGATTAGAGAGAGAGAGAGAGAGAAATAGAAAGCGAGAAATCACCCTCAGGGGGATGACCATGTCGCAATCCCTTCTCCATTCTCCTCTTGGGATTTTGGGCACGCAGGCACACAAGCCCGGTGTGAGTTTAAGCCACCGGGTCAAGGACTTGAATTGCGATTGGCCATGTGGGAGTCCAACAACATAGCCATTACGCCATCTGCTGGTCCCTAGTTTTCCTCAATTCTAAGCTCTCCCACAGAGCTCCAAGTATCTAACTGATGACCCTCTGGACCTGAGTGTCCCAAACCGCCAGGCAGGCTGAACACCAAGTGAATTCTGCTCTCGGCTCGGATGTTCCTGTCTGTGAAGTGGGAATGGTAGCCAACTCCAGCTGTGGGCTTTTTGCGAAGATTGAGTTAATGAGTAAATGGAAGAAGCTTAGGCAGTGCTTGCTACCTAACAGATTCTCAATAAATACCACTATTTTATAACCTGGGCTCACCCAATGTCACTTAGACAAAGATTGTTACCGGAATCTGGAATTTACAGATGTGGCTCAGAGAGACGAAGGATCCTGTCAGAAAGACCAAACTGCTCAGTGCCAATGACCGGGTTTGCACCCCAACCCGCGGACTGCAAAGCTGGGGCGCCCTCCTCCACTCAGGCGCCTCCTGTGTGGGTGGTGATTATGTATAATCATCCTGGATTGTCATTCTTGGCAAATCAAAAACCCAGCACAAATCCCCATTTAAGCTCTTAGAAATGTCTCCTAATAGTGCTGATTAAAGAAACAGACACGAGCGGATTGAAACCAGAGAGAATTTATTTTGCTGTGTAGCAGTTAAGCTGTCTATGTGTTATTTAGCTCTTAAACAAGGAACTCCGCTTTGGGGAAAATATTAATTATTTTCGTTTTTCCTGGCTGGACTCTTAATTGCTCTTCTGAGTGGGCGGAGTGCCTCCTGAGGTGGGGGATGGGAAGGCCCTGCTGTGGCCCAGGCGATCAAACTATCACAGGTCACCGTCTCTGCTCATACAGAGCAGTGAAGGCACCTTGCCTGCCTGGCAAGTGGCCTGAGTTAGACCTACAAGCTGCCCCTAACCCCACCTGGAAGGTCCCCCACCAATACCCTGCCCTTCCTTCCCTTGCATCTTCGTAAAGCTTTGTATGATTAACTCCCCCACCCCAACACACACACCCTGGGGACACTTGGCAAAGTCCGCAGGTGTTTTTGTTGTCACAACCTGGGGAGGGGAGGAAAAGCTGCTGGCGACTGGCATGGAGCGGGTGAAGGCCAGGGATGCTGCTCAGTGCCCTGTGATGCAGGATGCCCCCCACTGAGGCGAACCAGCCCAGTGTCACTCACAGCTGGTTGGGGAAACCTGGGTCAGCCCTACACTGGCTACTTTTTTATTGAGTAGCTGTTTTATAGAGCGTCCCTGCCTGGCCCTGGGGATGCCATAGGGAGCACAGACACTATGTGCCTCTCAGAGCTCCCATCCAATGGGGCCTGGCACAGGAGTGAGGACAGAGCTGGGGATCCAGGAGGGGAGCCCAGAGGAGGCTCTTACCTGGAGCAGCCCCCACTGCCTAAATAGTCCCACTTTGGCCAGCCGCGCAAGAGCGCATCCCCTGGGCACATGGCTGAATGTGTGTTATTCTGCACCATTCGCCACCTGCCCTCAGCTCCTTGGACCCACCTGCATCTTCTGCTCCAAACATGTCTTCACTTGCTGACACCTGGATTCCCCGAAGGGCAGTGTAGCTGCTTCCTCTCCAAGTTACAGAGAGCTTCGCCCCGGGCCTGGAACTGAGGGGGTGTTCCTGTTCCCCATGCATCTTCCTGGCCATCCCCTTCCCTGCTCCCTAAACCCCAGCCCTGAAGGTGTGGTCCCTAGCCATTGCACAGTTGCCCCTCCAGCTCCAGGTCCTCCCCCATTGCTGAAGACCGTTGGTTCCGACTGACTGCTGTGCAGTCTCTGTGGTGGTGACTGACGTCTGTGGTCTTCCCTGCATTCCAGCCATGTGTCCGCCACTCTTACTCGGCTGCTCAGGGACTCCTAGACCATCACCGGAACTGGGACTCCCCAGTCTGCATTCCAGGGCACCTGCGCCTAGCCCTCACTTTCCAGCCGCCCAGCGCATGTCCCCAAGTGCCCACCACCGAGGTGCACTGACTGTCTTCCTTCTCGCTATCCCCCTTCCCGCCTTCGCTTCTCTCTGGCTCACACTCTGTCGTGATATCTCCCCTCCACCTCTCACTGGGCTGAGCCAGTTGAATCCCAAAGCTGGCTCGGTCCAGCCCAGACACTGGCCCTCTATCTCAGTGCCGAACCTGGCTGGCCCAAACACTGTGGGTCTCCTACCTCATACCCCCCTGCCCTGTGAGGACCCCCCATGCTTCTCCCTCTGTCTAAACCTCGTCTGGACCAGTCAGGGTGGGCAGCAGGAGAGTACACTCAAAGCAGCGGTACATCCCCAGAGGGATGTGAGAAGAGACTGAACAGGGGCTGTTCACAGGGCTGGGGCGGGCGTGGCTAGGACCAGGGCTAGTGGCATCCCCAGTCCAAGGCGGAGGGGAGGAGGGGGAAGGTGGGGAGGGGAAGCGCTTCTAAGAGGGGGCAGATGAGGGGGTGCTGAAGTGACAAGTGTCTGTGTGGGCAAGGAATGCTCCTGGTCAGAAGTAGACAAGGAAGGCTTGTGGCAGGCACTCAGCCCTCCTTGGCTGTCACCACCACAGCGCCCTGCCTACCCCCTGTTCTGCGCCTCTGTTCAGCCTGTGCCCCAGCCCCAAGGCCTCCTGCACACCCCTCCCCTGGGCACCAAAGCCCCCCTTGCCTACTGGGCTCACACCAGCAAGTTCCCTGCTGCAGTCCCAGCTCTTCCCTCCCCTGGGCCTTCCTCATCTCCCTCCCCACCCAATGAGCTATCAGACTTTCCTCTTTGAAAGCCATCTGTACCCAGCCATCCCGCTCCTAGACGCAGAGGAGCATGGCCCAAAGAACTGAAGACGGGCCCTCAGACAGGTCTTTGCACACCCAAAATTAGGGTGGGGCTGGACAGAGTGGGGCAGGGAGAGGTTATGATAGACCCAGTAGGAATTGCCTGGGTGGGGTGAGGTCCTTGGTCCCCCCCACCCCATCCCATCCAGTACGCCCCAAAGAACTGAAGACAGGCCCTCAGACAGGTCTTTGCACACCCAAGCTCTCTGCAGCATTACTCACAGCAAACAAAGAGCACGGACCAGCCCAGTGTCCGTCCTTGGATGAAGACGCCCACAAACAGCGGCTGGCCGTGCAATGGAAGACGACTTGGCCACGAGAGGACGAGCCCGAGCCACGGCACGTGGGTGACCCTGACACCGTGCTCAGGGGATGGGACAGAGGGGGCAGTGGTGTGACATGGCGCATGCACCAAATGCCACTGGATTGTACATTTGAAGGGGCTTATAATATGTAAATTTCATCTCAATTTAAAAAAATGTAAACCCCCCTCGTCGGTCTCGTTTTCCTTGGCTGCTGCCCCCCCCCC
>NW_006159856.1:3441712-3460043 GCF_000334495.1 Tupaia belangeri chinensis
AGCCCAGTGTCCGCCCTTGGATGAAGCCCCCCACAAACAGCGGCTGGCCGTGCAATGGAAGACGACTTGGCCACGAGAGGACGAGCCCGAGCCACGGCACGTGGGTGACCCTGACACCGTGCTCAGGGGATGGGACAGAGGGGGCAGTGGTGTGACATGGCGCATGCACCAAATGCCACTGGATTGTACATTTGAAGGGGCTTATAATATGTAAATTTCATCTCAATTTAAAAAAATGTAAATCACCCTCGTCGGTCTCGTTTTCCTTGGCTGCTGCCCCCCCCCCTTCCTTGGTTCTTGAACGGAACTCCTCCACGGCACCTATTCTCAGGAACTCCCTTTCTTTTTTCTTTGGGGGGGGAGAGATTTTTCACTACAGGGTGTGTGCGCTCACCAGACAGACAGAGAGAGACATAGAGATAGAAAGCGAGAAATCACCCCCCCCAGGGGGGATGGTCATGCCACAATCCCTTCTCCTCCATTCTCCTTTCGGGATCTTGGGGCACGCACGCACACGTGCCCAGCGTGAGTTTTAAGCCACTGGGTCCGGGACGGGAACCGCGGTTGACTACGTGGGAGTCCAGCAACATAGCCATTACGCTAACTGTTGGTTCCCGAGGAACTCCCTTTCTTGATGCCTCCTGCCCAGTCCTCTCCGGGCAGGCGCTCCTACCTCCGCTACTGAACCACCCTGGTCCCCAGCTCCCCATAGCTCTACCGACTGAGCAGTCTCCAGTCTTGGCCCATCAGGCTGACGTAGCTGCACACTTGAGTTTTCCCTTCCAGGTCACCTTGCAGGCTCCTCCTCATCGTGGGGGTCCTTTACCTGTCTTTACCCCTGTCTTGGCCCAGTCTCCTGGCTTAAATAACTTTCTCTATAGCCTGTGCTTTATGGCTTCAGTCCCAGCAGCCTGAGTCTTTCTGCCCAGCAGCTTTATTGCATGTGGGATAGGTCCCCCAGATGAGATGCACCCCCCATTGAGCTCTTAAGGGACCCCACATCTGCCCCAGGAACCCCTACCCTAGGGGATGCAGTCTGTCTTTCCCCTTGCTTGACTTTGACTTGTCCTTGCCCCCCGACGCCCGCCCCACCCGTGCAACGTTCATTCTGCTGTTCCAGTAGTGCTGGGAGCTCAGCAGGAGAAGCCGTCAGCATGGGGAGCCAGGTGGCCGTGGGATGTCTCTTTCAGTCCTCGATGCCAAAGGGTCCAGCCTTTGACAACCCACCCTCACCTGGGGCCCGCACCTCGTCTGCTAGCTTGGAACTGCACCGGAAGTTCAGAGCCTCTTTCACTACTTCTGCGCAGTACCTGACAAATTCCTGGGAACAGACGTGAGCCAACTGCTTTTCTCACAGGCCGAAAGCTGCAGGCAGCAGGGCATTTCCAGGGAGTCCGTGCTCTTAGGATAACGGGGACAACCGTGCAGATAATGACAGCTGAAACCACCCCCAGGGGACTCGGAGCTGTAAGCTATGCCCAGGGGCTGCCCCTCCTGCTCCTTCCCCTCCACCAGCTAAGAGAAAGCCCCGGGAATCTCTGCACCTAGAACTCACTGGGAGACTGGATTCCACAGGCTGAACCCAAGGGGAGCCAGTTCCAATCGGTCTCGTGTTTGGATGAGCCTAACCATCCACCAGGAAGCATAAAAACACCTTGAATAAAAGGAAGTGGTTGTGGCGGGGGCAAGGGAGGCGTGGAGAGCTGTCTGCAGAGCACTGGGGGCATAAGGCCCACCCTCTCTCCCCTTCTCTGTCTCTCTAGGAGAGCCAGAAGGGAGTCTCCAGTCTGAGGCATTTCTGAACGAAGGGACGGGTCTTCTCTGCTTGTTAGTCCTTGGGGACTAGATTCCTGGGGGTCATCGGAACTGTGGAAGCTTGGAAAGGGCTTTGGGAGGCCAGGAATGGTCCAAGGATCACGGGGGAGTGGCTTTACCACCCCTGCATCGCCCTGTGACTTTGGCAGGCGAGGCGAGGCTTCCTGGGTCCCTGCCAGCCTGGGTCTCAATGTGGAAGGATGTGCCAGGGGGGCACACAGGCTCCTTTGGCATCCGTCCAGTGCTGCTGAGGTGTGGAGACCCCTGCTGAGAAGGAGCTGATGCGTGGCACTGGTCACCCCAGCCCTAGGGTCCCCGACATCAGAGGGGCCCTGGGATGGAGCAGGAGACTGGCTGCTGGCAGCGCCGAGGCTGGGTGGGTGAGGGAAGCAGCAGTGGCCCCCTGGGGATGACCACGCCAGCTGACCACTGGCTTACCCCACAGGCCACATCAGCAGGTGCCCCTCCCTCTATCGGGGGTGCTGGCAGGGGGAGAGCTGCACCTAGAGGGAAGGGCAGGACAGGAGGGAGCAATCTCCCAAGATTGGAGTGTTAAATGGACAGAGGAGGGACTTCAGGGACTGAGTACATTAATCCCTGGGTTGGGCTGAATTAATCCAGAATGGGGTCAAAGTGAGCCAGTGCTAGGCCAGTGTGTGGCGGGGCGAGGTGAGGGTAGTCAGAGACTGTCCGACGTGCCCACCCAGGTCAGGGTGGAGCAGCCTGGCCGTGAGATGCAGACAGGGGTCTGAGGTCTGACTGTCTGGGACACAGTGCCCTCGCCAAACTTTAGTTTCCCATCTGTGGCATGGGGATGCTGGCTTCAACCTCGCTGGGTCTCCGAGGATCCAGGAAGGGAAGCCCGGAAAGGTTGTAGTCGACAGTGGGGGTGCTCTCAGGCAGGGTTTCAGCAGATGTCCTCCAGGGGGTGTGGGGCTGGGAGTTGCAGGGCCCCACCCAGGAGCCAGGGCACCTCACAGATGCTGGTTTCTCACGCACACTTGCCCCACTCAGAAGCCCCGGAGGTCTGACTTTGAAGGCCCTGGCGCAGATGGAGGAACCCAGGGCCTTGCTGAGCATCCAGATGGGACAAACCCACAGGGACTGGGCTCCAACGGGCTCTGGAAACTTTGGTCAGAGGGAAGGAGCTTTGATGGAGCTTTGGCTGGTTTGGGGCCTCCAGATCCCAGCTGCTCCCTGAAGGCGGTGAGCCCCCTACTCCTGGAACATACAGACGCTGTGAGGGAGACAGGGCATGGGCAGGGCAGGTAGGCAGTAACTTCCTCGCCCACTCCACTCGGCAGGGCCAGACCGGCTGCCGGGATGCTTCTTGTCGCACAGACCCTGTGGGGGGCTGGCAGGTGACTCCAGGCGGGAGCTGTGCCCCACACTGGGCACCTGAACCTCCCCAGGGCTCCTCTGGAGGCCTGAGTCACCGAGATCTTCCGTCTGACAGAGCCTGGGCCATAGCCAAGCCCGGCGGCCTTGATTGATTGGAAGGAAAGATAATACTTTGGAAAATGATTTTCTTTTCTTCTCTCTCTCTTTTTTTTTTTACAAAGAAATTGAAGAAACCTGTGGTTTGCAAATCTGCTGACCCAGCAGGAGGCTTAAATTGAACCAGCCGGTGTCAGGAAAAGGCCTAGGCCAGGGCACAGAAAATACCTAGCAGCAGATTCCAGTCTATTTGGGAGGAGAAAGTGGGTCACAGCAGCGCTGTCCCAGGGGAAGGGCCATTTGGGTAGGTGGTGTGAGCCAGGCACGGGAGCACAAGGGCAGAGATGGAGATGCCCCTCCATGAGGGACGGTCTGAGGATCTGAGAGGAAGGCCTTACCCTCAGTGTCTGTCCGGCCCCCACGATCACCCACACACACTTCCAGATGCCACCAGTGCTGTGTCTGCTTTGCAATGCAATCCATTGTCCTGCCCTGGGCCTCGGTTTCCTCTGGTGGATGGGGTTCCCTGCCTGTCTCAGAGGCCGGGGGGGCTCTGGCTTAGGAACGTGGTGTCCAGGGTATCATCAATGGGAAACGGCTGCTGCAGGCTGGGCGGGAGGATGTGACAGATCCAGGGACAGCTAGTGTTCCAGACTGCGTAGACTCAGGACCCACACTCCCCGGTTCCTTCTCAGCTTCTCCTCTGCTCCACTTCTGCCACACTCCTTCAGACGGAGCTGTTGATCGTGCATCCCCAGGGCTCTGGCCTCCCTGCTCCCTGCACAGCCTGTGTGTGTGATGAGAGCCTCCCTCACCCAGCACTGACTGTAGCCACTTCCGCCATACTCCTTCAGACGGAGCTGTTGACCGTGCATCCCCAGGGCTCTGACCACCCTGCTCCCTGCGCAGCCTCTGTGTGTGATGAGAGCCTCCCTCACCCAGCACTGACTGTAGCCTGGAGCTCAGACCCAGTGTCTATGCCTCCCAGACATTCTCTGGAGGTCCCCAAACCTGTTGGTCCCCTTCCTCACTCATCATCTTTTGGGACTACGGTGATGTGGGAGGTTGTCCAAAGGCCCCAGGACCCGAACCCTTGGAATTTCCACACCAGGGTTTCTGTAAGAGGACAGGAGGGTTTAGGGCCGAACCCCTGCGCAGAGGAGCAGTGAAAGGCGACTGGCCATTGTCAGCTTACTCTGGGCAGTGGGCTACACCAGGTCAAAGAGCATGTGGGCTCAGAGAGTGGAAGGGACCAGGTCCTGCCCGGCAGTAGGTCTTGTGTGGCCTGCAGCCCAGTGCCAGGTGTAGGGGTGCTCCCAGCTGAGCTGTGGCTGGGTCAGCACAAACAGAGTCTTCATGAGTTAGGGTGAGGATACAGGAGACACTTGGTACCTGCTTTTTTCTTTCTTTTTTTTTTTCAGTTTGCTATAGGATGCATGTCCTTGCTAGAGAGAGAAAGAGGGGAGAAGAGGGAAGAAGAGAAGAGAAAGGAAGAGGAGAGGAGAGGAGAGGAGAGGAGAAAAGAGAAAGCAAACCTCCTCCGAGGGGTTTGACCATGCCTCTCCTCACTCTCCTCTAGGGACTTAGGGCACACATGCACACGTGCCCTTGTCGCTCAAGCCACCCAGTCGGGGACTAGAACCGTGCAGTCGGCCATGTGGAATCCAGCTGCCTCCTTGACTCCAGCGCCGACTTTTTAGGTGCTAGTGTTTCCTTAGTGCACGCTGAAGGGCGGGTTCTTTATATCCAGGCCCCTGGCAGACCCCCTACCCGGCCCCCTCGTGCCTCCCTCCTCTGCCGAAAACACAGGGGCTCTGGCTGCCTGTGCCTTTGCTCTTTCTGTGCCACGTGGCAGGAATTTTTCAAGCAATTCTGGTAACCAGGAGAGCGGCACAACCGGCTGCTTTTGTGGAGAGGAGGGCAGGCTGGGCCCCCATGGCAAGTCTTCCCCTTTTTCTCAGGCTCTTTATTTCTTTATAATGGGTATGCTGATATCTCTGTCTACACTGTCTAAGGGGCAAGTGAACCCACCTGCACTGAAGGGACCGAGGCCCCAGGGTTCTGCCAGCCCCTCCTAGGCAACTCAACCCTGCTCGTACTCTGAGGGTTGTGGAGGCTGACGCGGCCCTCAGGAGTTCTCTGTCGTCACCTGCCCCCTGTTCCCATCTGTGGGGACTCAGTGTAGGATGCCGCAGGTGCCACCTTGGAGCCTCTGACCCCAGGGACTCGACCCAGACTTGGGTGGAGCTTCCAGGGTTTCTGATCTCTCCAGGGTGATGGGGAACGAGGGATGGATCCTCGGCCTTGACGCCCAGGGAGGGATGGGACCGCTGCTGACTGAGCCGCAGGCCTTGAGGCTCCTTTCAGACCCGTGTCTCAGACGGTGGCTTGAACACTGTGTTTCCTACTCTGTTCCCAGACTGCACAAACCTCCTCTCATTTTTGATGCTATAACCTCTTCCCTCGGTCTTCTGCTTGCTGCTTATTTCTTTTTTTGAAGAATAAGAAAAGATTGTGTAGGTTATTGCCCCTTCATTCATTTATCCACCCACCATCTGCAACGCACATACCATTCCATCTTCTTATCCACTCTCCCATCTGTCTCTCTGTAAACTGTGCACCCACCCACCCACATCCCCATCCACGCAGCTCCCCACTTGTAAACCATGCACACATCCATCCACCCAGCTCTCCATCCACTCCCGAAGCTCACCGGTCCATCTGCATCACATTCATCTTGCATGCGTTCACCTCTCTAATGATTTAACCACAATGCACTCTCTCAGCCTTCCACACACACCCATCCATCTACCATCGACTCCCTAGGTACCCACCTGCTCAGCTACCCTTCCACCCACCTAGCATCCACCCACCCATTCACCTCAGACCTGCTTAGGTTCCAAATACATTCTCCAACTGCCTGTACTTACGATCCACGTGTTCAAGGGTGGTATCAAAGATCAAGGTGTCAGAATGCTCGCCCCGTCAGGCACTCTGAGAACCCTCATGAACCACCGAATGTCGGCAATACCAGCTCCATCTGCGTGTGAAGGCGGGATTCCCAGCTGAGCAGGATTCCCAGGGATTTGCTGTTGGAGCCAGCAGCGGTGATCATGGTGGCAGGGGAACTGCAGGATGGAAAGGGAATCCGTCAGTTGGGAGCCCGAGGAGAGCTGATGTGACGTGTCGAAGTGGTTGCCATTTCTGTCTCTGGGCTTCCTCCTGTGACTTTGTTCAATGAGGCTCCACTTAGAGGGATAAAATGGTCAGGGCCATCACGTAGCTTGTAGGGTACTGTACTCTGGACCAAGGGACCACACCGCAGCTTGGTGGTCTAGGTGCAAGGCTGCACCCCAGCAACGCTCTTTTGTGCTTAGAGAGACCTAGAGGAGTGTGAAAAGGAGGACCTGCTACCTCAGCACCCCTGGTTTGGATGCACTTTGGGGAAACAGGAGGTGGGAGGGGATGGATCAGTAGAGATCTCTGGCTGGGCTCTTCTGGCAGGGTAATAGGGCAGCCGGGAATAGCCGGGCATCCCTGGGAGTGGAGAGGGCAGCTGAGGAGTTGAAAGAGGGGTAAATGGGAGTCACGGCTGAGGTATGCTCCCACCCAGGACCTGAGGCAGGGGCACACCGCCTCCTGGCAGGTAGTTGGGGAAGATGGACATAGGCTTTCTGCAGTCACAGTCAGGGCTGCCTGCCCTAGACACCCAGGAGCAGCCAGAGCCTTCTGCTGAGGACTCGTGGCTCCCTTGCAGGCTCATACCTTTGCTCACTCCCACGATGCCCGTATGCTAGTCTAGGAGGGAGAGACTTGGATGCATCCCAGTATCTTGACCTGTATTGTTATTCAACCAAGTCCCCCACCCCAGGGTTTGCATAATTATTAGGATTATTATTTCCTAAACCAGTTACAGAACTTTGTGCTAACCAGGATTCTTCAGGACTGGCTGCAGCCCCTCCTTCCTGCTAAATGCTGGAGAAAGAGCTGGCAGGGGGTCAGAGACATGGGCTATGCGTGGAAGTCAGATGGACCAGGACTTAATCTCTGCTCTGCGCTTTCTGCACTGTGTGCCTTTGGGTGTGTGGCTTACCTTCTCTGAGTGTCATTTTCTTAGCACGAAAATGGGGACAATTTTAGCATCCATCCTCTGGGGGTGGGGGGTGCAGATTCGGTGGTGGAAAGTGTTTTACAGAGGAGCTGCCCAGAGAAGGGCTAGAGAGGAGCTGTCTCCTTCCGCTTCTTCTCCTGCCTCTCCCTTCCTCCCCACCCCTTCCTCCTCCCTCACCTCCCCACATGGGAATGTGCGTGTTCTGCTCCCCCGAAACACTGGCAGATCGGAACAGGTTTGGCCTCAGTTTTCTCGTCTTTTCTTCTCTTTTTTATTTCTTTTGTATAAAAGTCTTAAATCTTGGCTAACTTAATTAGGATAACCCTAGAGATGAGTTTTGAAAAATCAGCCTGACGGCAGAACAGGCAGAAAGGGTGAACTGCCCTCCCGGGACCGTTTCACCAAGTCAGTAAGACACATCTCGATGGCTTAGTGCCTTATGTACGGAGCGAACTTCAGGATCCAGGAAGGCCCACACAGCAGCCCAGGACACAGACGCAGGGCAGAGGACAGGTGGGCTAGGGACAGGGAGGCAGGCTGGGTGAGTGGGACCCCGTGGGTCAGGTCTGGGCGCATCCATTGCCTGTTAAGCCATCATACCTGAGGTGGCCCTTGTCCAGCTGCTTCAGGCCTCCCTGTTACCTGTCCCCTGCTGCCCCTCACCCCCGCCACAGGTGTCAGGACAATGTGGGAGTCGCACCTCTGCACCCTGCTGTCCACCTGAGGCTCCTCTTCCTCTGTCTCTGGTGAGGGCCTGCTGGGTCCTTAGGGAAAAGGAAGGACCAGGAGGAGACTACCTCTCCTCAGAAACAGCCCTGTCATCTAACTCCTGCCCGCTGGTGTCATCTGCCACCAGACAGGTCACCCATCTGGCCTGCAAAGTCTGCACAGGACACACGTGATGTGAAGGCATCGAGGGGTACCCCAAGCCCTGCTTGGTAACAGTGATTGCTGACTTGCCCATGGCACCCATCGTATGCCAGGCTCGTTCCAGAGACTCGATCTAGAGACTAGCACCTGGTAGGGCCACAGTGACCCCCGTCTTCACAGAGCAAGTTCACAGAGTGGGGACAGGAGCCAGGCCAGTCTGATTGGACCAGAAGGGACAGGCCAGTTGGCGTCCCAGGTCCGTACCTCCCCTGCGTGTGCCCAGCCGTGGACGGGGGGGAGCTACCTGCTCAGACCCAGCTCTCTGCTCCTCTAGTTGGGGAGTCACCCCTACCATTGCCCCAGGGAAGAACAGGAGGGCAGCAGGCCAGTGAGCAGGCATGGAGCAGGGACAGTGAGCCACCTGCTGCTCCGACGGCTGCCCGCTGAGCTCCTGGTGGAAGCCCAGAGCTGGCCTCCAAGGTAGATGCACAGGGTCTCGTGTCCAAGGCCCTTCCTGCTCAATGTGTGGACCTTCTCACTAGGGGGCTCCTGGAGGGCCAGCAAGCCAAAGCAGCGGCCAGGAGATGGGCACGAGCCATTCCTGCCAGGCAGCCCACAGTCCTGGTGGCTATGGCCTCCGCCCCATCTCCTGAGATAACTTTTCTCTCCAGACAAACAACGAAGCTCTCGCATGGGGCTCCCCAAAGATGTGCCCTCATCCTAGTTAATCCCTGGAACCTGGGACTGAACTGTTTGAGAAGAAAATAGTCTTTTCAGACATGGTTACAAGAAGCAACTCAAGACACCATCGCCCCCGAAAATCCGCAAGCGACGAGCCCTAAATCCAGTGATGAGTGCCCTCATAAGACAGAAGAGGGGACCGTGTGAAGATGGCACAGAGACTGGAGTGCTACGGCACAGGCCGAGGACACCGGAGGCCACCAGAACCCGGAGAAGGGACGGGTTCTCCCTGCAGAGCTTCTGGAGGGTGCAGAGCCCTGCAGCATCTTGATTTGGGCTTCTGGAAGCAGAACCATGAAGGAGCACTCTCCTGTTGTTTGAAGGCCCTCGGTTTGTGGTGCTTTGTCATGGCAGCCACAGAACCCACAGCCCCCCTCCACGAGAAGGCCCCATTGAGCCAGCTTTGCAGTTGCCGCTCAGAGAGGCCGTGTGACTTGCCCAAGGATGCCCAGCTTCAATGTGGCCGAGCATCTCCTTTCTCCAGGACTCTCTGAGCCTAGGGCTAGGCACACTAGTGGGACCCAATCTCTGTGCACCTCTGCAGCCCCTCGAGTACCTCTTCTTTCTCATGGCTGGCACTTACCCCGCTATCTGATTACAGGGACTGGCCAAGGGACCCAAACACTGGAGCCTGGAGGGGAGTTAGCAGACAGTGTCAGTACCAGGCCTCTGTGCAGTCCCCCGGGTCTCTGTGTCCTGTGGTCTCTCCACTCACCAGCACGTGGCACCAGTGAGGATCATGTGCGACAGTGTGTGTGTGTCCTGGTCTCACTTCCTTCCCTTTCCCCTTGCAGTCCTGGCTTACTCCTCCTCTATGAAGTGACAGCATCTTAACCCTTGCCTCAGGCTCTGCTTTCTTGGGGCCCACATCCCCCCTGCATGTTTCCTTGCTCCTTCAAAGCCTGAGCTACCTTATACCAAAACGTGTATAAGGATCTAAGGATGGCAGGAACACGGGATTTGGTGTCTATCCATATTGACTGAGGTCCTGCATGTTTGTGTGTTCATTCATTTCTTCAGCAAATTGAAATAGTTTGAGCGTTCTGGGAAGTAGACACCACACAAAATTGGAAATGTCGAAGACTTATTGAGGGAGATGCTTATGAGAGACGGAGGGCTGGGTAGCGGGCAAGGTCAGGGAGCACTCTTGGATGGCCATGCAGGTGGGCACCTGGGAGGGGAAGGGAAAGACGGGGAAGAGCCTCAGACCTTGGCGGAGTTCTGGGAGAATCTTGGCCAGCTCCATGGTTGCTCCGGAGGAAAGCTGCTGTAGATGTGCCCATCGTTGGTGACCCCTGGTGTCCCTGCCATGCTTGGGCATTGCCCACAGCTGCTGGGAGGTGTGTGTGGCATTGGCTGGCGGCTCTCCTTAGGTTCATCTCTGCAGGGCAAGCTGAAGAGCTCCTTCCCTTGCTGCCCTGTAAGGACGGCGCAGTCATGTGCCCAACACTGGGGACACCCACAGGGGTCAGACTTGTCCCTGTCCCTAGGATCTCCGCCCCACAGAGTGAAACCCAGTTCCAGGCCCCCCACCATGAGGCCAGGAAGCGCAGGCCAGGGAGAGAGTCTGACCAGACCCTGCATGCTGCTGAGGCCTTCTGGTGCTTCTGTCGCTCTGCCCTTCCTCTGACAACAGCTCCCCTCTTCCCCACCCCGCCCCACTGTGCTGTGCCTGCCTCCTTCCTGCTGCTCAGCTCTGGCCTTGTCCTGGGAAATCCAAGCTCTCACAGCCTCCCTGGTGGCTGCTCGGGTTTCCATGGTCACCACGGTCTCCTCCCTCTGGAATTTGCTTGTTCAGCAACCCTGGTGAGGGCAGGGGAGAAGACCTCAGTTTCCTGCCAAACTGAGACTAAGGGAAGGTCAAGTCTGGATGGGCGCCCCCTTCCAGCTAGTGCTCACTAGCAAAGAGCGGGAGGGGAGGCTCCTGGCAGTTCCAGTCTTCCTCTTGGGGAGGACTCTGGCACGGAGTGGGGCTGAGACACTGGCGTGACGAGGTTGTCATGATGGTGATGATGATGGTGAGAGTTTTCACCACTGTCGTGGGCCCCACTCTCTAGGCCTGTCCTTATTTCTTGACCTCTCTGAGCCTCCATTTCCCTAGCTGCACAGAGAGAGGAGTGTTGTGTGGCTCCTGCATAGGCCCAAGCACCCCTGGGCTTTCAGCAGATAGTCACAGCTGCTGCTCTGATGGTGCAGAGGCCGAGGCCCAGAGGCCCAGCACACTGTGCACCCAGCTCTGAAAGGCCAGTCTGCCTAGGGCCTCTGCAGAGCATCTCCCCCTTCCTGTGCTGCAGGGAGGCAGGGCATCAGGAACCATCCAGCACACCACATTGTGTGTCATATCTATGTGTTTGCATGTATGAGTGAGTGTGTGCGTGAGTGAGTGTGTGCCTGTGTCTGTGTGTGCATGAGTGTGTGCATGTGTGTGTGCATGCACGAGTGTGTGCATGTGCGTGCACGAGTGTGTGCATGTGTGTGCATGAGTGTGTGCATGTGTGTGCATGCATGAGTGTGTGCCTGTGTGTGCATGTGCACGAGTAAGTGTGTGTGTGTGTGCATGCATGAGTGTGTACCTGTGTGTGTGCGCATGTGTGTGAGTGTGTGCATGTGTGTATGCATGTGTCTCTGTGTGTGCAAGTGAGTGTGTATGCACACAGTCATGTCTCCGTGTGTCTCTGTGTGAATGGGTGCATACATGTATGTCTGTATGTCTGTGTGTGGAAATGTGTGCATGTACTTGTATCTATGTGTGTCTCCATGTGAGTGTGTGCATGAGTGAGTGTGCATGTATGCATGCATGTTTGCGTGTGTGTGTGTGTGTGTGTACACCCAGGTGTGACTGGGGGTAGAAAAACTTGCCTGGAGCCACAAGCCCACCTTGAATTCGTTGTGGCTTTTTTGACCTAGATTTGAACTCCACACTTTCCAGTTCACTAATCTTGGTTTTAAAAAGTCAGTTTCCTGACTTTGAGCAAAAATAAGCCAACAAACAAACTTGAAAGGACTAAGAAAAGGCTCAGGGCAGTCCTGGCTGGGGCACAGCAACTGACAAATCAGAAACAAATGGGCTGCATGTCTCTTGGATGACACACAGGCTTCAAATAGAAAGCCGGGAAGGAATCTTTGGGGAAAGGTGAAGTGCGCTGTGCCTCCTTGCCTTTGGAGGCTGCCCTTCCTCTGCATCAGTGAGTACCTCTGTGCCGTGGTTCCAGGTCTGGGGGCTATGGGGATAGGAGCCAGTAGAGAGTCAGAAAGCCAGTCCCCCATGGCCATGCTACTGACAGACTTCACCCACTCCTGGCACCCAACAGTCCCGAGCAGTGGTGACACTTTGCCTCTGGTCTTTCATATGGAGGGTGGCTGGGACTCAGGAGATTCAGGAGCCTGCCACTATGACTTCAGAAATGGAAAATGCAGGATTTGACCTGGGGTGGCTGACCCAAAGCTCAGGTCTCTTCCTTACACCACAGACTCTGTCTTCCCAGGTTTCTTTCCACTGGATGTCTTGTAGTTCCTGCATGGAGTCTTTACACAGCCTGTTCTCTCTGGCTGAAACTCTCTCCCTGCTCTTGCTCCTTATCTTAATTGAGCTCTCTGGAAAGCAGAGCCTGAGGCAAGGATTAAGTGCTAATGGCATCTTCAAGTGGTGCAATCTCAGGGCAGCAAGAGGAAGGAAAGACTGAAGTAGTACAAGGTGATATATCACTGTGCTAGCAGTCTTACAAATAAGCTGTCTCGGGGCCATGGAGGCTATGGACAAGCTGTGCTTGGGCACTGTCTCTCAGAAGGAGGAAGGGAAAGCTTCCTCCATCTCTGTCACCGATGGTCAAAGATCTCTCCCTGGGTAGTTAACTTCAGGTTGCTTTACCTGTCCCTTTGGCAGATGATTGGGAGGCACAATCCCACACACCTTGGCCTCTGAACAGAATCTGAAAATAGTGGAAGAATCCTTAGATCCCAGGGCATGAGATGGGTCAGTCTCAGGTCATATGGTAACATTGCTGGTCATCAGTGGCAGGAACAGGGATAGAGCAGAGAAGCTGAGGGTCCAGAACATGGGAGTCTCATGCAGGCTATTTCTTGCTCAGCCTCCCTGGCCCAGCCATCTTGGAAATGGCCTAAGGCTAGTTGGTTCTTCGAGAACTGGGCTCTGCCTCCCTAGAACACCCTTTGCTTTTGGTAAGCAGCCTCTCCTGCAAAAGCAGGAGCATCCAGGTTGGTCCCAGTACCTCCCCTGCCCCAGGCAGGGAGTTCTGGGCAGTGTTACTGGTTTTCTGTAGCATTGCATTTTCTGCTCTTGACATGTGGATGATAACTATAAATCCAACAAATGATGATTGGGATCAGGTAACCTCCCCAGGACAGAGTTCAGATCATATCCCTTCTCAGGAACTTTGCACTTCTCCATGCTGCTTGGGGATAAGACCAACATCTTTGGTCTAGCATTGAAAAATTCCACCTATGCATGGATGCATACATGCAATGTGCACACATGCACACTCACACATGCAATATGTACACAAGACAATATGCACACCTTTACTCGCAATGTACATATACACGGTGTGCGTGTTCATGATGCAATATGCACATACACTCACATAATGCCTATGCTCACAAATGCAATGCGCATACTCACAAAGCAGCATGCACACATTCGCACGCAATACACATTCATACATGCAATGTTCACACTTAGAAGCTAGTATGCACATTCACAATGCAGACCCATACCTGCACACTTACAAGGCAGCACATGCACACACAGTGCACATACATAAGCAATGTGCACACACACGGTGGGCGGAGGAAATGGGGTCTCAACTGGGGTTTGCAGGACAATATTGCACAGGTCTGGCTATTCTACTTCTGGGCTATAACCATGAAGAAACTGCTTTGCCTCTCTGAGCCTCAGCTTCATTCCTGGAAAACAAGAAGGATAATAATGCTGTGAAGACAAAGCTCTTCCCGCACCCAACTATAAAGCAGCCTCTAAACCCCCACCACATTCACCATCATCTCCCAGAAGAGAGGGGTGATTTTTGTATGTTCCAGTCCCTACAAAGCCTCTTGCAGGCCACTGCCATCTCTCCATTACTTGATTCTGAGCAACAAAGGGCAGTTTGGAGAAGTCAGGACAGCCTAAGACGACCTAAACCAGTGGCAACTTGAGAAGCTTTGAGAAGTGCCTGGTAAATAGAATAGAATGAAGTGAATAAATGTAACCTTGGTGCCATGGTCGTTTCTCATAGGCCATGTCCTCGGGACGCAGGTGTGGGTGCTTTGGTGGAACAGCCTTTCTAGACAGACATGTTACTTGGTGATGGGCAGACGTCCTGGGGCCTGTCTGGGAATGAGACCTTGGGGCCCCAACCCTGAGTACAGGGATGGGGCTGTCCTTGCTCCTGTTGACCTTTGCTTCTGAGCTTCCCTCAGAAAGAGCTGCCTGGGGGAGCCCTCAGAAGCTCCCCGAGTACATGGAGAAGAGGATCTGAGTCACACAGGGTGGCGCAGCTCAGGTCACCCTTCAGGAAAAGACCAGCTGTCTGGTTGAGAGGAGAGAGCCAAGTGATGGCTTCCTCGTGTGTGCTGGGATAAACAGTGCCCCATCCCCAACTTTATATCCACCCAGAAATTCAGAGGGTGAACTCACTTGAGCTAGGGTCTTTGTAGATGTGAGGGCATGCTGGATCTGGTGAGCCCTGAACCAGTGAAGGGTGTCTTTATAAGGAGAACACGCACTCAGGGAAGAGGCCACCCACGTGATATGGAGACTGGGGGCGATGCAGCCTCAAGCCAAGGAATGCCCGGGATTGTTGGCAGCCACCAGAAGTTGGAAGAGGCCTAGAAGGATCCTCTCCTAGAGCCTTTGGAAGGAGCAAGTCCCTCCCTTCATCTTGATTTTGTACTTATAACCTTGAGAACTGAGAAAGAATAAACTCCTGGGTATTTTAAGTCACCCTATTTGTGGTATGTTGTCACGTGTGACTTCTTTTGTTTTGGGATTTGCCCAAATAGGGCTTACTTCCCAGAGTGCCAGGCCCTCCTTTTGGCTATCAGACAGGTTTCTCTCTCCTTCCTTTTTCCTGACCGGAGACTGGAGGCTTTGGAGGTGAGGGGGTCCAGGGCCCTTCCTAGGCTCCAGTTCCTAGGTAGATCTGCCCTGGAGAGGCAGTGGGTAAACAGGGCCTCCACGGGTATCTGGGGATGGACCAGGCCCTTCACTCTCTGTCCTCCAGCCAAACTCAGCCATCTCCAACAGGCCGCCACTGCAAACTGCAGTCAAAGAGAGAAACCCTTCCCGAGCTCCGCTCCCTCAGAGATGTGTCTGGCTGTGCAGCGTTTGCTCTGGGCTTGGGGCTTTGACCTTGGGTGGTTGTAGTAGTGGTTATTGCCGTTTCTACCAAAACCCATTGGAGAGGATTTGCGAGTGAGAAAGAAGGGGTTGTTGAGCCTCTGCCCTTGTTAGATGTCTACCATGTCCTGGGCTCCCACAGGGAATTTACGCTGCGAGGCCACTGCTCCGAACAAGGGGTGCGCTGAGGCTAGGATCACATAGGAGCTCTCAGTCCTACCAGTGTCAGAAAGGGCATCTCCAAGGTGATACCGAAACTCGGTCTTGAAGATGGAGAAGTTTGCTGCAGGAAGGAGGAGGAGGAAGGGTTTCTCAGGCAAGGGGCCTGTACGAACAACAGCTGTGAGGATTTCCTGGCTCTGACCCAGGGTCCCACCTGTGTCATTGCCACTGGGTCACAGTTACTTGGTTAAACATTTCTGGGTGTGTGTGAGGGTGTGTCTAGATAAGGTCAGCATTTGATTGCTGGTCCCAGTAAAGTGAAGGCCTGCCCCAGCACAGATGAACATTATCCAAGCCGGAGCTGGAGCTAGAGAATCTGCATTTTCAGAAAGAACTGCAAGTTCTCACCAAAGTTAATACCAATAATTCTGAATGCCACAGGAAGCCACCTGTCTGACCCTGGGCTTGTGAGCTTCTGCCCAATACCTGCTTTGACAATCCTGAGGGACCTACCTGGCATGGATTAGGGGCGGTGTCCTGCCCTAAGCGCACACAAAGCCTTCACCCTCTGTGCCCAGCACTCAGCTGCTGCCCCCAGTCCTGCTTCTCATCACTCACTAAGCAGAGCTGAGGAGGGATGTGGTACATGAAGACAGTGCTTTTTCTCTGTCACTTACAGGGGTCCTGAGGCCGGTGCAGTGGGCCCGTGTGCCCAGAGAGGACTCACCCTGCCCAGTTTTCTATGACCCCAGTTGCATGCCTAGGGCTCCTGCTGGGATGGGGGTAAGTGCAAGTGTCATCTCAGAGTCCTTGTCCTTGTTAACAGCTGCAGCTCTGTGGGGACGCAGGCCCAGGGCCCTGCTCCTGCTACACATGCCCCAGTACAAGCAGGCTTCTGGCTGGCCCACCCTACATGTGTGGGCCTTGTCCAGCCTTCCAGAACCTTCACAGCCTATGCTGGGGACCTGCCATGACAGCCCCTGGGGTCACCTCCCAGCCTTTGTAAGGGCTCCGCCTCTCCAGCAGGCACCTCCTCCTAAGTCCTAGGATTCAGGCAGTGGAGGGAGGGCTCAGCCAGCTGCTGCCACATGCCAGGGAGACCTGGTCATGTCTCTTTTTTCTCAGACCTTAGGTTTCCCAACCACAGAACGGGCACTGGACACTCTCAGGCTACCCCAAGGTGGTTTTTGGACTCAGGCAGGGGAATTCTGGAACCTTTGAAAGGTGGAGGGACAGCAGAGCTGCCACGTCCCTCCGCCCCAGGAAGAGCCCCTCTGCTGGGGTTAGGGTTCTTTGTCTGGGTAAGTTTGGGGGAGTCAGTGCCTGGAGGAGCTCCCATGCATGGGACTGGAGTGCCAATGGTGGCACTGCATACTGGGCCTGCTGGGGACAGGCCAGGGCCGGGTCTTGGCAGAGCTCTGGCCAAGAACAGAGCAGTGGTAGGTGTCAGGGGGACTGGATAGACCTGGCTGTCGATGTCCGGGAAATGCAGTTTGTGCTTTTAGCATCCCGAGTAGGAAGTGGCCTCTGCCCTCTGACCAGAGGAGAGGCCTCCCGGGGCTCCTGAGTCAGCATCTCTCACTCCATGGTGCTAGCGACTAGGAGGCATTTCTGTAAGATCTATTTTAAAGCAATTTACACAACTGTTTTCTGATCACAAATCCAGGAGGAGTGTGAGGGGACTACAGAGTCTCGATACTAGAGTCAATTAAACGAATGACCCACAGTCCTGGATCCCGGCCTTCTGATCAGATGGCCTTGGATGTCCCCCCACACTGCCCTGGCCTCACTCCTGCTTGCAGGCCCTGGCTGGCTCTGTCCTCCGCCTGGGCCATATCTCTGCTCTATCTGGGTAACCCACGCTGGCCTCCTCCACCAGCCCCTGGACCAGGC
The DNA here is from genome assembly GCF_000334495.1 of Tupaia belangeri chinensis. Classification (NCBI taxonomy): domain Eukaryota; kingdom Metazoa; phylum Chordata; class Mammalia; order Scandentia; family Tupaiidae; genus Tupaia; species Tupaia belangeri. The sequence goes on from NW_006159856.1 coordinate 3,459,097, forward strand.
AGGCTCTCCACAATCACTTTCTTGGGTCTTGCTAGGCATAGTCTGTCCACACTGACTACCATGGGGTTGAGAGTGTCTCCCTGTAGGCGGGGACCCCTGTAGGGGGTCCTGGGTCGACAGCCCTGCCTTCCACACCTCGCTGTTTTTAGACAGAAACCACATGATCCAGGAGAAGGATGCTCCCGACCAGTTTCTAAGTCAGCAGATTCTCGCTCATACTTTAAGACTACTTCATTGAAACAATATGCTAAGTGCATAGTTTAAAAAGCCAAATCATTCTTCCAGGTTTATCATCAAAGCCATCCATCTCTCACCTTCCTCCTTCCTCCTTTCATGCCCCACTCTCTGGGAGCAACTACTTGCTACTTTTCTTCTGGTTTGGAATTCTACCCCACATTTCAGAGGGTATGCTTCTTCTGTCCTATGTTGATTTCTGAACTTCAGATGCTGCCTCGTAACTTGCACCAGATGTGCAAGAACCCTGAACAGAGCCTTACACGGAGCCTCATTCCTCCCACCCCTCCATAGAGCGAATCCAGTTTGGATTTAACTACTATTTAATATTAACGGATCGATTGCATCTTTTAGATTAGATTTAATCAATGCATTGATTCTTTAGGTTCATCAGTGCTGTGTCTTTGTCAGGATTTTCACCACCTCCCCATGATAAACCACACGTATTTTTTCCTTGCATTAAAACACCATATTTTTTGCTTGCTTAGTTCTCTATGCACCTATTACTAATTTTTTTTTAAATTTTAAATTTATTCATTTTCTACATTAATTCACTATACACCATCACAACACACAAATGAGTTTTCCATAAAAAATACACTGTGCATTGGCTCAATCAAGCACATCAACATACATGTTCTCAGCAAATAATTTTCCAATTCTTATGTCCTGCATACCTTGCCTTTTGTTTTGCCATCCTTGATTCCCCATCC
>NW_006159856.1:3460917-3461257 GCF_000334495.1 Tupaia belangeri chinensis
ATTAGCGGGAATGGTGTTGTGGGGATCTGCAGCGTGAATTATCCTCGGGTATCTGGCTTCCTTAAGATTGGTAGAGTAGTTCTTGTTTTTCCCTGAGGTAATGCAGGGCTGGTAACCATCATCTTCTCACTGTCCATAGGTAGAGAAAATCCTCCTATACAATATATTTCTCAATTGGTTTAGGACAGCTAAAGTTTCTTTCTGTTGCTTATAGTTGCAAGTTCTTAATTCTTGTTTTCAGCTTCAGTTTGCCACCTGCGGCCGGCGGCCTGCGGCAGGCGCATGCCCGGCAGTCACGCACAGGCCCAGGGGCCACGCGCAGACCTGGCGGCCACACGCA
>NW_006159856.1:3461898-3474566 GCF_000334495.1 Tupaia belangeri chinensis
CGCACAGGCCCGGAGGCCACACGCCAGCCCCGGAGAGGCAGCGGAACGCGGAGCAGAGCCCCAGCCGCGCAGGCCCGGCCGCGCTATTACTAATTTTTGTCCTGAACTCCTGGCAAGTCAGTGAACTTGCTTTTTGGATCACATACAGTTTGTCCGATCTGTTTTTCTCTCTGGAGATGTTTGTCTTGGACATGCCTTTACTCTCCTGCTCTAGGTGATCAGCTCTCACCCTGGGGAAACTTCTTGTCTCTTCTCTTTGATGAATCTTCTGTTTCCTAACTCCTTTGTCTTCCTTTTCATTGTTTTACCCTTCATTTGGTGATGCTCACACTTCAGGAGGTCCTGACTAACGGCATATGGGTAGTAACTTCTCTGAGTAAACTGAAAATTGCCGTCTGTCACTGGGGCTGGGTTGACAGTAGGGCTGGGTATAGAATTCTAGGAAGGGGCAGAGAATGAACTTCCTCAGTTCCACTCTCAGCTTCTGAGGGTGGCTGCTGAGAAGCTGAAATCCATTCTGATCCCTGATTTTTCTTGCGACCTGTGTTCATTTTTCTTCTGGAAACTTTTTTTTGCCTTTGCTGCAAAATTTCTGAACAATGTGCTCTGTTCTCCTACCTTTGGTGAACATTTGGAGGTCCTGAGAGTCTTATATAGTCTCCTGTGGTCATCCTCCAATTTTCATGTCCTTTCATCTCATTTTCTATCATTTTGTCTTTTTGTTCTCCTCTTCTCTGTGCCCTTAAATTCACCTTCTCAACCTTTTACTATCATTATTATGCAGAAATTTGGAAGAGGTGCTGAATGTTCATTTTTATAGGACCTTATAAAAGGTGCTTATTTTGTGAATGCATTATTTTCTTTTGTCTCTTTGAGGCTATCTCTCTTTTCTCTTTTAAAAATATTTTGGAAGTCTCTCTCCATATCTTTCTGTCCTCACTCTCTCTCTCACTCTGTCTCTGTTTGCTCCCAGTTCCTTTTCCAGTTTGGATTTGAGCATCTCTCTGATGCAGTGACCTGTGGCTATCTGTCATTCATAAGAGATGAGTTCTATGACACAGTTGCTTAATCATCTGGTCCAGTGCTGCCCCCTGCCCCAAACCCACTAAGAGCAGAGCCTGGCTCTGAGCAAGCTGTTTGTTGACTAACTCTGACTTCCTCCCACTGGCTGGATTCTGCACAGGGGGAGGATGTTCATCACAGCATTGTTTAAAATGCTGGACAAGATGTGCCTCACTGGAGGAGTCATTACATCTGCATATACAGATTAAGTATGCATATGGGTGCATCCTTTTCCAGGAATTCTATGTTTTTTAAAGGGATGAAGTAGGTCTATATCTATTGTCATTAAAAGCCATCCTTGATGTATTGTTGAGTAGCAAAAGCACATCACAGACCATCAAGTAAAGCACAGTCCCACCTGTGGAAAGGGATAAATGTGTGCTTCAGAGTCTGACATCTAGAAGGATGCTTACCAAAAAAGTTAACAACGATGATTGCTTCTGGGTGGTGAGACAAGGAGCTATTTATACTTTCTTCTTTATATGTTTCTATATTATCTGCATGTATTGCCTTTGTAAAGACATTTTCATCTTGGATAAAGAAAATCATTCACTCGACTAGTTCCCTCACTGCTTAAACACCCATATCGGCACACAAAAACATGTCCTAGCATCTTGACAAGGCTCCCAAGAGCCTTCCTGAGCTCCCACGCCACCCACCTCCATGCTGCACCTGACTGTTCCCTAAGTGTCTGGTCCCTTTCTGACCTCTGTGCCTTTGCAGCTGCTGTTCCCTCTCCTCTCTGGCTTTGCCTGTGGTAGGGCACTGGCTGCACTGCCCTGAGTCTTCCTGTGACTGATGCCACCACACTGCATTATGTGGGACCTTCTAGAAGCACGTACTCCTATAACACTTTATGACTGAGACGTATTTTCTATTTCTCTCGTCTTTTCAATGGGGTCCAAACAGGCCAATAATTGCAGACAGAACACAAGCAATTTATTTGTTAACGTACATCTCCAGGGCCAGCTTGGTCTCTGATACTCACTGGAACCATAAAAAATAGTTGTCGACGAGAGAACGAAGGCTAGAGTAGATGTTAAGGTTGGGGTAAAGAAAGTACATTTGTGAGTTAGAGTTTTGGTTTCTTTTCTATGTGAGAGATAAAGTAAGCATGTACAGGATGATAATGGTTTGATGCTAAGTAAACATAAAAGTCAGTTTACAGCCTGTTTAAAATGCTTTATTTATCCTAGAAATTGGTGTCTTCCTTAACGAGTCAGTAAATGGTTGTTTTGGAAAACCAGGACTAATTGTACAGCCCTTTTGGTTTTCAATGTGTCTGTGTATAAATACCCACGTCTTGTTAAAAGCAATGTTTAGATATGTGCAGGGGACTCAGTTCGTATGTACTTTCTTCTATTTTTTTCTTCCTTTCTTTTTCTTTCTCCTTTTCTTTTTTTCTGTTTTGAGATGCACTGGCTAATTGGGAGTTAATTTGTTTTGGAATGATTCAAGCCTTTTCTGTTTGAGCCCTGGGAGTTAAAGGTCTCACTTCCAAAGCATAAAATTTCCACTCCTGGTGCTGAGAGCTACAGGATTGTTGAATAACAAATGCTGTTAGGAATTGGATTTTATTTTGAAGTACCAATTTTTGTTCTTCCGAGTGAACTACCTGTGTCTCTGCTCTGTGTTTAAAAGACAAGAGAAGAAAACTTCTATCTTATTTGCAGCTAACCTCCCACCATCACCACCCTGCCCCACCTCAGAGGAGGAGTGGCTTCTGCAGCTGGTGTGGCTTCTACAGCTGGTGGGCCCTGCACCCAGGACTTGGGTGGTTGCCTTCCTGGCGGGGCCTGCTAGTGCCATAGCTGGGCCCAAGCTCTGGTTGCGGTGAGGGCTGGGGAGGAGGAAGGAGTTCACATGTATTGATCACTCACAGAAATGCAGACCCAGAGGTCTGCACGGGCATGTGGCGCTCCTGTAATTGGTTAGGCTGTGGGCAGAAGAGGGAGCACAGTTGGTCAGAAGGTTCTTACAGAATGAAGGGAGCTGAGGAGGTCCATGCTGCTGCAGCCCTGTGGATGCTGAGACCTTTAGGGCTGGAGTCAGAGTAAGGGAGAAACCTCCTTCTGGGCTGGCCAAGAGTGGAGGACCCTAAGGTTTTGGGGTAGCCACCCATCAGCCTGCCTGAGGTGACCCAGTCAGGCCACATGGGATGCAACCTAGTGCCCCAGGGCAGGGGCAGGGGTGGAGCCTGAGAGAGAATCTGGGGTGGGAGACCGAGAGGGGTTGTCCCAGATCCCGAGGTCCCTGCAGACCTTCTGGTCTGTGGTCTTCCAGGCAGGGACCTAGGACACAGTGGAGCCAGTTCTCCAAGTGAAGAAGCCAATATGGACTGTTTCTTTTAAAGGAGGAAACAGAACATTTTTCTTCATCTCCGAGGCTGACAGCCTGGAATGTCCTCGGGCACAGAGCTCTGAGGCTGGAGGAGGCCAGCTTCATGGGACAGCCTGTTCCATGCACCCATGGGCACGAGACAGGGGCCCCGGGGGAGGCCTCCTGTGGTGCTGCTCCTCAGAGAGAGGATCAAGGAGTCCAGGGCCACCTCTGGTCCAGATAAAGTCTGTAGCCTGGGACTCTGCATCCTGCCGGGCCCGGAGATCAGGTACACACCACCTCGGAGAGCCCCTGAGCTGTGAGGCTCGTCCCTCGCAGACACAAGGACAAGTCCCGGATTTTGTCATGGGCAGAAAGTGCTTGGGGCCCTCAGTTGGAGGTGGGGTGCTGCCCACTGGAAGGAGAAACCTGGTTCTGAGGATGGGGCGTCCACAGGCAGAGGGGCTGTGGGGAGAAAGGGCAGGGAGAGGGCCCTCCTTCCAGGTGGAGGAAAGAGCAGGGAGCAGAGCAGAGGCCCAGAGGGAAGGGCTAGGGGGAGAATCGGTGAGGGGCTGAATGAAGGATCGGGTGGGGGGCTGCACTGAAGACCAGGTGAGGTCTGAGAGAAGGGTCAGGTTAGGGACCGAGTGGTCTTGGTGCATCTCTCGCTCTGGTTAGCAGGCCCTGAGGATGCCTCCCTGCCCCTGTGACACCAGAAAACACTTCCCTGGGTGTCTGGATCAGAGCTGCAGGAGCCTCCCCCCACCACCCCGGGCCTGGCTGGGTAGGGAGCATCATGGGGAGTGGGCAGAGCTAGTGGCTCTCAGAGCCTGCAGTGCATACCAGCATCCTGGTGAACTCTGCCCTTTGCCCAGCGCGCCCTCCCCGCCTGGCTCAGCCCTGTAGGATTTAGAGCAGGCATCACCTTGTATTGTCAGCTCTGGGCACAAGGCAGCTGTGTGGCAAGTTCTGGTAACCCAGTGGCTTACAGCAGCATTGAATCTGAGGTGTCTGGGGTCTGGCTGCCAACTAAATGCAGTGTCCCCACTGCAGGCACACTGCAGCTCTGCTGGGCCTCCTCCTAGGAGCCGTGGGCCACCAAGGCACGCCCTTCTTGCAGAGGTCAGAAGCTCCCGTGGGGATAAGAGAGAGATGGCGCAGCAGAGAGCGAGGTGAAGAGAACAGAAAATGGAGGTAAGTTAACTCACACTCAGAGAAGGGTAGGAAAGACAAATTTCCAAAGTGCTTCATGCAGGCCTGTGGGCCAGTCCCTGAGGGCCTGCATCCCTCCCTCTTCTGCCCTCTCTGCAGAGGATGGCTTGGCCAGGAGGGCAGCCGGGAGGGGGATGGAGCTGGCTCTGCAAGCTCACTTTGGGATGTAGCCACTTCCTGAAAATGCAAACTCGCTCTTTACTCTACTGGGAACCTGAAAATGCTGGCTTTCTTTCTCTGCTTTTCTCTCTATCCTGGAGCTCCAGCTCCCTGCCACAGCCTGTGAGGTGTGGGAGGCAGGCGGGGAGGAGGGAGAGCGGCCCCAGAGGGAGGATGCGCTGAGTCCCAGGAGCACCTGTTGAACAGAGCGGAGCAGCCTCGAAGGTGAGCCCACCCCAGGCTTCACTGCACAAAAGGACTTGCTTTTATTAGGAAAAATATGAGCCTGGATCTTAACACCTCCGAATGCCTTTAAAAGAAGTAATTGCTTGACTACAATTATTTTAGGAGGTTTAACTAACCAACCGCATGGGTGCTTTTAAAGAATACTTCTTGACTTTAAAATTCCACCCACGGCCCCCAAAGGTGGGGTTTCCAAGAGGTGCCCCAGAGGCCTTTGTCCCCCCAGCTGTGTGAGGTGGACAGTTGGCTCAGCTGTGAACCAAGAGAGTGTCTTGGAGGGGGCTTCTGGTGAGGAAGTCAGCCCTGCCTGGGGGGTGGGGGGAAGGGCCCCGTTGCCAAGGAGACGGCCTCCTTGGCTGCTTCTGCAGGGAGAGCTAGGCAGCTCCTCCTGAGGCTCCAGCTGAGGCAGAGCAGGGGGTGATGAGGAAGAGGAGGGAGGGAAGAAGGAAAGGACTGGCACTTCTCTGATCTCCATCCCGTATTGATTAAAGGGGAAAGAGCCGTCCTTATAGGGCTCTCGCAAAGATTACCCAAGAATGCAGGTGACAGGCCTGAAATAGGACCGGCCCCAAGGAGACCCTGGATAGGTGTCCCAGCCTTTGTCATCCTTGCTTCCGTTTCCTGGCCCCGGGAGCGATCGTCGTCCCGCTTGAGGATAAAGTTGGGGGATCCCAGCTTCAGACTTCTAGAGAAACTTCTGGCACTTGTCAAAATGCTCTCAGATATCAGGACCAGCAGTTAGCGTAATGGCTATGTCGCTGGACTCCCATGTAGCTGACCGCGATTAGCGTCCTGGACCCGGTGGCTTAAAACTCATGCCAGGCGCGTGTGCGTGCATGCCCAAGATCCCAAGAGGAGAGTGGAGGAGAAGGGATTGCGGCGTGGTCATCCCTCCTGGGGGTTGATTTCTCACTTTCTATCTCTCTGTCTCTCTCTGTCTGTCTGGCGAGCGCACGCGCCCTATAGCAGAAACCTCTAAAAAAATGCTCTCAGATATCAAAACCAAGACAAAACCAAACAACAAATAAAAGTCAGCCAAGCCACCTCAGGGTGCAGTGCCCGACAGTGGGGTAGGCAGACACTTCAAGGGGTCAGGCAACAATTTATTTTTAAAGCATCAATCTGAAAAATTAAATGCAATTTATGACAATGGTGGCAAAAGATTAGCAGTGAGCAAAGTCAGTACAAGTATTAAATGTGCCCAATCCCAACCGTGCATAAGCCGGGCCCTCAGGTGCTGGCTCCTCACTAAAGGCCTCCAGGGAGAGCTGCCAAGACCCAGCGCTCTGCGGACGGCCACGCGGCCAGGCTTGGCGTCACAGGGAGGGGGTGAATTCCTAGCCCCAAGGAGCCCCATCCTGCACTAAAGTCCTTTCGCTAGGAGAAGAAACTGAGGCACAGAGAGCTTCGGGTATTTGCTGAAAACCGTACAGAAGCAGGAGGCAGAACCTGGCTGTCCTGGCTCAGACCAGGCCTTTCTTTCCCAAAGCCCTCGGCCATGGCCAGCATGTGCCCCCCACTCTGGAGAGAGCAGCTGGGGCACGCCCCCAGCAGTGCAGAACAGCCCCACTCCCGACTCCCACACTAACAGACACGTCTTGGCTGGCAGTCCTGGGAGCCTGTACGATGGCTGTCGTGCCGGCAGTGCAGGACCCACTGCCTGCCCAGCCCCACGTGCAGCCTGCCGCAGTCGGCCCATCAGGGGAAGGGCAGAGTAGCAAGGGAGCCTGCGAACCGTGGAGGGGTGCGGGCACTACACCGCCCACGCAGCACTTCTTGGTGCCTCCGTGGGGGCCTGCATCCCTCCCTCTTCTGCCCTCTCTGCAGAGGATGGCTTGGCCAGGAGGGCAGCCGGGAGGGGGATGGAGCTGGCTCTGCAAGCTCACTTTGGGATGTAGCCACTTCCTGAAAATGCAAACTCGCTCTTTACTCTACTGGGAACCTGAAAATGCTGGCTTTCTTTCTCTGCTTTTCTCTCTATCCTGGAGCTCCAGCTCCCTGCCACAGCCTGTGAGGTGTGGGAGGCAGGCGGGGAGGAGGGAGAGCGGCCCCAGAGGGAGGATGCGCTGAGTCCCAGGAGCACCTGTTGAACAGAGCGGAGCAGCCTCGAAGGTGAGCCCACCCCAGGCTTCACTGCACAAAAGGACTTGCTTTTATTAGGAAAAATATGAGCCTGGATCTTAACACCTCCGAATGCCTTTAAAAGAAGTAATTGCTTGACTACAATTATTTTAGGAGGTTTAACTAACCAACCGCATGGGTGCTTTTAAAGAATACTTCTTGACTTTAAAATTCCACCCACGGCCCCCAAAGGTGGGGTTTCCAAGAGGTGCCCCAGAGGCCTTTGTCCCCCCAGCTGTGTGAGGTGGACAGTTGGCTCAGCTGTGAACCAAGAGGGTGTCTTGGAGGGGGCTTCTGGTGAGGAAGTCAGCCCTGCCTGGGGGGTGGGGGGAAGGGCCCCGTTGCCAAGGAGACGGCCTCCTTGGCTGCTTCTGCAGGGAGAGCTAGGCAGCTCCTCCTGAGGCTCCAGCTGAGGCAGAGCAGGGGGTGATGAGGAAGAGGAGGGAGGGAAGAAGGAAAGGACTGGCACTTCTCTGATCTCCATCCCGTATTGATTAAAGGGGAAAGAGCCGTCCTTATAGGGCTCTCGCAAAGATTACCCAAGAATGCAGGTGACAGGCCTGAAATAGGACCGGCCCCAAGGAGACCCTGGATAGGTGTCCCAGCCTTTGTCATCCTTGCTTCCGTTTCCTGGCCCCGGGAGCGATCGTCGTCCCGCTTGAGGATAAAGTTGGGGGATCCCAGCTTCAGACTTCTAGAGAAACTTCTGGCACTTGTCAAAATGCTCTCAGATATCAGGACCAGCAGTTAGCGTAATGGCTATGTCGCTGGACTCCCATGTAGCTGACCGCGATTAGCGTCCTGGACCCGGTGGCTTAAAACTCATGCCAGGCGCGTGTGCGTGCATGCCCAAGATCCCAAGAGGAGAGTGGAGGAGAAGGGATTGCGGCGTGGTCATCCCTCCTGGGGGTTGATTTCTCACTTTCTATCTCTCTGTCTCTCTCTGTCTGTCTGGCGAGCGCACGCGCCCTATAGCAGAAACCTCTAAAAAAATGCTCTCAGATATCAAAACCAAGACAAAACCAAACAACAAATAAAAGTCAGCCAAGCCACCTCAGGGTGCAGTGCCCGACAGTGGGGTAGGCAGACACTTCAAGGGGTCAGGCAACAATTTATTTTTAAAGCATCAATCTGAAAAATTAAATGCAATTTATGACAATGGTGGCAAAAGATTAGCAGTGAGCAAAGTCAGTACAAGTATTAAATGTGCCCAATCCCAACCGTGCATAAGCCGGGCCCTCAGGTGCTGGCTCCTCACTAAAGGCCTCCAGGGAGAGCTGCCAAGACCCAGCGCTCTGCGGACGGCCACGCGGCCAGGCTTGGCGTCACAGGGAGGGGGTGAATTCCTAGCCCCAAGGAGCCCCATCCTGCACTAAAGTCCTTTCGCTAGGAGAAGAAACTGAGGCACAGAGAGCTTCGGGTATTTGCTGAAAACCGTACAGAAGCAGGAGGCAGAACCTGGCTGTCCTGGCTCAGACCAGGCCTTTCTTTCCCAAAGCCCTCGGCCATGGCCAGCATGTGCCCCCCACTCTGGAGAGAGCAGCTGGGGCACGCCCCCAGCAGTGGCGAACAGCCCCACTCCCGACTCCCACACTAACAGACACGTCTTGGCTGGCAGTCCTGGGAGGCTGTACGACTGCTTTCCTGCCGTCGCGGCATGGCTTCCGGGAGGCTGAGCTCAGCAGCCGAATCCTTGTTGCCCCAGAACCGATGCTCTCAAACCAGGAGAAGAGCAGAGTAGCAAGGGAGCCTGCGAACCGTGGAGGGGTGCGGGCACTACACCGCCCACGCAGCACTTCTTGGTGCCTCCGTGGGGCAAGCATCGTTCTCCGTCCTGTTCTGCAGAGGGGGAACTGAGGCACGCGGTATTACGTGGCTTCCCACTGAGGACACTTGGCCAGTGGGAAGTGGCAGAGCCAGACTTTACTCACATTCAGGCCACCAACTTGAAGGCCCGCAGTCGTCGCCACTATACTGTTCTGCCTCAGTGGCAGTGGGGGTCAGTGGGTTCCCCAAACTCCATGCCGATCCCCAGGCCAGGAACTCTCCCTCATGTAGATGTGGCTGACTGAACCATCCCCGGAACTCCCGTCTGTCCCAGCCCCTGAGTGGCTGTCCGGGAAGGGTGTTGGCGAGGGTCAGGCCAGGGCCTCCCTGCAAGGCCTGCTCCTTACAGGTCCCTGAGAAACGGAAACGTCCCTCTCCCTAGCAACTTGATCCCACCACGTAGCGAAGATAAGAGAAGGTCAAATTAATCCAGGCTCAAGGCCTGGAATTATGTATCATGGGCTCAAATACTTGAACTTCCTTCAGAAGACAGAATCCAGTTCAGTTGACATAAAACCCTGCCTCTGGGCAGGTTGCGCTGACCCATGCAAACGCCTCTCCAGTTTATGACACATTTTAAATCAAAACATACAGCCATCTCAGCCTAGCCCAGCTGCGTACCTTTCATCTCCTTTTCCAAGGGAATAAAAAACAATCATAACATTCCCCAAAGCCACATGGTTTTCTTCCTCATGAGCCCCCCGACCCCACACACTGGCTTAGGGAGCCTGGAGGCAGGGGCCTGCTGAGGGGGGCTGGCGGGGAGCATCACAGTGGAGGGGTTAGAGGTGGAGAGTGGCTCCGGGGCCACCCTCAGCACCCCCATCTCTTCCTGTCGACTGAGAAGGGTCTCAGGGAAGGAGGCAGACTGCACCCAGTCTCCCCTGGAACCTCAGCCAGCTGTAAGGGCTGTGAGAGGTCAGCCTCTCCCCAGACTCACCAGAGAGAGGCCCCAGGGGCAGAGCAGCAGGGGTCAGCTCCACGTCACTGACATTTGTCATGTGCACCCTCTGTGCACGGTGCCAGAGGCTGCTGGCGGGCCAGGCAGCCTTGGGCTGTGTGGGACATTAAAAGGTGGCCCCCCTGACCCTCAACACAGCCCCAAATGCCATTGGAAACCTTGACTTGGTCATGAGTCTGTGAGTCGGTTTCTGGGACTCCTCCACTGTCCACGCTTTCACCCCCTAACTGAAAGCATGCCTGAGTTCTCTGGTGGAACAGTGGCACCTTCTCAGTTTACATATTGCTTGAGTAGCGCCGACTGGGGGCATGATGCCCCAACACCCATCCCACAGGACTCAGGCCTGAGAGAAACCTGCCCACCTCTACTGCTTGCAAATTGCTCAGCACATGTGGGGGGCAGATCATGTTGATTTCCTTTGCTTTTTCGTAAAAAGTGTTTGTATTATGCCCGAGGGCATGCGTGCATGAGAAAGAGGGAGAGAGGGAGAGAGGGAGAGAGAGAGCGCATGCGTGCATGCACTTCCCAGAGGGCTGGTCCCTCTGCAGTGCTTTTCCCTCCAGTTCTCCATCCCATCAGCATCCGGGACCCTGGGGCTGAGACTAGAACCCTGTGGGCCATGCGCGATCCAGCTCCCCCTGCACAGTACTTAACTGCTATGCTAGGGGGCCCTGCACTAGCTGCTTTTTCTTAGGTTTTCCCAAATTTCTACAGTGGGAATGGTTTACTTTTATAATTAGAAAAGAAAAAAAGAAAAGCAAGATGCAGTGGTCTGCTGCAGGCCGGTCACATGGAGGAGATGGAGATCCACGCACGTCTCTCACAGCGGGGCAAGGACGATCTTGCTGAGCCAGGCCTGCTCCCTGCGCGGGGAACAGGCACTCCACTGGCCCAGCCTCAGGTGTGGCGGCCTCTCCTCCCTCTCCCAGCTGCCAGCAAGCCTGGGAAGCCGCCTCACCTTCCTGCCCTGCCCTCGAGCCGCCTGCAGTGCCCGGCAGGCAGGCTGCAGCATTCTCCAGCTGCAGCCAGAGAGCCTGCTTCGGGTCAGAGCTAAGATTCAGACCCAGCCACAGCTTTGTTCTCTATCTCTTGGCATCCAGAGGGGAGGAGAGGGTCTCTGCTCAGTCCCGCCAACAAGCTTATGGCTCAAGTCAAAGCATCTTTCAAGTACCTCCTCAGCAGCTTTCTCCATGACGTGCCTGCGCTAACCCTGGAGCAGGCCGGCCTCTCAGGACACGGGTGGGGCTGCTGTGCACCTGGCCTCAGTCTAGAGTCCTGGCTTCTGCTCCCACCCCAGCCTCCATCTGCCCAGCCCTGCTTCTAGGTTACCGCAGGCACAGTGTGAAACCGCACACACCTGTCTCCACCGGTCCTTGCTGGGTCCAGTGAGATAGATTGTCCGCTTTGCTCCTTGGAGGAAGTCTCTGGAGCTCACGGGGGTGGAGACTTTCCCAGGGCCTTGCAGCAACATTGGGATCAGAAGCTGCGGTGCCACAGAGTCTGCACCCTTGCGACAGCCCCGCTGGCTGCTCTCTGCCTCTGGTCAGAGCTGGAAACCCAGCCCAGCCCAGTTAGGGCCTCACCTGCTTTCCCTGCCCTCTCGGCCAGAGGTAGGGCCGCTAACCAGGGAGCTTTCCAAGTCCTCTGCGAGGCCCTCTTCCACCTGCGCGAACATGTACCCACCCGAGTGAGTGCCGCAACAGGGGCGGGGCTGTGCCCGCTCAGCTCTGTGTAGACCTCTGGGTGCCTCCGTGCTCACAATGATGGTCATTGTGTCCCATCAGCCCATCACTCGTCATCTCCCCAAGGTCCCTAAACCAGGGTGGGAAACAGGACATAGAAACCAGGCCCAGAAGCCCCTATTTGTGATCCAGAAGGCTGTGGGTGATGAGCTGAGAAAACGTTGGCATTTCCGGTCCTCAGTTTACACCTCTGCAAAGCAAGCTTTCCCACTTTAGGGTGTAGACCAGCATCCTCACTGCACACTCATTCCTGTGTGCTCCTTGTCTCTCGTTAGTGTCTAGTGACCACCCTCTTGTGTCAGGAATGAATAAAGAGTGGGTTCTGCTCTCTCCTGAGATCATAGAACAATCTATGGCTCCCCAGTTCTTTGACATCTCTCTGTCCTCCTTTTCAATTTGGCAGAAAGCCTGTTGTTTGTGGGCTGATCTTATTCCTTGCATTTCAATAGTTATTTTACCTAACTAAAGGGTTGGCCTTGATAAAATTGATTTTGAAGGAGAAAAAAAATATTCCATTAAAGTCTCTGAAAAATTGATCATCCAATTTCCGTGCAATCTCAGGGGTGGAGATGCTAACGACTGTTTAGACTGAGTTTCCGTCCTCACGCTGCTCAGGGTTTTGTGTCAACCCCAGGCTAACAGCCGTGGAGCAGGGTGCTGGGGAGAGCTGGCAGGCAGATGAATATTTGAAGCGTTGGGATTCCTGTGTGCACAGTATTTCATTGCCAGCGTGTTTCAGTCGACAAGCTTCTTGCTGTATTCCTTCTTGTAAAGCAAAAAACTCAATTATTGATGCCCTAAAATCATAGCTCTAGCTGGGCTTGCCCCCCACCCCCCCACCCCCGCCGAAAACTCGAAAGGTGGTGAAAGGTCCCTCAGTGGGCTCAGATGGGGCAGCCTGTGAGGCCTCGCCTTGGGCTGGAAGCCACGCGCGCTCCCTCCTGCACCCAGCCCAGGCATCCAGGGTTTCCTTCTCTCTCCTTCCAAGCTGCCATCACTTGTTTGAAAGCAAGGGCTCTTTC
>NW_006159856.1:3474839-3476587 GCF_000334495.1 Tupaia belangeri chinensis
GGGGATGGTCACGCCGCAATCCCTTCTCCTCCATTCTCCTCTCGGGATCTTGGGCACGCACGCACACGCGCCCGGCGTGAGATTTAAGCCACCGGGTCTGAGACGTGAACCGCGGTCGACTACGTGGGAGTCCAGCGACATAGCCATTACGCTAACTGCTGGTTCCCGTGGCTGCCTTTTCCTGAGGAGGATCAGAGGTACACTGGCCATTCATCTTCGGTCCTGACCCTCCCCCCCAGAGCCAGGGCTCCACTGCACCCCCACAGAACAGCCCCTCAGCACCCAGTCATCTGTGTATTCCACGGACACTCGTGGTTAGAGATATCCCGCTTGGGTGCAGGGTGTCAATGGGGTGGTTGTGGTGGGGCACCGGGAGTGTCTGCCAACTCTGCACCTTCTGCTCCACTGTCGTGACCCTACGACTTCTCCAAATATTAACATGTACACACGCCAGTGCGTTCCCAGTATTGGCCCTCAGCCCTGTGGGGTCCCAGGTGTTCTTCCCCGTGATGTTGTTCTTTTCCTACTGACAGTCACACCGTAGGGTGGGCCGTCGCACCTATGCTGCACCGTAGGGTGTCACACCTATGCTGCACCGTAGGGCGGGCCGTCGCACCTATGCTGCACCGTAGGGCGGGCTGTCACACCGTAGGGCGGCTGTCACACCCTCTGGCACACAGACACCTGTAGCAGAACCATGCCGGGGCCTAGCCCTGACCCCAGCACACTCAGGGGCACCTTGAGGTTGGTACTGGGGCCCCCAGGATGGGGGGAGCAGAGGGGAGCTGGCCCTAGAGGTGGGGCTGTGGGGGGAGGAGTCTATCAGCCCCTCACACTTAAAGAGGAGGAGCTCAAAGGCCCCACCTTGTGACCCCAGCTCCCCTCCTGGTGGTAACCAGTTCACATGGCCAAGCATTCACCACCTTTCCCTGTGAGGGGAGAGGCAAGTTACAGTCAAGGAATCACGTCCTCCTATTTGGAATGGCTGTCATGGTCCTGGTTCCCACCCAGCATGGGTGAGAGACCCACGACCTTGAGACCTCTGCCCAGTCCCTACAAAGACACAGGTGGGCTCTGCAGGAAACGAGGGGGCCGAGGAAGAAGAGGGAACCGTCCTCAGGCTAAGGAGGATGTTTACCTAAGCAAGGATCCCGCCCCCCAGGCGCCAACCTTTCCATTCATCAAGGTGTGCTTGTCTCCCTGGGCAAAACAAAACGTGGGCGATTGCAGGTTGGGGCCTCCAGGCACCTTGGATCTGAGCCCCACAGCCCAGGATGCCGGGGTGCCCTGGTGCTGAGACGCCTCTGTGCCCACGTCTAGGATTCTGTACCTCTAGAACCAGTCTGAGGCCGTTCTGTTCTCTGGCCTTCTGGGATTCAGAGTCCCAGGGGCTGCTTTCCAGGGACTCTGCTGGACCTTTTTCAGCCCAGCGTATGCATGGCTCTCTCTGGGAAGGGGTAGAGCCTGACTCCTCCCAGAGTCCCTCCTCAGGACCTGGTGCGGTTTTCTGAGAATAGCGCTCATGACTGGTTTCTCGTTTCATCATGTAGAAGGAAGCTGCGCGTTTCTGAGAACTGCGGTTAGCGGTAACAAGGCCATGCTCTTTCCTTGCTGAGTGGAGGCTGCCAGCCTCAGACGGGCTTAGATAAAACACTTGCCCTGCCGAGCTCTGAGCGCAGCCCAATTAGCCACAGCAGCCTGGGGCAGGGGCAGGGCCAGCGATAAGAAGCCTGGGCAGGGGGAGGGGC
>NW_006159856.1:3476624-3478461 GCF_000334495.1 Tupaia belangeri chinensis
TTTGCTGGGGGGGCGTGGGGGGGGGGGGAGCAAAAAGGAGCAGAGCGTCTCCAAGCCAGGAGAAGAGCGATTGTCGTTTCCAAGGAAACTTCGCCTGCATTGCTCCAAACATCAATGGGCTGATTTTCTTCATGTCTCCGCAGCACCAGGAGGAAAGCCTTCAGCCTGCTGGGGATGTGCATTGGAGAGCGGGCCACGCCTGGGGCTGAGGTCACCCGTTCACCATGCTGGCCAAGAGCGGGTGCAGCAGGAGGCTGGAGGAGCCGCGGGTACCGCCTGCAAAGTGGAAGCAGCCATGCCTGGTCTGAGGCACGCAGAAGCTCAGATCCTGCCAGAGCCAGTGCCCTCTCTCCAAAGGGGCAACACGGGGCTGAATTTGTGATCCCCACGTTACCCCCCAACAAAGCCCATCTTTAAAATGGGAGGAATAACCTCGTTTCTCCATTTCTCATAGAAAACAGGACAGCCTCTCCCCATTCGTAGGAAGAATAACTGTTTCTCCACGTATCCGCAAGTTTTCAGGAGGCAGCTAGACTGCCCCTGTCAATGCTGCCTCCGAAGCTTCCTCGCTGTATCTTGAAGACAAGTGTCCGAGCCTTTCTGAACCTCTGCCCCTCGTCTATGAAATACGGATACTTAGCCATCTGCCTTGGGTGGGGAGGTTGTTCAGAGGCCAAATAAGTCGATGGATGTGAACAACAGCCCCTGGCACAGAGGAAGTTCTCGTTAAGTAAGGGCAGAATGACAAGTGACCATCTGTGGGGAGGGTTCACGAGGGACATACCTGCTGCTCAGCAAACAAAAGGCGCAGCGAGCATGCGTTAGTGAAGAGGGACGCCTGCCCTCCTGGGCCTCTGGGCAGAAGTGATGCTTCAGTTCTGGGGCTGTCAGGGTCTGGATCCTGAATGGTCAGGAATGAAGGTCAGGAGGGGAGCTGGTCCCTCTGGAGGAAGGTGAGGGACAGAGCTGACCTGAGACCCCCTCCCCCCCACCCCACCCCCAGCCCCTGCCAGGTGGATGGAGCTCTGGGATGTGCTTGGGTGTGCTCAGGACTGACTTGCACAGGCTGGGGACCATGAGAAGCTTGGCAAAAGTTCCCTGAAAGTTAGGAGATGGAACAGGGCTAAGGGCCACCTGCCGCCTGCCCTCCCCTCCCCTGAACTGGTAAGTTTCCAGAGCCTTCTGAGAGCCGCTCTGCAGAGCGTCCTGAGCCCTGTGAGAAGAGCTGGGCTTCGCCATCCACGGATGCCTCTGTTACTCCCTGCCTTTGCTGAAGCAAATAGAGACTGCGTTTTTAAAAGTAAGATGCTTGCTTTTGCTAACAGCTTCAAAAGTATCTTTTTATGGGGGGGGGGATTTGGCAGCTTGAGCATTTCGAGCATTTTGTGTGCCTCTGGAGGGCTCTCTCTACATAATGAAATGCAGTCAGGAGCCAGCGCCCAGGCCAGCGCTGCAGGCACTAACAGCGCCCCTTGGGAGAAACCAGAAACCGCCTGCCTTCCCCAGGCACTGGGGGGCAGGAGGGTCCTGGACTGGCTCTGCCAGGATGTGGCTGCAAGTGGGAGGTGGGGCTGAGGTTGGCGCGGGCGCAGCTGGCCATTTCATCAAAGCCCGAGGGTCTTCACTGACGCGCACAAGTCTCGTTATTCATTATGCTGGTAAAAAAATCAACCCCAGTTTCTGCCTCACAGACTCATATCTGGAAACAAGAGGGAGTGGGCTCAGGTGCAGACCTAACTGTTCTGGGTTCAATCCCCTTGGTTCTGCACTGAGGTGGCCCCTCATTTCTGGAGCCATGAGGTGAGGTGGCATAAAGGACAATGTGGCTAGTGTGCCA
>NW_006159856.1:3479396-3506283 GCF_000334495.1 Tupaia belangeri chinensis
GTGCCCCAGCCACAAAGTAGGTCCCCCCAAAGGGGTGCTATGAGCCCTATTGACCCAGAGATCCCCATGCTGGTGGTACTCGCTTTCTCATTGCAACTGGCCCACCACACGTGAGGCTCTGTGTGGCGCAGACGGGAGGCGGGAGGCAGGGATCCAGAGACCTGGATAATCAGAGTGAGGGGTTCTCGCATAAGGGGAGGACGCGAGGTCCCCCACAGGGAAGGGGAAGTCCCTGAAGACATGCTTGTGAGATATTGGCCATAGGCAATGGACACCAAGCACAGCCTGACTAAGCAACACAAGAGGTTTTGTAGGCTCGTGTGTCCAGCTCTGGAGACCAAGACAGACCCAGGCAGAGCTGGACCCAAGGACTCAACACTGTCAGCGGGGCCTGGATTTGCTGTCCAAGTCCACACTGGTGGCCTCTGTAGGGCACTTCCTAGCGTCACCACGTTCTCCCACCTGAGCAGCTAGGGGAGAAGAAGACATCTAGCTCTGTCATTCCGGAAACATGTCCCAGGGAAAGTTCTGATTGGCTTCACTTGGACTAATCACCATGGTCCAAGGAGGACCAATCCTCCATTCATTGCTTAAAAGCATATCACATTTTAATTGTTCGGCAGTTCTCTTGTACAATTTCTTATTTACCTAGACCTTATATGTGTGTGTGTGTGTATATATATATATACACACATATAAATGTATGAGTGTGTATATATATATTTTTTCTTATTTACATTTAGTTGTTACATATCTTTATGGTGTATAATATAGTTTTTCAAAGTATACATGTAGTACATGACAATCAAATCCAGAATATTACCATATACATAATTTTTAACAAAGAACATTACATTTTTATGTCTGTCAAATTATTTTTTTAACCAGAATTTAAATACCATTCATTTTTAGACCTCTGCCTTTATCAAATCATCGTTTCTTCCCTCAAAACACTTGTTTCTCCATTCCAGTATCCATCTGCCACATCCCCATTCGCCTGGGGACCTTCTTCTGCAGCCCCTGTTGCCTGCTCGAGGTTATTCCCTTGCCCTCTCCTCCCCTCCATACCAGTTGGACCTACTTGTTCTTCCATATCTTCCTCTATGTTGGTTTTCTCCCTGCCTTTACAGAAGTATATCCTTAAGTATCTTTCTAACAATGGGTGCATTGCATTTCTGAAATGTTGTTATTCTACCCACCACTTGCTAAAAAGCTAGGGTACAAGATTCTAGGCTGAAAATTGATTGCCTTGGAACTGTCAAAGTGTACTCCTCCTGGATCTCAGTGTTGTCACTGAGATTTATAAAGTCCTTCTGATTCTCATCTCTTTGTCACTTACCTATTTTTTTTTTCTGAGAATTTTAAAGCCATCCTTAGAGGCCTGAAATTTAGCAATGATACTTCTGGGTATATGCTATTTTTCTTCCATGATCCCGAGAAGGCTATATGAGTTGAAAAGTTCATTAAAACTGTTCTGTATTACTTTCTCCTTTTAATTCTTCCATCATTGTTCCACTCTTTGCTTTCTCTTTCTTTCTTTCTTTCTTTCTTTCTTTCTTTCTTTCTTTCTTTCTTTCTTTCTTTCTTTCTTTCTTTCTTCCTTTCTTTCTTTCTTTCTGTCTTTCTTTCTGTCTTCCTCCCTTCCTTCTTTCTTTCTTTCTTTCTTTCTTTCTTTCTTTCTTTCTTTCTTTCTTTCTTTCTTTCTTTCTTTTTTTCTTGTCTCTTTTCTGGGACTCTACTATCAGTCTGATTCTTTTCTTTGTCCCTTTCTTTCATATTATTTAATATTAATTTGGAGGATGTTTTCAAATTTATTTTCCATTTATCTGTTGAAATTTTTACTTGGCAATCATATTTTCAAACTCCAGGGCTCGTTCTTGTTTTGTCGTTGTGTCTTCCTACGGGCCTCTTATGATTGTAATATTTCTATGAGTCCTCTGAGCACATTCATTAAAAGTTCTTGTTGAACCGTAATGTACTTACAGTTCTTTCAATAGTCTCTATTTCCTCTGGGGTCAGTTTTGCCCTGTCAGGTTCACCTTACATGCCTGAGGATCCTGGCAGTTGCTTCCTGTTTCAGACTGAGTATCTGAGCAATTGGTGTGTGCTTCCTCTGTTTCTGTGTGAGTAGTTCTTGTTCTCTCTGGGCCAGGTGAGGTGTCATCTGAAAGCTTAGCTTTAGGGAATGGGACAAAGTCAGCATTCCAGCTTGGATTTCCAAGAGCTGAAGTGAAGAAGACTACCAGAGGGCCACTGTTGTCCATCAATGGTTCATTTGTGTTGTTGGGGGGAGAATAATCCATTTTATTACTTGGGACACAAGCTGCCTGCTGTCCTCCAAGTGAAGAAATGGGGGAAGACATGAGGAGGCAGTTGTCCCCTTTCAGACCCACCTGTGAACTCTGAATGGGGACCTGCTCCTGCCCTCTGAATCTCCTTATGGAGATGCCAGGCTAAGGGTTTCTCTTCAACCGTCCACTCCCACTCCTTTCCATGCTTCAGACATTTATCGAAATCTTCCATGAGTTGAGAACCCGTGTCGCTCTGACGCTCTGCTGGTGTGGACTCTTTATTCTCTCTGACGTTTCTATGAGGTCTCGGGAGAGCCAGGAGGCAAGTACAGTGTCTGGTTTACCATCTGAACAGGACACCGAGGAAGTGCTATGCTGAGACCTGCATTTGGGGTTGAAGGAGTGGAGACCCAACGTAAAAGGCTTCTCAGAGGGTGGGCTGCAGAGGGAGACATGGAGGGAGAGAAGGGCAGCAGGGAGAATGAGCTGGAGGGGAAGAGGATAAGATAACCATGGCTTAAAGGGGCTGTCACACATAACAGATGGACTATGGCTTATTAATCTTCACTTACCCAGAGCCCAAGGCAAGGCTGGCCATCGAACCAGCAGCGAAGGCTGTGAGGCGGAAGGAGACAGGGAGGTAGGGTTGTCTCTAAGGAAGAGGAGGTTCCCTGCAGACCATCTGAAGATACAGCAGGAGAGAGGAGGGACGGTCAAGGGAGGCTGCTGCCCCCACTGTTTATCCTGGGCTCATCCCGGCCAGCACACTGCTGCTTCCTTAGAGAGGCGGCGGGCCAGGTTTAAATGGGCAGCTTCTTGAAGGGGTAACTGTAAGAGGCCCCGAAGCACCGCCTTTGCCATGAGATACTAAGGTGCAGCCTGGGTTTGTCAGAGGGCCCATGACATGGTTGGGCAGGGCCCTGGAGGAGCGGCCTGGCCTGGGTGGCTGGCCATGTAGCTCTCCGGTTCTGCCACGTGCAGTGAGCAAATCAGGCCAGGACCGACTCGCTGGGGCTAGGGGTTGAATCATCCCCCCCACCCCTAAGTTCATGCCGAAGTCCTAACCCCTGGGAAGTCAGAATGTGACCTGATTTGGATAAAAGTTGCTATAGAAAGAAGCAGTTAGGTTAAGAGGGTCACACTGGAAGGGGTGGGCCCTAGCTTAATCTGCCAGTCCTTGTACAAAGGGGGAAGTTCGGGTGCAGACATGCACAAGCGAAGGTGTCATGTGAGGATGAAGGCGGGGTGGGGGTGATGCTTCCACAAGCAGGAGGGCGTACGCTGTCTGGGCAGCATGGCAGCTCTCTGCCGACAGCCCCTCGCCTGCAGCCCACGCAGCCTTTGCTGTAAGGCCTGGGCTGCCTCTGCGTGTGGGACATTGCCCCGAGAAACCCAGCACGGTTATGATGCCAGGGTGTGAAGGGTCATACGCTAGTCCGGAGGTGCGTGCTCTCCAAAGGGTCTTTGGTGGGGTGATGTGAGGTGGGATGTCTCTCTGTTTTTCCAAAAGACATGAGAAGCTGAGGCAAAACAAATCACAACTCTAATTGGTTATCAAAGAGAATTAGTCACTCGAGGCGCCCTGCCATGACTGATGGGGAGAGGAGCCAACCACGCTTGTAATTAGCCGCCCGGGCTGCAACTGCACAAATGCCGCTTGTGAGCTTTGTCCTGCAGCAATGACAGACCTGCACCAACATGTAGATGAACAGCCCTGTCGGGAGGGCACCTGGGCCTGCACCACGCAGCTCGAGCCCAGCTGTTGTCTGCTTGCCCGGTGTGGACACCCGCTCCCAGGGCCACGCCATTTCTCCCCACAAGGCTCTCAAGACCACAGGCAGCGTGCACCTCCCTCCTGCCCATGGGGTGCATCCTCTGAGTGGGCAGCTTTGGTCATAAGCCCACCTTAGAGTAGGGTGTGCGGCCTATGCAACTGAAGAACTGAAACAGCAAGCAGGCGGAGGGTGGGTACCACAGAAAAGCCAAGATACTCTCCCCGAAAGGGGGAGGGCTAGGAGGTGGCTCCGAGTCCTGAGTCCTCGTAGGTAGCAGAGGGTGCACACCAGCAGGGAGGACGAGGAAGCTGCCTTCACGGTGTGGAGAGAGCCAAAGGAAGCTGACAGCTGACAGTGCTGCATCTGGAGGGCCGGGAAGCTGTTTGCACCCCAGAAAGGAGGGGCAGGGAGCCCAGGAGAAGCTGCAGCCTTTGGCAGACATACAGCCACTGCCTACCCTCCTTCTGGCAGGCAGGGAGCCAGGGAATAAAACCACGACCTCTCTCATCCCACCCTGTTATTGTCTGTGCTGTAACTATTGACCAAACAGAATGAGCCCAGCAGGGGAGGGACGGCCCTAGGAGCAGACATACAACTCCCGAGGGCAGGTGGGGAGGGGTGCGTATCTGGAGGCTCATGTGGAGACTAACCAGCACTTTTCAACCTGTGGCAGTAAATTTAATAGGAAATGTTTATCACCCATACAAAGGAAGTCGTCAAGTATGTCCGGAGTCACAAGAGAAGCCCCGAAATAGATGGCTGGACGGTCTAACCTCATCAAGCTGTCGGCCCTCCCTAATTTAGAGTGATCTGAATAAAAATTCCTACGAGCTTCTCTTTGAAATAGAACTAGAATTGATACTAAAGTGCATATGAGGAAATAAAGACACAGGAATCATTACAAAAAGGCTGGAAAGAGCTGTGGGCAGGAGCACGGGGGGCCGGCCTTACAGATATTAAAACACACTATGTGGCCCGTGTAATGAGAACACCACCCTCCCGCCACAAAAACATAAAGCCAGCCATGGAAGAGAAAGCAATATAGAAGCAGACCCCAGGAGTCGAGCATGTGATGAAAGAACTGTCTCGAGTCACTATAGCATTCTTGATCCTTCAAATAAAATGGTGCCAAAATAAGTGGGTAACTGTTTGGCAAAAGCTAAAATTAGGTGCATTTCTCACACCATGCACAAGCATGAACTCCACGAGGATCAGAGGCCGAAGCATAAAATGCTTACATATACAAATACTGGAAGCACATGTACGTGATTCCTCTGTAAGAGCCGATATAAAAGCTTTCTGTGACTCCAAGTTCAGATACAATAGGAGAAATCAGTGGTAAATCTGTCTATAAAAACATTTCACAGGGAAAAACTAAGTCAAATTACAAGCCAAATGGACTAGTTGAAACGATCGGAAACTTACTTCATAGATAAAAGCTAATAGCCCTAATATACACAGAATTTCTAAAAGTTGAGGGATTTTGGCGACGAGGGCCACACCAGTGGGGTCCCACCGATGATGTCTGAGAGCCCCTGTTTCCCGCAGCTTCCTCAGCAGTATGTGTTAGCAAACCTCTGAATTTTTGCCTTGCTGATGGATGGGCCGCGGGTTCTGGGCGTGGCTTCAGTTTGCATTTCTCACGTCTGAGTGAAGCGGGACACCTTTACTGTGTTTCGGAGCCGTTTTTGTAGTTGTCATTTCTGGCTTACTTATCATCATTGAGTATCTTGGCGGGGGAACAGCATGGTTTTTGAACACATACATGTAGTGCATGACCAGCAAATGGAGGATAGAGATACGCTCATCTTGTTTTTCTCTTTTCTATTTTTAATTGCCAGAAGGTGTGGAGGATAGAGATACGCTCATCTTGTTTTTCTTTTTTCTATTTTTAATTGCCAGAAGCAGCAAGCATTTGCTAGAGACAGAGAGAGAGAGAGAGACAGAGAGAGAGAGAGAGAAGGAGGAGGAGGAGGAGAAAGCATTCCCCAGTGGGATGTTATATTACATTCCCTCCTCCTACACTTCTCTGTTCTGTTGGGATTTGGAGTGTGCGCGCACACACACACGCACACACACACACCACATTTCTTCCCAAGGTATCAGGGCTGGGATTTGAACCACATGGGATCTAGCTCCCTTAACCGTTAGGCTACAGGGCCAGCCCTACACATAGTCGTCTTATTTGACCCTGAATCTTACATCACATGTGCACATTCAATAATCGCTCTCCCAGGGTTTTTCTGAGGTCTATATTAATCGTCAGTGGCGCTTTTTCCTCCGCCATGCTCTGCTTTCTGCACCCTCTGCTGCCTGCTTACATGCATCCCTTTGGCTCTTCAGCATTTTCTCCTCCCTGGGCCATTTTTATATCCCTTTTTGGGAGTTGTGTGTTCATGCAGTTTGCTTATATTTTTACATGACTTCTAGGATTTATTGATAGTGGAGGGAAAAAAGCTCAGTATGACACAGTACAAATAGTGTGTTTCCTGTGACGTAAGAAGAAGAGTGAAATAAAAACGCATGCATATGACTGCCTATCTTTAAAAGAAGGTCCGCAGGACGAATGAACCAAAAAAACTCAAATAAATCAGTTCTTTACCAAGGGTGGGGTAGGGGCCGAGAGGGCGGGATTCCCCAGAGTACTCTCACCACTCCGTTGACGTGGTTTTGACTTTTGGAAGCAAGTTATTGTTCTACATATTAAAGTAAATGAACACGCAGGAGCAAGGGAAAAGGAAAAGTGACTAGAAACGGGAAAAGCGCGATTACATTTCACACAAAGAACGTAACACAATGTGTCAAAAGGAAGCAAAGAGCCAAGAGTAGCACCTTGCTCACACAGTGCTTGTCTCTGCAGCTTCGGCTTGAGCAAGTCAGAAAGGGAAGGTGGGAACATGCAAGACCAAGACGCACGTCAGCAGCGCGTGTGTCTGTATGTGTGCTTTCTCTGGGAGTGAGATGGGCAAAGCGCCCCTAAAAGGATGGCCAAGGTTGTGCAGGGCTGCACCGACGGGAGGACAAATGGGATCGAGTTAGAAGAGGAGAGATACAATGGAATGCAGAGGGCCAGGAAGAACACGGTGGGGACGGACTGAATCAGACTGAGGTCTCAAATGTAAATGTGAGTTCACATGTAAATATACAAAATGTGCACATATACACACAGATGTATGTGCGTGTACAGATGTGTGGATGCATGTCTCTCTGTGTGCTGTACTTAGGAACACGTGTGTCTGTGTGTGCATGTATGTGCACGTGGGTACTTGCATGTCTGTGAACTTACGTGTGTGTGTGTGCCTGTGTGCGTCTCCTGGGTCTGTCTGCAGGAAGGGCTACAGACCCTTTGTCTTTGACTCTGACACTCAGACCAGAGTCATTATGGACGCTAAATCCGGGGGAGGACTTTCGGTGAGAAGCAGACTGTTTCCTAAAGTGGGCACCTCCCTCTTCCCACACACACTTTCTCATATGGTTCCTACTAAGAGGAGCCAGGGCTACTCAGAGAGATGGCTGGCCTTAGGGCAGGGGCAGGGCAAGTGGAGAACTAGCCTGGAATACGTCGGTCTACCAGAAACACGAAAGGGCTTAAAGAAAATAGATAGCAGGTCTCAAAGGAGGAGCCAGTTGAAGGGGCTTCCTCTAGCTAAATTTGGGCAAAGTGGGAACATAACAGCACCCAAGTAATAAAGTGCAGCGATGAATTATAAATCTTTGAAGAAAATAGGTCTCTACAATGACATATGAAGTGATAGAGAGGTGACAGATGAGGTGCCAGGCTGTGTTTCAGCAGAATGTAAGGTGCCAACTGGTCAACGTGGGGGAAGGCTTAGGTTTGAACATCAACATTTTGCAACTTAAGGTTGGATGGGGCCAGAGTCATTCTGGACGCTAAATCCGGGGGAGGACTTCTGGTGAGCGGCAGACTATTTTCTAAAGTGGGCACCTCCCTCCCCCCACACACAATGTTTATGAGCTGCAAGGAAATAAAGAGCAATTACACAGCAGATAAATCGGACGACTCCAACTTCCCAACACATCGAAAACAACAGCAGCAGCGAGAGGCAGAGGGACGCCGCGTGCCTTAGGAAGACACCACGCCGGTGTGTTGGTGCGGCTGACACGTGTGCGCATGGCCGGGACACTGGAGAATGGCGGACCCCAGTGAGGACCGATCTGTTGAAAGAAGCACAGTGTTCTTCCAAAATGTCATAACAGAAAAGACAAAGAAAGACCATGGGAACGTTCCAGGTGAAAGGAGGCTAAGGACACAGGACAAACACGCCCAGGTGGAGAACAGGGGCTGTACGGACACGATGAGGCAGCGGGCAAAGTGGGAACATAACAGCAGAAGGGCTCGCGTTGGTGTTGATGCTCTCGCTGGGCTTAGCGGGGAGAAGGTTTCTGTTCTCTTCGAGGGTAAAGGGCTGTGATGTCTGCACCTTCCTCATTTACATGGCTCGGGAAAAAAAGTCACACACTCAGAGAGAGAGGGAAAGAAAAATAACACATGCAAATGAGAAAAGAAGTGGAGTAGAATGTGAGCGATAATCGAACCCACATAATCAGAGATAGATGTGTTGAGGCTAGCCAGTGGCGTGGTGGCTGGGGCAGCTGTATCTCACATGGCCCAATGGTGGTTCAAGTCCTGGACTCATCGGCTTGAAAAACACACTGGGTGGGGCCAGCAGGTGGCATAGTGGTTAAGGTACTGGACTCCCACATGGCCAACCTGGTTTGAGTCCCGGACCTGTGGCTTGAAATTCACGCCAGGTGCGCACGCGCGCGCGCGTGTGTGTGTGTGTGCGCGCGCGCGCGCCTGCCCAAAATCCCGAGAGGAGAATGGAGAAGGGATGCAGTGTGTCCATGACTCCGGGTGTGATCTACCACTTCCTGGCTCTCTGTCTCTCCAGCAAGCACACGCACCCTATAGCAAAACACAATAAAACTCTAAAACAAAGCAAAAAAGAGAGGAAGAAAGAAAAAGAAAGGAATGAAAAGAAAGACAGACAGACATATTGGGCGTGCGTGAATGCAGGCTCAACATCCCAAGAGGAGAATAGAAGAGAAGGGATGGGATATGACCACCTCCCCCCCCGGGGGTGCTTTCTTACTCTCTCTCTCTCTCTGTCTTTCTCCAGTGAGCACATACACCCTATAGGAAATTTTACAAAGAAAAGAGATATGTGTTCTTGGACTATTTTTATTTTTATAACTTTTCTGAAGTTTGGAATTATCTCCACACGAAATGCTAACAACCTGCTCTCCGCAGCAGTGTGTAAGTGAGGCTCATGGACATACTTGGAAATCTCTGCGGCTCACAGAACTCTCCTAAAGTAGCCAAGTCACAACCCCTCCCCGGCCACCCCTTTACGAGCCCCTTCAGAATACCCGATAATCACCTTAATGAAACTTGTGTAGTGACAACAGCAGTAATTTACGAGGTAATAAACCCAGGTGTACATTACACTTAACAGCTTATAAAAAATGTACCAGAGCCTATTTGATCTTCACAGCAGTTCTGAGATACCCGTAACGGGCAAAACTGATGCTATATAAATTATGTCTCAATAAAGTTGTCAAGTTTTAAAGGGAAGTCACAGTATCTGTTTGGCTGGGCTGTGGTAAAGGTGAAGTGAAATCGAGAAGTTACACAGTTTAGGGACTCCAAAGCAGTTTCTCAAACTCTGGGGCCTTGGCCCACTTGGATCAGAGTCAGCCAGGGTCAAAAGGCAGATTCCTGGGCACCATCTATGACGCTCTGCGGAGTCTTAGAACTTCCATTTCAGCCTGTGTCTCAGGGAATGCGGGCCTGAGTGAAACTGGGGCAGGCAGAGGCCTCCCCTTACAGGGGAGCATGGCAGTCCCCTGTAAGGCTGGGCCGAGGTGCTGGCTGGGAGTGTGGGCATGCATGCATGCACTGAGCCACCTTGAGGAGTCCAGGGACCTCGGCCTTCCCAGCCAAGGCCAGGCATGTGGCTGTGCTATTAGGCCCGGAACCTTGATCAGAGTCTGTGCCTTTGAGCCAGTGCCCGGTTCTCACCTGAGATGCTAAAGGCTTTTCTTTTTAAAAAATATGAAACAATTTTACTGCGCTAAAATCCATATAACATGAAATTAATCACCGTAATCCATTAAAATGACATGAAGTACATCCATTTCCAGAGCTCTCCCATCTTCACACGCTGAAACTCTGCTCCCATTGAACACCAACTCCCCACTCCCAGGCCCGCGGCGCCCACTGTTCGACTCTCTGTGTCTAGAAATTCGATGGCTCTGGGGATCTCGTATAAACGGGATTGTGCAGTATTTGTTCTTTTGTATCTGGCTTATTTCATTCAAGGTTTATCTGTGTTGTAGCTTGTGTCCGAATTTTCCTTCCTTGGAAAGGTCAAATAATACTCCACTGTGTGGAGAGGCCACATTTCGTTTATCCATGTACCTGCCGATGGATGCTTGGGTTATTACAACCAATTAGCCATTGCAGGCCATGCTGCTGTGAGTGTGCACAGAATATGGCTTTGAGACACTGTGTTCAACTGTTCTGGGTGTGCACCCAGAGGTGGGATTGCTGGAGCAGAAGGCAGTCCTATGTTTAATGTTCTGAGAAACCATCTTGCTGTTTCCACAGGCTACGCCATTTGACATTCCCACCAATGGTGACAGGAGTTCTAACTTCTGCACACCCTTGCCAACACTTATGCTTGTCTGGTGGTTTTTATTTATTTTTGATAGTAGCCATCCTAGTGGGTATGGGATAGGGTTTTCCTTTCTGCATTGAAAGGGTATCAGTGAACTGATGTAAATTTAATGAAATCCTGCTTGAGTCACTGTTGATTTAAAACCCAAAGGACCTTTAGAGAGTATTTGGCTTAACTTCTTTGAACAGACAGGGAAATTGAGACACAGGCCCGTCTCATGACTGTCATGGCTAACCACATCCCCCCAAAGTCCAACCTGTGTTTTCAGTTGAGGGTAGTTCCATTGGGAGGCCTTGGGAGAGTGGCTCAAGGACCAGCGATCTGTCCCTTCACACGTAACCTGGCGGACAGAGCTCCCAGGCGCGAGTCCGAACAGCCCCTGGGGAAGCAGTGAGGTCCTAGGAGCCCACACACAGCCCAGAGCACACAGCCAGGCCTACAGCTGGCCTGGGCACACTTCTTCCTGGTTTCACTAGAGCTTTTGAAATATCGATGGTGAGTCTCGGTACCTTCACCTCCTCCTGACGCCAGGCTGGGACCCGAGGGGATATATACACCAACACGGAGAACACAGACACACACAACAGGTGCGACAGAGTCCGTGAAGCTTCCAGAGGCAGCAGCCGTGTAATGCGGACTCAGACCAGGTAACAGCACAGAGCCCTGGCCTCCAAGGGCCATTGGCAGCCTCTGGGGAGGTCTCTGGGCTCATGAGGTGGCCCCAGATGCTTGGCTGCCGTGTCTGGTATGGAAAACCCTTTCTGTCCGGCGCTACGGTGGGAAACTACCCAGGGTGGTGGCAGCCACAGACTGTGGCACAGCGCCCTCGCGCTTGTTGGCAGGCAGACTCGGGGTGCCTCAGAGCAGGACTCGTGATCATGCAGGGCAGACACCGAGGCCTGGCTTTGCCCCAGCGTCCCCTCTTCGAGGTGGGAGTGGCGATGGCTGCACCCCAGCGTCTGCCTTGGGTC
Organism: Tupaia belangeri chinensis; assembly: GCF_000334495.1. NCBI lineage: Eukaryota > Metazoa > Chordata > Mammalia > Scandentia > Tupaiidae > Tupaia > Tupaia belangeri. The sequence goes on from NW_006159856.1 coordinate 3,491,135, forward strand.
TCTTATTTTCAACTGAAGCCAGGCCGACTGAGTCCCCGCAGTGTGCTGGGCGGGCAGGTCCTGCCAGAAGCCTGAGGCTCACAGGTGGTCCCCCCAGGGCACAGAGAGTTCAAACACCTCACCGGAGGTCCTACAGACATCAAGTAGGGTCCAGGCCATCCAGACAGGGTCCAGGGCACCGAGCCATTGACTGAACAGCCCTGGGGTCCCAGGCGGGATTCCAGGGTATACACGGGGTGCTTTTCCTGTCTCCCAGCCAGACCCTCTGGGGTTCATACTCCACTCTAGCTCTAATCAGGAGGACTGCGGCCCGAGCCTTCGTGTCCGCCCCACCACGGGACAGCGGTGGTGTGCTGCAGGGTGACTGCAGAGATGCACAGGGTCCTGTAGACGAACGGTCCAGGCTGTCGTGGCCAGCACTCCCTGGCCCCCAGTAGTCACAGCAGGAGCCGTGGTCCCCAGCACCCTGGGCCCTGCTAACTGAATAAACACTCGTCTGTGTCGAGCGCCGAGTACAGTGGTTTCCATGGATACCCACTCCTAATGGCTTAATGAGACAAGTGCTTGGGTTTTCCAAAGTCTGTGTGAACGTCAGCACCGAGGGGAAGCGCCCCATCCCAGGGGCAGGCCTTGGTGACTTCTTTCTGGACCCATCAGAGTGATCTGTGACCTGTCATGTCACTTCGACGTGTTTGCGCTAAGCCCGACCCAGGCGCAATCAACAGGACCTAGCCCTGCTCTGCCCTGATGCATCTGTCGAGCTGCCTCCCACTTCGTGGTGGATTCTCTGCATGCCAAGTGTGCTGCACGCTGCGACTGGGGAGGGGCTAGGACCCAGGCCTCCTGCTGACACTATTCAGGCACCCTTGAGAGCCCAGGTGTGTGTGTGTGTGCTTGTGTGTGTAATTGTGACCCTGCCCTGCCCATGGGACACTGTTTAAAGAGGTTATTGCAGGTCAGCAGGTGGTTAAGGCGCTGGAGTCCCAAGTGGCCAACCACGGTTTGAGTCCTGAACCCAGTGGCTCGAAACTCATGCTGGGCACGTGTGTGTGTGTGTCCGGAATCCCAGAAGTAGAGTAGAGGAGAATGGATTGCAGTGTAGCCATCCCCATAGGAGGTGAATTCTCACTTTCTCTCTCACTGTCTCTCCAGTGAGCACACACCCCTTATAGGAAAAATCTCTCAATAAATACCTAAATAAGCAAGTAAATAATAAATAAGTCGTTGCCACTTGTCACCCTGCCTTTCTCTTTGACTCGCTCTCCTCATCCCGGCCAGTCTCTGAGTCTCTGCCCATCTCCCAGCTCACGTCAGCTCATGTCCTGTGGGTGTGATGCCCAGGGAAGATGTCCTAGTCAGGAGGCCCCAGGAAAGGCGATTTCAGGGCAGCTCCCGGCAGGCTGGGGGCTGTGGGCCTGACCACCTCCTGCAGAGGAGCAGTGACCTGGACCATGCTCTCCACTTGCCAAACCTCCCGCAAATACGCTCCTTGGCAAAGTCCAGTAGGCACCTGTAGAGAGGGGGTGCTGATCAGAGTGCCCAGTGAGAAGGCAGGACAGCAGAGGTGAGCCGTGTCGGCCCATGGCCAAGTCTGGCCTGCGCGTGGCGACCACAGCCTCAGTGCTGCAGAAGCCAGAGTGGAACTGGGAGGGTCCTGCCGTGTGGGCAGCCCTGGACCTACCACAGGCTCCGTGGGTTTCTCGAAACCTCAAGAACAGGCGAGTGCTTGGCCAAGAGTTCAGCACAGCCGCTGGGGAGGCCTGCGGGCAGCCAGCTGGCCGGGCAGTCACCCAAGGCTGGGCTGTGACCCGAAACACCCCACTGTGCTGGGCTCGGGTACGGGGAAAGTGCCTGCAGCCCTTGATCTCTCCAAGGCAGGGCCCCGGCGTCCTGGCCTCGGGCCCCGGCGTCCTGGCCTCCCTCCCGCGCTTCCAGGGCATTTGCCGTAGCAGGGGGCGGAGGCCACCCCAGGGTGAGCAGGCGGGACACAAGGAGAGCATCCTCCACCAGAGGACGCTGCAGCAGGTTATAGCTGAATTCAAGCAGGGGCAGAGAGTCGCTGCTGCAGTCTTGGAGCTGGGTAGGGGTCTCTGGCAGAGGGGCGCTCACCTCCTTTATGGCAGCCGTCCTCACGTGAACCCACAAAGGAGACACCCTGGGGACTGAAGTTTGGAGGATGGACCCTCAGCTCATTCAGAGTAGGGCGTGCAAGCAGGACCCAGGGGCCGGGGTCCCCGTGAGCCCTGGTGGGCTCTTTGCAGGGGTCACGTGGACTGGATATGGCCGAGTTAGGGTCAGGAAGCAGACAGCCCACTGAGAGAGGCCCCTGGGAGCAGGCGGTGGACTGCAGTGAGAGGGAAGGCCCCCCACGGATATGGTCAGCCTGGGCCTGCAGTGACCGGGTAGTGCTGGGGTGGCCCCTGACAGGACTGTGGCCTTCAGAGAGAGATGCAGTCCTGCTGAAGCCAGACCTGCCAGGGAACGAGCAGGGAAGCCATACTGCCCCCCAACGCCTTGAACCAGAGGCCCAGGGCCCACCAAGACCAATACTGAGTCCCACAGAGGCCTTCCACTGTGTCCTTAGGGGCAGGAGGGACAGGCCACTACCTGAGCCAGGAGGCCATGGGCTGGCAACTCAGCACAAAAGCTGCTGCGAGCAAGCTGAGGACAGGTCACTAGAGCAGAGGGAGGGCCCAGGCCAGGCAGCCTTCACTGTGGTCCTCACTCAGCCACTCCTCGGAGCGCAGGGCTCAATTGGGCTAGATATGGCAGAGTTTTCCTGGGTCCCTGCCCTGAGGAGTCTCTGAGGGCATGAAGAGGCATCCGGAAGGGCAAGATAATGTCGCCTCACCACCCCATGATGGGGCTTCGGTAGGTATTGGTGTCCCAAGGAGCCCAGGAAGCATCCAACCCCGCAAGCATATGCAGGAGGGCTTCCTGTAAGAGGAGGAGTGGGCCACAGCTGTCATGGTGGGAAGGGTGATCCGTACAGAGGCACTCACGTGCAAAGGCATCAGGTGGGGAGGCACTGGGGGGAGGGCCACAGTGGAAGAGCATAGAGGTGGGTACTCAGAACAGCGGTCTCAGGCCGGGAGGGGTAAGAAGAGGCACAGGCTCTGGCCTATGGCTCGAACTTCACCCTGTAGAAGTTCCCTGCGGCTGGGTAGGTGTGCTGAGCTCCCTCTGGAAGGGTCCCTCTGGGGCAGTGGGGAGGCCAGGGGGTAAGGTCCAGTCTGGGCTGGGCTCAGGGCAGGTCCTTCAGAGGAAGCCAGTGCTCTGGCCACCGTAGGGGGAGGAGAAGTGGGGAGAGCAGCAGCCCTGAGTCTGTTTAGGACACAGTAATGGCTCTTCTGTCCCCCCAAGGCCTTGTGCTACAGGCCAATCTGGAGGGGTGGGGCCGCCGGAATGTCGCCCCCTCCTGGACACCAACTCACCTTGCAATCACAGCAAGTAAGGATGCTTTACTTTTCCAAACCAAGTCTGGGTTTTGCTCTCTGCGGGAGGAGTTCTCCCCCATCCGCACTACCTCCCAGCACAAGGGACAGGGACCCTGCAGGCTGCAGGGGGGCTTCCGGCACGCAGGGGCCAATCTGATCTGGGAAGTGTGCCTTGGGTAACAAAAGAAGGCATTTGCCTCCTCACGGGATTCATTTTTTTCTGCTGTAATTGAAACAATATCTGGAGTGAGGCATCTAATTACTGCTCTCTTTCCTAGAAATTGAATGATAACATGTCCTGTCGATACAAACCTTTTGTTAAAGTCAAATACTGTTTCCCAGGGCAATTCCGAGGAACACTGAAGTAACGTGTCCTTTGGTTTTTAAATAGTTTCTCTAAGTATAATACCAGAGCTTGATGCTATCTTCTGAATCTTTTGTTCCAGCTCCATTTCCCAAGTATCTTTGTACTCCTGCGTTCCCGCATAACAATAGCTTATAATTCAGGCTCACCTGAAGAGGAGCCTATCTCATTAGAATTTTTAGAGCTGGGAGGGCCTTTAGAGAAGTCACAGCCAGCCCACTCCTTTGTCAGTCCCCAATAAACTGAGTCCTGGGCATGAAGTCCTATCGATTCAGAGCATCAGGTTAAGGTAAGGTGTTTAGGAGCTGGACAGAGAGAGCTATGGAAAGAGATGGTGGAGGCTGGCAGGAAGTGGGGCAACAGCTGATCAACAGTGGTTCGAATCCCTGCTGTGTCTTAATGCCACACTGCCCCAACCCTGACCTTAAACCTGACCCTAACCTAACCCTACCATTACTCCAGCCCAACCCCAAGCCTAATCTAACCCCATCAACACCCAACCCACCCCTACCCCAGCCTAACCTACCCTAACAACATCAGCTGCCCGATCCTGGCTCTGACCACTTTCAAGCCACAGGGAAACTGGCGGTGTTCCTGGATAACCTCGGGCTCTGAGCATGTTGTCACACTCCTCATCCTCTTAGGCTCTAGGCATCGTGTTTGTCCTGGATGTACCCCCAAGTCTCAGTGCCCAACACCAGGCGGGCGCTCTGCAGTCAGATTAGAGAGAACGAGCCCCACCATTGCCACGCAGCCTCCCTGAGTGGGCTGTTTGCGGCCTCGTCCTGTCCTTGAAAGTTTGACTCTTGGCTTAAGGAAATTCATTCTCACAAGTCTAGAGGCTGCAAGTCTGAGGTCACGGTGTCAGTCTCCAGGGAGGATCCTCCCGCCTCTTTCAGCTTTGGCAGCTCTGGGCCTTCCAAGCTGCGGCCAGGTCATTCCAGTCTCTGCTTCTGTGTATTTTCACGTGACTTCTTCTTGTGTGTTGGCTCCTCCTCCTCTGGGAAGGACCCCAGTCATATTAAACAGGGGCCCACCCTCATCTAGAGTCACCTCCTTTGCATAATTACAAATGCAAAACCCTGTTTGCAAATAAGACCTCATTCACAGGTCTGGGGTAGGACACGGGCAGATCTTTGTGAGGGACGTGATTCCATCTATAGAAACCACACAGACTTCTCTCTCTGGATTAGGTGCATTGAGAAACAATTAGGTTACGTCCCATGAAAACCCGGACCTCTGTCTCTCTTCCAGCTTGAGGACTGGCAGGGCATGCTGGCCCAGATCGGCCTTCTTCCTGCCAGGGTGCTGAAGACACTGGAGCCTGGGTCCTTTAGCTAGCCGGGTAGTTCTCAACAGGAAGTGACTTTGCCACCCAGGGACATCTGGCAGCGTCTGAAATTTTTTCTCATCACTGTGCTGGGTGCTCCTGGCATCTAATGAGCAGAGGTCAGGGATGCTGCTAAACAGGCCATGAGGCACCCAGCCTGAACGTCATAGCGTCAAACTGGAGAAACTGTCTTATAGTAAAACATGCCAAACCTAGGGTATGGCAATCATGTGAAAGACTACATTTCCCAGTCTCCCTTGCAGTAGCTATGACCATGTGAACAAGTTCTGACCAGTGGGAGGTCGGTGTGAAGGGCATGGTCAACTTCTAGGTGAAGCAGCCCTGAGGTCACAGGACTGTGGCCCTTGCCAAGCCACAGAGAAATCATGGACATGATGCCCTGGCCAGAACTACAGTAGCCACCTGAGACCTGGAGGTGGCCCACTGGGGATGGCCAGGCAAAGAGGGAGAAGGGGCCGGGGCCCTTATCTGGCCACTGCCAGCCCTGTAAGCTTTTGTGCGGAAGAAAAAAACTCCTCTTGTTCAAGTGGCTATACGTGAGGTTTTGTTATAGCAGCATCAGCCGTGCCTGGACTTACTATTTTAAACCTCGGGCCAGTGCCACTCCCTCCCATGACCAATCTCTGGTTTAAATCGGAGCCTTCGTGGGAAGGGAAAACTCAAGAAGAGAGCAGATCTCCCTAAGTTTGGGCCTAAGGGGTCCCGGTTCCAACACAAACATTCCAGAGCTGTGGTGGTGGGGAGGACCACTGAGCCTTCCACAAATACTGGGGAATCAGGATCAACACGGGAGGCCAGAGGGAGTTTCCAGGGTCAGGGTAAGTGGGAAAATTCTTCGCTTGTTTCCCCAAATGTGTTAGGAGCTCTTCAGCAGTTTCCTATTTAAAATACTCAAAGACAAACAAAACCAAGAAAAACTCTGAATTCCCTCCCGCTCTGAAGCACTCGTCCGCTATGGTCAGATTCACAGATCATGGGCGTGAAATTGCTTTTATTTAATTAACTGTTGCTGCTGGGCACAGCCCCTGGATTCGAGGAGGGGGCAACCGAGACACAAGGAGGGATGGAGAGGGTGGCCCCGTTAGGAACACGCCACTGCCATACAGCACGCACACACGGGCACCGGCCTTCCGTGACCCAGCCTGTGCTCTCCACCTGGGCAAGCAGCACCCTTGGCTCCTAATGCCTGGCCACAGTGGGGACAGGAGCCCTTTCGAGCCCTGTACAAATTCAATGCTCAGCAAATGAGAGGCAGCAAGGCAGAGTGGAAGGAACGTGGCTTAGATGAGAGCCGGCTCAGGTATTCTGCAGAGAAGGGGAGGGCTTCCTCTGTCATTCCTCACTGGGTGCTGGGTTCAGGGCTGCTCAGCATGGCAGTGCCTGTCCACTTAAACGTGCTACAGGGGAAACAGCTGCTCCCAGCAGGGGGAGTGTAGCTACCTGGGGGCCCCTGGAGAGACCACTTTGGGCAGAAGAGTCCCACACACGTGGTCCTGGATGGAGTGGTGGTTACTGTTCAGGTGTGTACGGTGGGCAGCGAGGCTAAACATGGCAGCAGCCTAAACCCGGGCCCAGTTCACCAGAACTCTCCTTGGAGACCGGGCAACCACGCTGCTCCCCGAGACCACCATCTTCTCATCTGCAAGGGGGTTATTAATAGCACCGATTCTCAGGGGCAACGTGAAAGTGAAATAAAACTAAATGCTTTCAAAATCTGAACATCCTGACAACTTCCGGGAGGCCTCCAGAGGAGACAGACCAAGGGGGGAGGCGGGCAGATCAAGTGCAGAACCAAACAACTGCAGGGTCCGGGACTCTGGCATCCTAGCTGAGGCTGTGTGGCGGGAAGAAGGGTGGCAGCAGCACATGGGGGCAGGCAGGGAGAGCTGCCAGGGAGGATCTTGCTTGGCGGAGGACCTGTCTTCCCACCTGCCAATGCCAGGGTGGAAGCCCCTCTTACTGCCCCTGAGCTAGCTCTGGTACCTCTCGGCTCCCAAGTCCACATGCGAGGCTGATTTCTCGGTAATCTCACACCCAGCCTGAAGCCTGGCACGGGGATGGAATTGCGTGCTCAGCGTTCACAGGACTGAGCTACCCTGAGACGAGGCTGGCCGCTCTGAAAGCACAGAACCCCCGCTGCCTGGGGGTGCAAACAGAGGCTGGGACAGTCTGAGGGACGATGTAGCGGATTCCAGTATCAGCTGCAGACAAGACACACTTTAACAGTGACGATGACAGTCAAAACCAGCTACGATTTAATGAGAGGGCGCCAAGTGCCAGGAAGTGTAAGATTTTACTTCTCTTTATTAGATTTTTTTTTCTGAAATAACTTGAGCTCTTGGAACAAATTAAACAATACTGATATATAAAGAAAAATAGATCACCCCCCTCCAGGGTCCATCCCCTCTTTCAGCCAGGTACCCAGGGCTGAAAGCGCAGATCAATTCTCCTAGGCACTTGATCTATAGTATTCCAGTTAATCCTTCAAACTGCAGGCAACCACGCTGCTCCCCGAGACCACCATCTTCTCATCTGCAAGGGGGTTATTAATAGCACCGATTCTCAGGGGCAACGTGAAAGTGAAATAAAACTAAATGCTTTCAAAATCTGAACATCCTGACAACTTCCGGGAGGCCTCCAGAGGAGACAGACCAAGGGGGGAGGCGGGCAGATCAAGTGCAGAACCAAACAACTGCAGGGTCCGGGACTCGGGCATCCTAGCTGAGGCTGTGTGGTGGGAAGAAGGGTGGCAGCAGCACATGGGGGCAGGCAGGGAGAGCTGCCAGGGAGGATCTTGCTTGGCGGAGGACCTGTCTTCCCACCTGCCAATGCCAGGGTGGAAGCCCCTCTTACTGCCCCTGAGCTAGCTCTGGTACCTCTCGGCTCCCAAGTCCACATGCGAGGCTGATTTCTCGGTAATCTCACACCCAGCCTGAAGCCTGGCACGGGGATGGAATTGCGTGCTCAGCGTTCACAGGACTGAGCTACCCTGAGACGAGGCTGGCCGCTCTGAAAGCACAGAACCCCCGCTGCCTGGGGGTGCAAACAGAGGCTGGGACAGTCTGAGGGACGATGTAGCGGATTCCAGTATCAGCTGCAGACAAGACACACTTTAACAGTGACGATGACAGTCAAAACCAGCTACGATTTAATGAGAGGGCGCCAAGTGCCAGGAAGTGTAAGATTTTACTTCTCTTTATTAGATTTTTTTTTTCTGAAATAACTTGAGCTCTTGGAACAAATTAAACAATACTGATATATAAAGAAAAATAGATCACCCCCCTCCAGGGTCCATCCCCTCTTTCAGCCAGGTACCCAGGGCTGAAAGCGCAGATCAATTCTCCTAGGCACTTGATCTATAGTATTCCAGTTAATCCTTCAAACTGCACATTAAGGGACTCAGAGAGGTGAAGCAATTTGTCCAAGGACACACAGCTGGTGAGAGGCAGAGAAGACGTGTCTCTAAGCACTCCCTGGAGTCCGGAGAGGCCTGGCTTAGTCTGAACCTCCTCCTCTTCTCCTCGCCTGGTGGCACCGACAGCCTGCAAGAAATACATGTCCTCCTCTGAAATGGTCTAAGATTCCCAGGCAGGTCTGCCCGCTCAGACCTGAGCAACCCCACATGCCCACAGACAAGACCCCATCTTCCAGCCCGGATTTGGCAGCGCTGGCATTCTGAACTCCGTCTGCTGGACTTCCTAACTCCAGCTCATGCCTATAGCACCGCCCTAGACTTGGGGGCTGGAACGGCCCTTACTTCACAAGAAGGGAAACGGAGGCTCAGAGAGGTCAGGTGACTTGCCCCCTTATATCTAGAATTTGATTGTTATGAAGTTCCAGCTCATTCCCGACATGCATATATTCATCCATTCGTGTATTCATTCCACGAACGCCCAGGGACTCGGTGCGCTTCCCATGGCTGCTGTAACGGACGATCGCAAATACGGCTGCTTGTAACGACACACGTGTATCCTCTCACAGCTCTGGACCTCAGAAACCTGAACTGCTCCTGATCGGGCTGGAGCCTTCTGGAGGCTCCCGAGGGGAGCTGCCTCCTCGTTTCTCCCCGCTTCAAGGGCCTTCTAGAAGCTGCCTGCATTCTTTGGCTTGTGACTCCAACATCCGCTTCCCTCTTCATATCTCCCTCTGATCCTGCAGCCTCCCTCCTTCACACATAGGACTGTAATTACATGGGGCCCACCGGGGTCATCTAGGGTACCTTCCCCCGCCAGGCCTTTATCTAATCACATCTACGTCTCTTTCAGCAACGTAGGTCACACGTTCATGAGTTCCAGAGATTAGGAAGGCGGGTATGTAGAGGGGGACAGCGGGAGCGAGGGCACCGCTTTGCCTGCCACATTCACCTGGTGATTCTCCCAAAGGAGGCCGAATAGAACTACGGACAGCAAATTCACTAGGATGTATTTAGCTGCAAGCTGCAGAACATTCCTCCCCGAAGAGCTTAAACTTTAAGGCCACTTAAAATCTCCGTTGGCAGGAGGAAATCTAGCTCAAGAATGTCTCCAGGGTGGGTTCATGGAGGCTCAAGAACAACGGCATTAGGGGCCCACAACCTCTTTCCTTCTATGATTTTCATCATCCTCTCCTCCTCCTAGTCACATGACAGCTGCTGTAGCTCCTGGCATCACACCCTTACACATGCATGATCAAACAGGAAGGCAGGCAGTGAACTTAATTGTACATTTCTTGCTTGTCACCAAGGAGGTCTCATTGGTTGGAACAGGGTCATGTGACCACCCTTCCTCAGTCACCTGCAGTGACCAGGCCTCAGGCAAAAGGCACCACAGACATCATTCTAGGGAGTCTGCACAATGGCTAATGAAGCTTGGAAAAGAATGACAGCACCTAAAGGCCACATGGGCAAAATTCAGTGTCCAGGGTCCAGCTCTCACAGCCTTTTTGGGCCCAAGAGAGAGAAAGAGAGCGAGCAGCAGGTCAGGTCTCCAGGGCTGCCCCTGCCCTGGCCACCTCTGTGCCACCAGGGTGGCATACAGATGCGCCAATGTCTGTGGGTTAAATGAGTAACTGAATGAATGAAGAGTTGAGGCCTGGCCTTGGAGGGCTTAAATTGGCAGGCTCAGATGTCTAGGGACAGTAACTGGGGGCAGCAGCAAGCCCTAATGGGGAGAGGGCGAGACTGAAACGGCTGCAGCAGGCGGAGCAGGCCGGCAGAGAGGCAGGCTGGAGGCAGGAAGGCCGGCTGGAAGGCAGGAGGTGGATCTGAGCCTGAACTCCAGCAGGGCAGGGCCGAGGAACAGAGCCGGTGCTCAATAAGACATGCTGACCCACTGCTTTAATCTATTACACTCAGTGCAAATCAAAGCCAGTCCCCTAAGCAGTTCTTTCTCCAGAGGGACTTCCGCCAGCTCTGTAAGAACTCAGCTGTGCCAAATCCATCAATGCTGATCAATATGCAATGGATTCGGTCTGCAGGGAGAGCCAGGCCCGGCCAGCGGATCCTGCCACGTTCTGACAAGACAAATAGGTGTCTGGAATTCTTCAGGGAGGGGCGCGGAGAGAAGCAGCCCCATTTTCCCTGCCTCATCTTTAAAAATGAAATTTCAAATAAACATTGAAGAAAAAAATTCCTCAGCTTGGCTGGAAGGAGAAAACATGTCCTCTTGGTCTTGAGACAAGAAACGGGCTGGCTTCTCCCCCACTATCCTGCACCAGCCACAGCTAACTGGAAGTATCTCCCTGACTCCAGGTGCTCCCCTATACCTGTAGGAACCAACCAAGGACAAAGACGAGCAGACCTGATACAACGCCCCCTCCAGGAGCTCACAGCCAAGTAGACAGCGAGGGAGCAGGTTGGCACAGACCCAGGAACCATCTGGCCCGATGCTCCCATGTTGCGGACAGGGAAAACTGAGGTCAAACCACTGCCATAAGTAAGGGAATGAGGGAGCTTAAATCCGTATCTGACAACTCCAAACTGCTGGAATAGAGACAGGAAGGGCCGGCTGGGTGGGGACTGCTGGGGTCTGGCACAGGCAGCTACGGCTAGATCAAGGCACCTCTGTGCTCTCCTAGGCCCCACCTGCACTCAGCATCCAGCAGGTATCCAGCATGGCTGAAGAAATGGGAGATCAGGCACATTTTAGGGCTCCCTGTAAAATACACAATCCACCCATCCCTCCCCCATGCTTTAATGCAGCTCCCGCTATGAGCTGTGAGCTAGGTCCTGGGCCAGGCAGTGGGGACAGAAGAGCCCCCAGTGCGAGCCCACAGCTGAGACACATAGTCACCGACGAGGACCGTACCCCGAGGAAAGGTCCTGGGGAGACTTTGAGGAGGAAGAACCTCATACAAGTCTTGAAAGGAGAGAGCCCAAGGGACACATGGGGCAAAGGGTCGCCAGGCCATGAGAACAACAGGCACCAAGGCCTAGAGTCTACCTGAGGCAGTGACAAATGACCTCACAGCCAAAGGGAGAGGGGTGACCTGTCTGAAGGAGCAGGTGGAGGTGAGCAGAGCCCACCTTAACCCTACACAGAGCTGCCTGCAGTGTGGCCCCAGAAAAACACCCTCTCTGCAGCCTAGGAAGGAGAGATGACCGCAGACCTCTGTGCAGACACATCCAAATCATGCATGCACACACACACGAAGGGGTACCTGCATGGAGAGAGGTGTGCAACAAGGTGTTTGTGTGTGTACATGCCTACACCTATGGGTGTGCACAGGCATACACAAATGTGTGCATACTATATATGCACAAATACATGCATATGCACAGGTGAGAGCGCAGCATGTTACAGAAGTTCAGGTACAAATGAGATGTGTATGCATGCATGTATGTGTGCAACAGTATATATGCATGAGTGCTAGTGTGCATGTATATGCACATGTATGAGTATACGTATACATCTATATGTGTATCCATACGTGTGGGTGCACCCCGCCCCGGAGTGGACCTTCCTGCACCCTCCTGGTTATGCCAGGAACACTAGGTCATACCAGAAGCACTAGATCAACATGCTGCCAGCCTTTCCCAAGGTCCTCAGTCCCCATACATGGGCATACATGCATATGTGCATACAATGTGTGCATGAATGTATGCACACACAAGGATGCAAGCACATGTTTGTACATGTGTGCATGCGGTCATATATGTTCCCACACATGAATGTATGCGCTGTGTGAGTGAACATGTGCCCATAATACATGTGTACATAGACATGTGTGTAGAGATTGTGTGCGCATGTGCATACATGTGTGTGTGCATGCATACCTGTGTGTGTAGAGAAGTGGTTCGAGGAAACAAGCTCCCTTCAACCTGAGCTGAGGCTACTGATGAGGCGCAGAGCACTGTGTTCCAGGTGTCACTCAGCAGGCATGCATCCAAATCCCTTCTCGGGGACAGCTATGACTTGCTTGTCCCACAACTCAGACACAGCAGGCCTAGGACCCAATGCCCCATGGCTGGATGGCCCCGGGCTGGACCATCCCTGCCCTGGCTCCCACTCATCACAGTGAGCTGAAGGGCAAGCATGCCTTTGCAGCCCCAGGATGCTCCACTGCCATGTGGTTTTCCTTTGAATGCACCCATGCCCCTTCCCCTTGCACCCCCACAAATGTGTGGGCACCACCCCCCAGAGCCCCCACAGTGCAGCCTGACTCCCTACAGCACTGTCCCTCAGCACTCTCCCTCGTCATCCTCCCAGCCATGCCCAGCCTTTCTTTCTGGCAGTCTTTCCGGACGCATGCTGTTTTGCTTGTTATAGGATAATCTGGAGCAGTTTGTCAAGCCTAATTTTCCATGTCTGGGGCAAGAGGCCTCTCCAGGTCCTTTACAAAAGCTATAATCCCTGGGGCCTCCCACAGGCAGGCAGGCAGGAAGGCCTGCATGCACTGCAACTCCTAAACACAGCCTGGGGGGGCTTCAATTTCCCTAAGGACTCCTCCCCCTCCTGTGTGGGCTCCAGACCCTGGAGTGAACCTTCCTGCCCCTCCTGGTTATAACAGAAGTACCAGGTCAGCAAGCTGCCAACCTTTCTCAAGGGCCTTGGCCACTCACTGGCCAGAACTCCAGATGCCTAACCTGGCCAGGAGAGCTGCTCACTAGGCTGTGGGAAGCCCTGTCTGGCTTCAGGCCCCAGGTGCTCTGTTCTCTCTGTCTTTCAAATTCCTTATACATGTGAACAATCTGAGGCTGTCATGGAGCCAAGACCTTGAATTCTGCTCCCCACTCGACCCCAGCACCTCCAAGAGTGCTTCCTGCAAGATGAGAACTCTGTAGGTGGGATGGTGGTTAAAGATGCTGGATTCCCACGTGGCTGACCACGCTTCGAGTCTGGGACCTGGAGGCTTGCTTTTTCCCTTTCCCTTTCTCTCTCTCTCTCTCTCTCCATCTCTCTCTCGTTAAATTTAAAAATAATAACAAATGGAATTAAATAAATAATTCTTAAAAAAAAAGAAAAAAAGATGAGAACCCTTTGTGATGTGGGGGAGGCCTACAAGGCTGGCTGGGTGCTGGGAGGAGAGCGATCTCTCCAAAACCTCCATCTGATCCGCACCACTGCCTTTTTTTGAATCATCCTTTGGCTTCCTACTTCTTCAGGACTAAAGCCCATGTCCACCCTAGGGACCCACTGGGACAGGGAACAAGGTACCTTTAGGCCTCTAGGATGAGGAGGGCCTTTAACAAAGACAATGATCCTCGACAGCCACTGGTTTCACCCTCTCACATGACAGCCTCGGCCCTTTGCAGCAAGAGTTGGCCCAGAAGGCTCTGTCATCCCCCAAAGTGCAGCCCTCCTCAGGCAGGCCGGCCGCCAGGCATATCTGATGTCTGCCTGACCCTGCCTGGACAGCACAGGCTCTGCCAATGACTGCATGGTAGACAAGGAAGCCAAAGGTCTGTGGTGGCAGGTGCTATCCTAGCAAGGCTGCCCAGTGTGGGAGGAAGAAGTCAGGCTATCAGGCTAAAGCGAATGCCCAACAGGAGGTCACAGAGGTAGCCCCCAAACTAAGTGCATTTTGAGGGTCACTGGGGGTGGGGAAGGGAGTAGTGACGACTTCTCCCAGGATGGCCTCCTGGGCGCCCAGAGTCCATCCTCCCTCCTCCCACCAGTCACAGCATTGGCAGCTCTGGGGAGAAGGCGTTGGGACTGCTGAAAGGAAGGGTCCTCCCTTTTGTCTTAGTGGAGAAACATTAGGCCTGGGAACTTTAACTTCTCCCTGGGGGCTGCCTCCTCCCTAAAGGTCTGTCTCCCACAGACCTCAGGCTGTAGAAGGCGGGACCAATGCCCAGCACCCAACACAGGCCGGGTGACAGAGCACGTCTGCGAAATGTGCGTACTGGACTTGGGCCTTGGGGGAGTGGCAGGGGTACTAGAGCCGTTGCTCTCCCCTGAGCCCACTCACAGGAAACTGCCCATCATTTTGCCAGTTGCATTCTGGGTGTTTGTTGGAGGCAGTGATTTTTAACATTCCTCAACCGTTTAAAAGCAGAGCCACGAAGCATAAGAATTAAACTTCAATAATTGCCAACATGGGTGCAGAGTCTGGGAGCCTGCCCAGGGCTTCCATAGACACCGCCGTTATGATTCATGCTCCAGCAGCGCTGGGAAGCGGGCAGAGGAGGGAACTGAGGCCCGGCGGGGAGTTGCTCTGCCAGGAATCCGAGCTGGACCCCAAGCTCAGCAGGACCAGTGCTCACCCAGGCAGCGTCGCGTCCTTTGCCAGGCTGCAAGAGGCTCGCTCTCCAATCAGGCCGCGGACCCCAAGTCAGTCGGTGCTGCGCGCGCGTGTGTGCGCGCTCATGCACCAGTGCTCGGGGGAGGAGAAGGAGGCTCCCGTCTTAGAAAGAACAGGCTTCTGGAACTCACCGCCCAGGCCAGCCACCGCTCAACCCTGTCCCGCAGGCTGCAGTCGGCCCTGGAGGGGGCGCCCTCGCCGAGCGCGCGCTCCGCGCCACCGCCCCGGACTCCTCCCCGGCGCCGCGCCGGCAGGTTCGCCCAGGCGGCCGCGGGCT
>NW_006159856.1:3507100-3533114 GCF_000334495.1 Tupaia belangeri chinensis
GGGGGCGCCGCCGCCGGGCCAGTCCTCTGCAGGCGCCGTGGCGGGGCTGGCCGCCCTTGTGGGCTTTCTCATCGTCTTCACCGTGGTGGGCAACGTGCTGGTGGTGATCGCTGTGCTGACCAGCCGGGCGCTGCGCGCGCCGCAAAATCTCTTCCTAGTGTCTCTGGCCTCGGCTGACATCCTGGTGGCCACGCTGGTCATGCCCTTCTCGCTGGCCAACGAGCTCATGGCCTACTGGTACTTCGGGCAGGTGTGGTGCGGCGTGTACCTGGCGCTCGATGTGCTCTTCTGCACCTCGTCCATCGTGCACCTGTGCGCCATCAGCCTGGACCGCTACTGGTCAGTGACGCAAGCCGTCGAGTACAATCTGAAACGCACGCCGCGCCGCGTCAAGGCCACCATTGTGGCTGTGTGGCTCATCTCGGCGGTCATCTCCTTTCCGCCGTTGGTCTCGCTCTACCGCCAGCCCGACGGCGCTGCCTACCCGCAGTGTGGCCTCAACGACGAGACCTGGTACATCCTGTCCTCCTGCATCGGCTCCTTCTTCGCACCCTGTCTCATCATGGGCCTGGTCTATGCACGCATCTATCGCGTGGCCAAGCTGCGCACGCGCACTCTCAGCGAGAAGCGCACTCCCACAGGCCCCGACGGCGCGTCCCCGACCACGGAGAACGGGCTGGGCGCGGCGGCGGGCGAGAACGGGCACTGCGCGCCCCCGCGACCTGATGTGGAGCCTGACGAGAGCAGCGCTGCTGCAGAAAGGCGGCGGCGCAGGGGAGCCCTGCGGAGGGGCGGAAGGCGGCGTCCAGGCGCCGAGGGGAGCGCGGGCGCTGCTGACGGACCCGGGCCCGACTCCGGGCCCGGCGCGGCCGAGCAGGGCACTCTGGCAGCCTCCAGATCCCCTGGCCCCGGTGGGCGCCTGTCACGCGCCAGCTCGCGCTCCGTCGAGTTCTTCTTGTCGCGTAGGCGCCGGGCTCGCAGCAGCGTGTGCCGCCGCAAGGTGGCCCAGGCGCGAGAGAAGCGCTTCACCTTTGTGTTGGCGGTGGTCATGGGCGTGTTCGTGCTCTGCTGGTTCCCGTTCTTCTTCAGCTACAGCTTGTATGGCATCTGCCGCGAGGCCTGCCAGGTGCCTGGCCCACTCTTCAAGTTCTTCTTCTGGATCGGATACTGCAACAGTTCGCTCAACCCGGTCATCTACACCGTCTTCAATCAGGACTTCCGGCGCTCCTTCAAGCACATCCTCTTCCGACGGAGGAGAAGAGGTTTCAGGCAGTGACCTGTTCCTCATCCCGCGCGGAGATCCTGGACAGTTCAGATCACGGAGCTGGCAGGAACAGGTGGCGGGGCGGGTGTGGCCCCTGGGTGAAGGCCAGAGACCCAGATATGGATTGGCCTCCAAGACCCACAGCAGGGTGCGTTATGGCAGGAGTTTGGGCCAGAGTGACAGCAGGCCTCTAGGGAGGGGGGGAGAGAAAGGGGAGAACCCTCCTGCCTTCCCCTCTCAGCAGGGGGCTATATCTGTGGCTCTGGCTCTGGGGGTCCTGAGGTGTGGCTGTGAGGCCAGGGTTTAGACAGCAGTGGGATGCCCCCCACCCCGCACATACACAACCACCCCGCGTCCTGCCTGAGCAAGGGCTGACTTCCCCAGGACTTGGTCGGCAGGAAGAAAGAGGGCACTGACAATCTTTGATTACTGAAAGTATTTAAATGTTTGCCAAAAAACAACCACAGCCAAAACAACCAAACTATTTTCTAAATAAACCTTTGTAATCTAAGTGTTGGCTGCAGGAGTTTGTCCTTAAGCCTGGGGGTGGGGTGCCTTCCAGACTCTCAGCCTACCTCTCCCATTCCCCCGGGGATGCACAGAGGGCGGCTAGCAGAGGACTCTGCAAGCCTGCAGGACCCCACCTTACCTCTTGTCTGAGGAGGTGGAGAGAGTGCTTTTTAGCCAGCTGCTTTATATACATACATAGACACTTAGCATGATTGTGCCATGAGTGGCTAAGAGACAAAAGGAATCAACTTCCAAATGGACTCCAAAAATATACATCCTGGGGAATGTCCCCTGCATTCTTCCCATGCCTTCCCACCACTAGTCTGGTATCCAGTGCCTCCCTGAGGGAGGGGTGCTCTCTGGTCCAGGCCTCCAGGTAGCGGCGGGCCAGACTCAGCCTCTGAACACTTATACCTCAGACCCAGGAGACCCCGTTGCTCAGGGCTGCCCTGCCCTTCTGGGGAAAAGGGTGCTTGGTCAATGTGTTGGCTGGGTAGGGTGAAAGCTGAGGCAAAGCCCCAGACCTTAGTCCGGATCAGATGCCTTTACTTGGACCGAACCAGAGTGTGGCTGGACAGCTACCCGTTTCTTGCTTTTGAACCAAGACCGAGGTCATTGAGGCTGAAGAGCAGTGGGGGTGGGAAAAGCCTGGGGTGTCTGGAAGGGGTTCTGGAGTCTGCTCGTCCCCAGTGACCCTAGGGCTTCCCACTAGTGTAGTCCAACCTTGCTCAGCCCTCACCCCGTCACCACCAGTGCTCTGTGGGTACCCACACTCAGCCCACACTGAAGTTGGAGGAGCATGAAATACTAAAGTGGGTGCTGGTGCCAGTGGGTCAGGAAGCTACAAACTGTATCCTAGATCCCAGGCACCCTGAGGATAAGCAGGATGAAGGGGTGAAGCAGGACTGGGCATAGCAAGGGAGAGATAGAGGTCTCCTGAACACACAGGAACTCGGCGAGCTGGGGGTGGGGTGGTTCTAAGGCTCCTCCTGTGACTCTCCAGGCCTCCTGTCCTCCCCTGTCGGCCCCAGGCTTCTCCATATGTGCTCCTACCTCTGCTCTCCTGCCCAGCCCAGCTGTTTCCTAGATCCTCTCCCGTTTGTCCTTGGCCTAGGGTGGCCTAGGGTCTGTCCTGAGGAGGACAGCTCTAGGTCCTGCTTTCATCCCCGAGCCTCTGTCTGCAGACTCAGGCACCCAGCCAGCCCCTTGCTGGTCTGACCTACCAGGCTGTCCCTTGAGGAAGGACCTCCCACCCTCTGCAGCTACCTGGCTTCGTCGTCCAAGTCGTGGATTCAAAGGATACCCCAATTAGGAAGAGCTGTCCCAGACATGTCCACAGCTAACACCTGGGGGAATGTTCACGCCTGCGTGTACTTGGCTCAGACACAGCTAGGGAAACTGAGACCCAGGAGGATGGGTTCGCTTGGCTGGAAATGGTCAGCCAAGGCTGATGAGAACATGCCTGACCTCCTCGTGAGCTGCACAGGGCGTCCAGAGTCCAGGCCTGGCTCTGTCACAGGACTGCTGACCTAGCTCACGGATCCCTGCTCTCTCGGCCTCAGCACCCCACCTGTGAGTGAAGGAGGTCACTGGGAGCTCTCCTAGAACTGTAGGCCTGCCAGCCTGTGGTTCGGCCTCCCACCTGAATCAGGACCATGGGGTGACCTTACCTCAGAGGCATGGCTGACACTGTGGCAAGACCAGAGGCACCCTGGAAACTCTGAGAGCAGCTTCGGAAGGTCACAAGGGAATTGCCCATTATTGAAAAGACCTCCAGACCTATGGCCTCAGAACTCCCACTTCGAAATCTCTCTTACCAAGTTTGTAGGACGGGCCCAGACTTGCTGGTCCACCCCAGCAGAGGAGTAACATTTTGGAGCTCCTAAGTATTACTACTGGTGCATTTCATGTGGTGAGTGGCACATTTTATGGGCTCGGAGAGGTGAATAATCCTGCCTGAGGTTTCACAGCTGGTGCTAGGGTTCCATGGGGCTCAGGTCAGGGCTCAGGTCTTCTGGCCAAATTTAATAATAAAATAACAGGGATTTATTGAGCATGTTTCCACCGACTCCTACTGCCTCTAAGGAGGGTATAGGGAAGGGTAGCTTTCCAAAGCTGGGGAGGGGACGCTGGGCGAGGCACAGCTAAAGGACCCAGAGGTAGGAGGGCACAAGTGCATTTTAGGACAGCGAGGCCGTCCTAGTGCTGGGCGAGGAGCCTTGGGTGCCGTTGTGGGAGAGGGAGAAGGTGCTCGGGAGCCTGAAGGGAGGGCTGTGCCAGGCTGCAGAAGAGGGCCAGGAGACCCCGTTGCTCAGGGCTGCCCTGTCGGAGTGAAGAAAGGGGTGCTTGGTCAATGCGTTGGCTTTTATTTGGGCCTCTGAGAAGCGGGGAGGTCTGCAGAGAAAAAAATGAATTCTCATGGGGGCCAGTTTTCTGTCACTTACAGCTATTAGGCCATGAACAAATGACCACCTTCTGCAGAACTTCCTTAGGTACTAGGGGTAAGGACAGCCCCATACCCAGGGCTCCCAGGAGACTGAGAAAACAGCAGGAGCATCCAGCCTAAGAGGGGCTCAGAAGAATGCCAATAAACCCTCCCCTTTTCCTTCCCGAATCCCAAGAAGGACACCTTCCAGTGCTGGGCAGGGACAGAAGACACCTGTGCTTTATACCCCATTCGGCCGACAGATGTTTGCCACTGCTTGCGATGGCTGCCTGGAGAGACTTTCTTTTCAGCTGGATAAACAGAGACAGCAGCCCAGCTTCTCACCCTGCCGGCTGCCGGGACATAGGCTCGGCGCCTTGCTGAGTCTCCGTCTTCATCGATCAACTGGGGGAGGTGACATCCACCCGAGGGGGCTGTGAGCCCTACTGCCCACGCACTGCTCCAAGAACCGATGCCAGGATGGCTTCTCTAGCCTGCTGAGTCCACTGTCGTGTTGGTCTTTCCAGTCCAGCGCGGTGGGTCGTCTGTGCCCTCCGCGGCTCTCTTTACGGAAAAGGCCTACCTTGGTCTGTCTGTTCTCTCTTACGTCTGCTTTGTTGAGCCAGAGCTAATGTCAGCCCTGCCCTGTGGTGAGGAAGCTAGGCTGGAGGTGGCCATGTGGCCCAGGACCAGCCGGTGTCATGGGTAACATGGGATGTGTGTGTCACTCTGCCTCATCACAGAGAAGCCTTCCACACAGCCGGTTCTGCTCAGGGCTTCCCCTTGGGCTCTTGGAACATTTTAAGCAATAATAACAATAAATTAATTAAGCTTAGCCACCTCAACATGAAGGAGAACTTGGCCTGAGTGAGGGGATGCTGGACCGAACACTGGGCTTCTCAGAGGTCCTTTGTACTTGGCCCAAGCCTGTCAGATACAGGTCCCATAAGATACGCACAGAAATAATATGTTTACATTAACTTCTGCATTTTAATTCAGTTGCTGAGTTTGGAGAACAGAGGGAAAAAAAGGAATAATCCAAATATTCCATTACAGCTCAGTATGGATTCAAAAGAAAATATTCCTCCAAGCAGGCAGAATTGTTAATACTTTATAGAAGCAGCTCCCATCTTCGGATCCTGCCCCCGGCTCCGGGGGTGGGGGCTGAGGGACGGGAGGAACGCTGCCGTGGCACTTGCTGGCGAGGAAGCCGCCCTCCCCGGCTGCACTGGCAGCCGGCTGTATTTTTATATCACATCCGTCGGCAGAGCTCAAATATTCCAGCGCAGCATCAGATCAAAACACATGGCGCCTGCAGGCCCGTCTTGAGTCTGGTCGAGCAGCTGCAGCCCTTTACTGAGCCCCCACCTCCCATCAGCCCACAGTGGCCCCCACGTGCTGGGCATGGGGGAGGAGGCAGCTCGGCCGAGTAGAACACCGTGGGCACCCATTCAGGCATCAGCTGTGCGCTCTTCCAGGGCAGGCCGGGCAGCTCCCCTACTCTCCTGGGGTCACTGAAGGGATATTACATGGACAGGAGCACCCTCAGAGCTGAGGAAGGGAGGAGGAAGGAAGGACCCACATTTCGGAGGCCCTGCATTTCTGCTCTGGGTCTGCAGTGAGTGGCCAAGGCCCTCTGGCCACCACTCCTGAGAGTCGGCATCTCGCTGGGCTGTTGAGAGCAGTAATGCAGCAGAGAGGAGGCAGAGCTTGGAGCAGTGTGTATGTCTGTTTTGCCTGGGAGGGACCCGACAGGATCCCTGGGGCCACTCCCTCTGTGACCCCACCCCTTTCCTCTCCCACAAGTGTGAATAGGCTGCCCTTCTTTCTTGCATGGAAGGGGCAGGAGTGTTAAAGGGGAAGGGCCCCCACTCGAAGGGAGGGCGCCACCCTCTGAAATCTGCCTGGGAAGCAAAGTCAACTACAAACCTTGGGCCAAAAGAAAGCCCTGGGGACCACGAATGCATTTTGTTCCTGCCAAGAGGATCCGTGGCAGCTCCCAGAAAAAGCCTTGGTACAATAGGGTCATTATGGTCACGATAAGGAGCAGGCTGTGCTGGGTGGAGTAGAACCCCTGGCCCAGAAAGTCAGGTCAAAGGCACTCTGCCCTCCCGTCTAAGCATAAAATATCCCCAGAGCTGCCTGGCAGTCACAGAGAGAGGGGATCAAGACATGCCCTTCCCTCACAGCTTTGTGCAAGGTTGCCTTGAAGAACGAGGCCAGGAAGTCGGCAGCTGGGCCCACCTGGAAGACCTCTGGTCCCACAAGACTTCCATAATTCTGGAGAATCTGGGACTATGGAGAGCCCCACAAGGGCATTCATGTCACAGTCCATATCATGGAGAAAGGAGTTCTAAACCCTAGTCCCTGAGCTCCAGTTTCCGTCACAGATGAGGTCATTTATTACTCATTGCAGCAGCCCCCCACCTCCCTGGGTAACCCTCTCCCTGGGCCGAACCTTGCTCACTGGGAAGGCCTTGGAGGATGCAGTCAGAGGGGAGACTGTGGCTGCATGGCTGTGCTACCTCCAGCCTCCACACTCTGGTGCCAGAATGAGCCTTTGCAGACACAAAGCCTATAAGGGTCTCTTCGGCCCCTGCTAGCTGGCTGTCTTTGCCTCCTGCTGAGGGCTCCCTGCACCACCCCCTGGCCCCAAGACTCTTGATCTAGTTTTCCAGCTCACCCCATTTCATGCCCCAGCTTTGCCCCATGCCTTTGTTAATAGTGCTATGCTCTGTGCCAGGGATTCCCTCCCCATCTGTCTTCCCCTACTGCCTCCTGCATGTCCTTAAAGATTCAGAGCAGGCTTCATCTCCAGAAAGCCCTTCAGGGCCTCCAACCACCAGCCATCCCCACCTCCCCATGGATTCCCAAAGCTGGGCTAGGCACTGTCCTGTCCTCTCGACTCAGGGCGGTGCAGAGATAGTGCATCATCCTTGCCAGGCAGCAGCTGGGCCTAGCCGGCCTCCCTCAGGGGTGCAAGGCCGCCAGAGGCCCTAAAAAGATCATCCTGGACTCCAATACTAGGACATCCTGGGCAGCCCCCACCCCCTTCCCATGCCAGGACACTGGGCTCCCAACTGTGCAGGAGAGCTGAACAGCCCCCACAGGGCTCTGAGGCTGCTGGTGAGAAAGTTCGTGCAGCAATAGGCTGGAGCGCAGCAGGCTGCTCCGGGCCGGGGCGCCCAGGCTCACACTGGCACTGCGGGGGATTTTTCACTTCACGTGCAGGCCCGGCTGCTGAAGCCGTATGCTCAGATACTGGTGGGTGGATTTTCCCCCTATTTAGTCAGCTCTTAACTGACTACACAGTATTTAAGAAAATAGAAAAATTTGGATGCAGCCTTAAGAAGCGAAGATGGTAGAACCATAATTGAAAATGCATAAATTAATAAATACTCATAAATCTTCATTATTAAAGAAAAGAAGATGAAAGGGGGACAGCCAGGTAGCAGGGAGGTTAAGGCGCTTGGATCCTACACAGCTGACATGTGATTCGAGTCCCCGGCTCAGTGGCTTGAAAATGACACCAGGTGTGTGTACACGCATGCCCAAACTCCTGAGAGGAGAATGAAAGAGAAGGGACTGCAGCATGGCCATCCTTGCTGGAGGATGCTTTCTCACTTTCTCTCTGGTGACCCCATGCACTCTGTAGCAAATTAAAACCGACAAAAAGAAATTAAGTTGCACCCCTCACAGAGCCCTGGGGAGGAAGATACCCAAGGGGTCAGCTAGTTCACTGGCCAGGCCCAGAGAGGGGGTCTTAAAGGATAATAACAACTGTGGTCCAGTGGCTAGCATTTGTCGCATGCCCACTGCATGCCAGGCTTTGTGCCAGGCTCTCTGTGTTTGCTTCCCACGATTCTGCCAGGAAGGGATCCATGCACCCATTTCACATACCGAAGACTGAGCTCCAGAGAGGAATTGATGTGAAGAGGTGCTGTCTTGAAGCCAGACACGAGGCTATGCTTGTTCTCACCCTTCCACCTTGGCCCTTCAAAAAGCTGTTGACGTTGACAAGACTAGCATCATTTCACCGATGAGGAAACAGGCTCGGGGCATCAAAGCAACTTCTCCAAAACCTTCCATGTTCCCATGTACGGAATCTGAATGACCTACCATTGAGACCCTCTATTCCTCTCCCATGCCAATCAACACTTAAATCACATTAAACCAGAGGCCTGACGGTAGTGCAGTGGTAAAACACAACACTCTGCAAGCCAGACTCACAAGGGGAGGTTCCAGGTTCACGTCCGGAGACCTCGCTAGGGATGCCTAACACTTGCACATCCAGATCCAGAGCGGGCTGAAGCTGGGGGTAGGAGCATCAAGACCCTGTTGAGGGTACTGTCTCTCTCTCTTGTTCTTGGGAGAAATAAATAAACTTAAAAAAAAAAGTTAAGCCAATAGGATCAGCCATTGGCTAAGAATTATGCAGTCACTTTATTGTTTTTGACATAGTCCGGACCATAAAACCTTAGCCACCACGTTAAAAAACATGATGGCGTCCGTAACCCACTACCATGGAAATAAGGGACCCAGCTTTGTTTTTATTATGTCGTCTTAGAAACGATGCAGCACATCAAGGCATCTTTTAAAGATCACCCCACCCAGGATATAAAATGCCAAAATGTTTGTGGTGAAAATAATTCAGTTATCTGTTTCCTAGAGAGTGCTGCCATTGCAAATCGAATTTAAAGCGAAATCAGTCCTCTTTTAATTGGTTCAAATGAAGCTGGTATTCAAAATTGATTGCTGTTGTTGCTTCCGCAAAGATTCAAATAGGAGGCAAAACAATAGAATGATTCTCGCTTTTGCTATCACTCAATAATCAACAGGGCCCAGCAGTCCCTATCTGAATGACTCCAGTCCTTGCAGCCAGGGGTGTGGTCTGCCAATCAACGCATGTGGTAAATTGCAAATGTGGAAGAAATGTGTGTTTGAAAATATGCCTGGAGCAGGCGGGAAGGGGACCACTGATGGATACCACTGGGCACAGCAGAGGCGTCTGTTTCAGAGCCTTTTGGGGAACTCCTTTATGGGCCAGGGGGTGGGAGAATGACCTTGAGTGGCTCACCTGCCATGGGGTAAGTCTCCCAGCTGCTGAAGATGGGTGCACACTGTGATCTCATGCGTCTGGGTCCCCCAACTCAGACTCAAAACCCAACTGCGCCCTGTGATTCCCTGAGCCGCGGTGTCCTTCGCTGCAAAATGGGCCTAAGCAATGAGGTTCACCGCTGCTTCTTACACACAACTGTGAAATGCATGCGCCCAGATTCAAGGCCACAACTCCCAGCCAGCACAAGCCCAGCTCCTCCAGGTGAGTGACTGCCGGGCCTTGGGGGAACTGGCTATCTGGGGAGGTGAGGAGCTTCTGGAGGCCTGAGGCACAGGGTTGGGGTAGGGTGGGGTTCCCAGCCTGTGCTCATCTCCACTGGAGGGACCAGCCCCTGGGTGAAGGTAAGGGGCTCCCTACACAGCTCAGGAGCTCAGGGCCTGGCCTAAATAGTAGATGTTCAGGCTAAGCCATTGGCCCCCTCTGGTTCAGCCTACATCCTATTGCAACTTCATCTCGCCCCAACTAGAGGCTCGCGCACAGCAGACATTTACCAAGAATTGACTGTTAGTGGATAGAAGGCTTGGTCCTGCCCTAAAGGTGCTTCTGACCAGATGGAGGGTGCAGGACAGCATCTTTCAGCAACAGAGCAGGTGTCACGGTGGAGGGTGGGGGTCTGTATCTCTGATTTCCATTCCATCAAATGGAGCTGCTGCTTCCCAACTCCTAGGTCTGGAGTTCTCTGGGAGATTAGTGCTCATGAAGGACACACTCTCTCTCTTTCTCCATGCTGCCCAAGGGGGACACTTCCAACCCTGCCGGATGTTCCTGGTTTACTCAGAAATGTGGACGATGGAGCTGAGAGCATTCTACTCATGGAGAAACTGAGGCTTGGGGAGAAGTGTCTAAGACCATTCATCCACTCAAGGGAAAAGTCAGGGCCACTGGGGGTGTCCTCCTCCCAACTCCTCCTCTGGAGAAAAAGCTGCAGAGCAAAGTGCAAGGAGGGTTGGAGGAGCATCCACCTGGCCTTGTCTGTGTGCTGTCTGCACTTCGAGAGAGGCAGCCCCAGCAGGGAGATGAAGGATTTGTTCCAAGTGGCACGGAGCAGGCTCTAGGCTGGAAGGAGCCCACAGAGCTCCAATCCCAGCTACCTGGACTGTCTCCCAACCCTGGGATTGCTCATCCCCTCACTGCCCCCCCTTAACTATCTGGTGATTTAGAGTTCACTACCCTGAGACAACCTGAATTTGGGGAGTTTTCCATTTTATTAAGAGGAAATCTTCCTCCTTGAATTTTCTTCTAAGGAAATTTTTAGGGTCAGCAAAAAGTCAGTGAAATTTACACACACGTGTGTTTGTATCCATGCCATATTCAGCGCTAGTCTAAGTAGTGGAATGGAGCCCACAGGACTGTCCCTGAGAAAGCCGCTGGGGAGCACATGGGAGGCTGGGAAACAGGAGTAAGTCATGACCCTGGGAGGAGCTGGCCAAGCTGCTGGTACAGCTCAAATCCCAGGCAACTGGGGCCAGGTGTTGGCACAGCCGTAATGCCACACTCTGCAAGGCTGACCCACATGGGAAGGTTCTGAGTTTGTGTCCAGAAGTCTCCTTGTACATGCCAGGCACATGTGTGCTCATGATCTGGTGATTGCCAAAGCAGGGGATAGATTGCAGGGTCAAGACCCTGTGGTGAAACAAGCCACACTATGGAAGACAGGCATCGTATGTCCCCACTTAATATATATCAAATGTACGCACTCTATAGCAGAAACAGAGGTATAATAGCAGGGAGACCAGCTATAGGTACTAGAGACAGTGTAGGGGGCAGTGGGTGATGGAGGGTGGGAGAGAGTGGATCAGGGAAAAAACAAACACAACATTTAAGAGACACAGAAATGAAAAATTATCTGTTGATGGTAATGTTTATGGTAGTGTCTTTGACTTGACTAATATGCACTGTATTCATGCTGCGAGAACCTGTTACATACTGTAAAGATGTATGGTGATCCAATGTAAAAGTTTTTAGAAAGACCCGGTGGTGGGGCCAGCCTGTGGCGGTGGTTAAAGCAGCTGGGTTCTGCACGGCCAGTTGCAGTTGGAGCCCTGGACCTGCTGGCTTGAGAAACATGCTAGATGTCCGTGGATACATGCCCCAAATTCTGAAAGGTAGGAGAAGTGGAGAGGGGATTGCAGTGTGACCACCACCACAGGGGCTGCTTTCTCACTTTCTCTCCCCACCCCACTCAGCAAACACACATGCCCTCTGGCAAAACTGAAACAAATCAAAAACAAAATAAAAAGGGGGGGGGATCCCTATCTCCCTCTCTCATTCTTGGAAGGAACAAATAAATTAATGAACTTAAAAACAAAGCAAATGAACAAACAAACCCTGCACAGCTAACCAGCAGGAGTGGACACTAATCGGGACAGCTGGGTGGCCTGAGAAAGCCCTGACTGATGAAGGAGTCCCTGGGGCTGCAGATGGAGTCACCCTGGCTCAGACATGGGGTTCCCGGGCCTCAGTGGCGAAGTGCCACTGGCTCTGGAGCTGGAACTTCCTGGCCTCCATGGTGGAACTGTCAGGGCAGGTTTCTGCAGGCCCTGAGCACCACGGGCAGCCTGACTCCTTGAGCCCTCTGCCCAGGTTGAAGAATGACACAGGTAAGGAGAGAGGGCTGAAAGTGGCTCTGCCACTACTACTTTGTGACCTCCTCTGAGCCTCAGTCTCCTCTCTGTAAAATGGGAGCAGCAGTGTCGGCCGTACCGTGTGGGGTTAATGAAGCAGGAGGGGTCAGCAGTGGGCTTGGGGGGCATGGGACGGGCTCACAGACCTGCCATCAGATTGCTGTGGGCTGCCTGGGCCTCGGCGGGACAGCTTCCCCCAGAGCGTGAATTGGGCAGTGCAGTCAGGCTCCTCCGTGAGGCCACACACACTCTTCCACCCCCCAGCCCTGCCCACAGCTGCTCCTGGACGCCCTTCTGGGCCCAGAGCCCAGCGAGGGGCTGGTGCACTTGCCCCTCCCACCCCCCTCAGCACACCTCCAGGATAGGGGCCGTCCACACAGAGGTGGAAGGTCCTTGGTCATCCTGCCAGTGGTGTCCCCCACCTCCAAGAGAAGGACTGGGGCTTCTTTCACCGGGAAGGTCTGTCCCCCAGGCGGCCGACCTCGGGTGATCCTCTGCAAGACAAGTGTTGTGGCCATGGGAATGCTGCCCAGCTCTGGCCTTTCCGGGGCAGGCGCAGGCTCAGACTCAGTGTGTGAGAATGCTAATTAAGGTTGGGGACCTGGATTCAGCCGGTCGCTGCAGCCGGTGGGTGAGACTTGATTACAAGGAGCCCTGCAGCAGTAACCACTCCCTGGGAAGTGTCCAGGGCAAACATGTGCCCACCCTCAGCAGGGAAGGCACCTACCCCTGCCTCTTAGGTTCTCACGGACTCAGGGAGGCTTGGCCATGCTGAGTGGCTTGGCTGGCCCGGTTCACTCTGCTGCTCAGCAACTGGACTTGACTTTCAGAAGTGGGCAGGTGCTGAGCACCTCTCCGGGGGAAGTGGGCTTGCCCAGCAAGAGGCCTTCCCCTGGCGAGTGGGCACGTGAGTGAACGGCTCGTACCCCGGCTGGGCTCCTGGGAGTGGGCAGCAGCCAGGGCTCCTGGGGGTGGGCAGCAGCCTGGACTCCCCATGAAGGTTTAAGTAAGCAGAAAGGCACGTGGTGCCCACAGCGTGGCCACGCTCTGGGACCCAAGGCCCATGGTTTCAGAAGCCGGGAGGCTGGGCCAGCTCATTGCAGAATGAAATTGCGGAGGCCCCACTGGGGAGGGCAGGACTGACTGTGGTGGATGAGCTACCCACTCAAGGAATTGTGAGGCCACGCCTGGTGTGCTCAGCACCTGAATGGAGAGTGGGCTGAGGCCTGTCACCTACTGGTGCCATGTGATCTCTGCACCGCTCTCCCTGAGACGCCTCGGCCCTCCCATGGAGACCCAGTCCTCCCTGTGCCTTGCCCAGGACCCCTCTGGAAGTGGACAGGGGTGACGGCTGCAGGGTAGGGAATGAGGGAGCCTAGGAGGAATGCCAAGGGGCAGAGACCAGACGGTGGAAAACTGTCCTCGGGAGATGTAGGAGGTGGGGCCATACAGAGCTGAGGCTCCACTCCCCCCGACTGCACTCACACACAGAGGCAGCACATGGTTGTTGAGAATGTCAGAGTGGTGGCCGCAGAGCAGAACCCTCAGCAGGGCCCTTCTGAGCTCAGAGCCCCGGGAGGGCTAGCCCTGGTCACAGGACCGTGAAGCTGGCCCTTCTCCAAGTGTTCATGGGACTTGTCCGTAAACGTGGCAGGACAGCCAGCGTGGAAGTCAGTCCAGTGGTCGGTCTCCAGCAGCCCACCCGGCTCTACGAGGCGCCTGCAGTTGCTGCTGGTTCCGGCTCATAGAGGAGGTACCACTCTTCCATTCATTCGTTCATACCTTCACCCATTTCACTCATTCGGGAAGCCTTCACTCAACACCAGCTGTGCAGGGGGCATTTCGAGGGAGACAGAGAACAAGGAGCTCCGGTGACACTTGAAAGCCCTCCTCTAACCATTGATCAAGGTCATGACGGCCCCGAACTACCCACATGTATAATCATTCCTTTAAAATCCAAGGATGGAGCATCCACAGCGTATCTGGCATCAGGTGAGTAAAACAGAGACATACCCAGCCCTTGAGAAGCTTGCAGTCTTACTGGCGCAGCCCATGCCACACAACCGTGTGAGTGAACACAGCACACGCACAGTGGCGTGCTGAGCCAGGTCACCGGCCCTGGGCCCAGCAGGGTGGAGCTGGGAGCCAGCCGCAGGTAGCAGCCACTCGGGCACTTTGAGTCTTGGCCGTAGAGGCAGCAGCTGGGAGAATGTGCTCTGGGTGAGCCCCGTGTCAGTGCGGCAGGGCCGTCTTTACAGAGTGCCAGGTCTGGGCAGCTCAGACGGCAGCAGCTGATCATCGCACGGCCCTGGAGGCTGGAAGTCCAAGACCACGTTGCCGGCAGCCTTGGTTCCTCTCTCCTCGGCTTAGCCGCCCTCTTCTCCCTGTGTCCTCACACGGTCTTCCCTCTGTGTGTCCTAATCTCTTCTTAAAAGGACACTAGCTTATAAGGACACTGGACCCTAACGGCCTCATTTCATCTTAATCGGCCCCTTAAAAGTCGTGCCTTCAAATACAACCAGGTTCTGGGGTCTTAGGGGTTAGGGCTTCAGCGTGTACATTTTGGAAGGACATGAATCATGTACTGCCCCCAATTCCTTCTCCTGTCCCATGCATGGTATGTGGCACGAAGGAGTTTCTGCCTTCTCCTGCCTCAGTTTCCCCAGTAGCAACCCAAAGACCGTACTAGCACCTGTCCAGTATGGAACAGTGCTGAGTAGCCCACAGGAAGCAATGGCAGAATGCCTGGCACAGAGCCAGCCTCCAGGGAAGCATTTCTGCACCCCTACAGCTGAAAACTGTGGGCATTAGCGCCCTCAACAGCAAGCCTGGGCTCACGGCTGGTGAGGCTGGGCTGGGCAGTCTCCACTAAGGTCTGACACATCCCTGGGCTGGCTGGGAACAGGTGCCCGAAATTGCTCATGGCCTGGCATGGAGGTGCCCTTAAGGGCACGCCACATGGGGGGCAGAAACACACGGGCTGCCCCCATGTGCCGGGGCAAGTCCACAGGGCTGCGAGCTGTATCCATGCCCTCATTCCTTCATTTCTTTTTTTAAGGGGTTGCCTTAGGGTGCTGGCACTCATGGAGGCAGGTGGGGGAGAAGACAGAGAGAGAGGAGAGAGAGAGACAGTGAGAGGGAAAGTGAGAAATCACCCACTAGGGGGTGGCCATACTGCAGTCCTTTCTCCTCCATTCTCCTCCTAGGATCTCGAACAAGCACACACAAGCTACTGTTACATGCCTGGTGTGATTTTTAAGCCACCTGATCCAGGATTTGAATCGCAGGTGGCCATGCGGCAGTCCAGCAATTTAACCACCATGCCGTCTGCTGGTCCCACATCCTTATTCCTTCAAAGGCCACACCTTTTTGCCCCATGTGGACAGTGGGAGATGTGGCTGCCACGTGGCCGTGTGGCAGTGAGGCTGGGCTCAGGCGCCGGCCCCTTGGAGGGGGGATGCTGAGCAGGGGGGCAGGATGGGCACTTTGGGAGGCCATGAGTCCTTTGTGCTTGCTTGTTCCTTGTCGAGCTGGGCTTTACAGCCTGTCACCTGTGCAATACTGGGTTTTATTTATTTATTTTATTGTTTACAACAGCTTTAATTGTAATAGCAAAAAACCGGAAACAACCCAAAGGCATCAACTAGGTTATGGATAAACAAACTGTGATACAAGCAAACAGTGAAATACTACTCAGCAATAAAAACGAGCAAGCTACTGTTTCATGCAAAAACATGATTAAGGTAGAAAAGGCAGACTCAAGAGGTGACCTGCTCTGACTCCACTCACATTAAATTTTGTTGAATAGAATGCATTGTTTAGAGCAGTGTTAGATTCACAGCAAAACGGGGCAGAATGGATAGCATTCCTATCATCTTTGGCATTTCTTAACTTCCCTCCCCGTAAAATGGGGATGCCCAGGTGGACTTGGCAAGGAGGTGTTCCTCAGGATAGTGGGTGTGAGTGCTCTGTAAACTGTAAAGTGAAGCACCCCAGGGCAGGGTTCATTCTCAGAGGCTCAAAAACAGTAGAGATGGCTGGCCAGACACCAGGACTTGCAGATGGCTCAGGAGCCCGGTCCAGAAGATTCTGGAAAGGTGCCCCGGCCACGCTGCTCAGAGCTGAGGAGGAGAGATCCTCCTAGCCCAACCTGGCCTCCTGCGAGGTTTGTCATTTGCTATAATGATGGAAAACTACCAGCCTGTCCGTGTGGCTCCAGCGAGAGCCTGGCACTGTTATCTCCCATCAGTGTGCCAAAGAGGCGCTCTGAGACCCAGGAGAGCCAGCGGGAGGACCAAATGTTTCCGCTCCTGGGGGATGAGAAACGGTGTGGCTCTCCGTGACCTCCAGCTGCCCCACCAGCTGTGAGGCTGGAGTTGAACTCCTGCCAGGTCCCCACCTGGAATGGCCTGCCTTTGCAGACGGGGATTCAAGTACTGGCTCTATCACCCTGCTCAGTGACCTCAGGACATCCCTTCACCTCTCCGAACTAATCCTTTAACACCCACTATGTGTACCGACTACGTGCCCATCTCCCCCATCCATCTTCCCAAAGCGTCTTATCTCCTCAGAGAAGAAGGCTGAGATCCTAAGCATGTGGACTGTCCCTGGCTATCCTGGTGCTGATCGTGGCTAGAGCTGGGATCCGAACCAGATCCCCAGAGCCCGTGCCTTTGAGCAAAAGGGGCACCAGGACCCTGCCACATGGGACGAAGCCGTGGGAACCCGTCCTCCAACCCCAGGATCTCCAGTGGCGTTCTCCAGCAGCTGCTGATCTGGGGGCCAAGGAGGAAGCAGGGGCCCTGCAGAGGTGCGGCTGTTCCACAGATCTGCCTCCTGGAGCCCAAGCTGCCGTGCCCTGAGTCTGAGTCCCTGGCGATAAGCAGTCGCTGCGGTTTCTGTGGACACAGGCTTGTGCCAGCCCCAGGAAGACCATAGGAATGGAGTGACGTGGCCTTATCCCAGCGAATGCACCAAGTTCCTTCCTTTGGGCCTCTCTGCACCAGCGCCGGGCACACTGCGTGCATGTCAGCCTCCACTGACACTCCAGCTGCAAAACAGGGTCTCCGTGGATGTCACAGTCAGCAGACGTTTCTGCAGGGCTCTGGCGTGTATTCTGGGATGGGGAGGAGAGGGCTAAGGGCAGGAGGCGGGACTCAAGACTCAGGCAGGACAAAATAGCATCCTCTGGTTATGCTGGTATTCCCGCTCAGCAGCCCCAGGAAGTGGAGCCCATGTCAGATCCTCACATGGCACATGGCCTGAAGACCAGAGATGAGAGAAGCCCAGCTGACCACAGGCCCCAGGACGGGCACGAAGATGATCCGTACAGGGGAGTCAGGTGCCATGACCAAGGGTGTGTAGGTGGGCTCCCATGTGGCAGGGGTAGAGCTGCTTCTCCCTGAAGCCCTCTGGCTTCTGGGCATCTGCAGCCTGGCCATTCACTAGACCCGCACTGCTTGTTGCTCCCAGATGTCCTGACCCTGCAGGGTACCCCCCTGCTCCCCGAATGGGCAGCCCTGGCAGGCAGGAGTCTATGCCCCTAGGAGTATCAGCCTCTTTCTCAGTGGCTGAACAGAGGACAGGCCATGGTGGCCCAATCTGCCTCTGATTCATCATCAAACCGTCTTTGCCTGGAGCAGATTCTTCCTCAGGCCACATTGGTCTGGCTCCCTAGTACTCGTGCTGCCCTCTGCCCAGGACACCTCTGCAGTCCCTTGCCCAGCCCTGTTCCTCCTTGAGCGACCCTTCCCTGCTGGCCTCCCATGCTGATTCTCTCCCTGCACTGAGGCAGAGGCCTTGCTGGCTCGGGGATGGGCTGAAGCTTCTGGAAGCTGGGCTGCCCCAATCCAGGAACCTTCAGACCACCCTGGCATGAGCTCTCTGGTTGGGCTGCAAACATGCAGCTCCGAGGGACAAAGGCTGGGCTCTGAGCAATGGGCACAATATCAGATTCCCGCATCCCGGTGGAGCTGTAAAACTGCAGCAGCGATGCTCCTCGGAGCAATTTCTCCTGCGCTGCCAGCAGAGGAAAATCCCCGAACTCTACTCTCCCCACAGCCCTAGTCACTAAAACATCGTCGCTGGCAAGTGCGCTCGCTACTCAAACACATGATTTCTCCTTCTCAGGGGAGACAGATCCCCAAACCGGTCTCATTGTGCAGCGGTAAACCTGCCGCTCTCTAATGAACAGCTCTCATTTAGAACTCAGGCAAGGAGTTGCGCGGGGAGAGCAGGCTGTTGACTGCGGTGTTCCAGAGCCTCGCGCTTAACTTCCAGCAGTTCTGTGGAACGCAAAGCACCTAGCACAAGGCTTTTCTGTTGATGTGGTGAGCCAGGAGGAAGGTTTTTAAGAAGCCAAAGTTCATGCTGATTTGTATGTCGCGGTTCTCCCTGCAAAGTGTTCCCAAAAGGTCATGCGGGTCCACTAGCACGCCTCAGGTGACAGGGTCCTCACTCCTTCCATTGCAGGGGCTCACCACCGCACAATGGGATGGCGTCTCAAAGCTCCCTCCCTTCTGTTTGCTTAGCTGGGCAGTGTTTGCAGAGCACCCGGTGTGTGCCTGAGCTGGAAGACACAGGGTCTCCAGGGAGGGGCTGCCCTTTCAGGGGACAAACCCCAGCACAAGCCAAGTGGCCAGGATGCTCCTTACTTAGATGCACAGGTTTCTCAGCTCTGACAAGACCACAGTGCAGATCTGATTCCATTAAAGGAGACTGGATTGCATGGGGGGAGTCTCAGACCACAGTGGGCAGATCTGAGAAAGTCTGGGTTATTCTTGGGGAGGAGACATGGCACCCTGCCCTGCACACCGTGGGTTGTATGGGGAACCAAGGCTTTGGGGTGGACTCCACTGCAGCCAGCTATGCTCCCCCTCCCAGGTTCTTTTGAAAAGAGTGGATGGTGCCCCAAAGCCACCTGTGTCCTCTGTCCTCCATGGGTTGGGGACCTCATACGAAGCCACAGCATGGCATCCAACTGGTGGTCAAAATTTAATGTGTGGCAGCTTAAAGGAATCAGTGTCTCAGAGGTCTCTGAGTGACCCAAAGTAGCTCTCAGTGAAGGCGGGAATTTTACAGAAGAGAGAGGCTGGTGAGACAAAGGGACTTGTCCAGCTAGGCCACTGACACTGGGGCTTCACTGGGCCTTTCCAACTGCCTGACATGTTCCAGAGCACCACCAAGCTTTGGCCTGCACATAGCAGGTATGTGAGAATCAGCGTGTGGCCTGAGTGTGCAGAGCCTGGGCAGAGGGTGAGTGGGGACCCCTCCAGAGTCCCCTGGTGTGCCTAAGGTGTCTTATGATGCATGCCTAGAATATGATTCCAAAGCAGCTCCTTCCTGTAACCCTGGCCAGGCACAGTCCCAAAAGAACTGGCCTTCTGATGGACCAGTGACTCTTGGAAGGTTGGTCTGAGCTGATGTTCTTGAGGTGACCAGCACCAGTGGCGGGGAATCCAGTCCAGGAGGTTGGTTCAACCAGTAAGTGAAGAATGGATGAAAGATTTTAAAGACAACGAGCGAATGAGTGAAGGAATGATACTTCAAGGCTTAGTTAGCCATGCACCGGCCTTCCATTCTGGGTCCCTGCCCACTGCCCTCACCCTCCTTTCCTCATCTCCATCACAGGCAATCCCCTTCTCAGTGGCACTGGGAGTGTCCTTGAGCCTCCCCTGTTCTCAGATCTGTGCTTCCGAGACCTTGGGAGTGGGGAGGAGCTTGGTGGGGAGCCAGGAGACCAGTACACCGGGCCCAATCTGTCTCAGAGTCACTGGTGCTCAGCCCAGCACCTCAGAGGCCTCATCAGCAAAGCTGGACAGGCAGGCAGATGCATTCAGGTCCCCTTGCTCTGTGAATGCATAGGGGAGCTTGTCTTGTTAGCCTCGGGACCCCAACTGGGCACAGGCCTGTGAGGACATGAGGAAGAGGACAGGCCTGCTGGGATGAGGAGGGCAGAGCCTACAGGCGGCCATGCAGGCCCCTGGGATGGGTGTAGGGTGAGGCCTCCTCTCCCGGCTCCCCTGATACAGCCACAGAAATGAGCAAAGAGAGTTTTTGTTGCCTTGCCAGCCCAGACAAAATCAATAAATTCTGGAAACATGAGAACAGCTGACCTTTGAGATTTCTAGCAATCCTTCAAAGAGTAAGTTTGGTTTGGGCTGCAGCTCAGAGCTTTGGGCCAGGTCTGAGGGAACAGGTAACACAAATGGTCCCCAGGATGGGCCCCAGGTCCTGCACACAGGTTTGAAGAAGAGGCCTTGCTGACACGTGGTTTCCAGATTGTCTGTAGACTGGACCTGCCCTTTCTGTGAACTGAATGAATGCTTTGCTTGTGTCTTTCAATGCCTCCTTTTTCACCACACTGCCCCGACAGCCTCGAGCTTCTCCACCCACATGGGCCAGGTGGTGGCCCAGGGCAAATGTTCAGCTGTGCCATTGCATGTCCACCGCCTGGCCCATTTCTATGGATGTACTGTGGAGTGTCAATTTCCTAACTGGACAGTGGGCTTCAGGCAGAAGGGGGACAGTGGAGGGCAGGTGTGGTTTGAAGGGGCCTATGGAATGGGGCTCACATCTCTTCCACATGTTCCTGTAGAGTGGGGACTGGGCTATCTGCCCTTGTGGAGTGGCCCCAGGGATTTTGGGGAGATTGGAGGGGACCATAGGGACAATCTGGGCCTGCTGCCAGGTTCCCTGAAGCATTCCACTCAGGCTGAAGGAGGCTGAGTCCTGGCTGGCCTCCTCCCGTCTAGAGTACACGCAGGAAGACTAGGCCAGCTGGGGGCAATAGTGACTGGGGGAAGATCAAAAAGTTCATGGGACAATGAAATGAAAGAATGAGCTTATTTTGGTGCAAAAATTTTTTGAAAAGTTTTAAAATTAGTGGACTTTATATCTTATAGAAATTTTAGGTTTACGGAAAAAATGAGCAGGCTCATAGACAGGGTTCTAGGGGGGATCTTCAAAAAAAGACATAGAAAATACATATTATGAAAAACTGCATGATTTCAAAATATGTTTGCACCAAAATTAACTCTTTTTTAAATTTCACTTTCCCTGTGAGTCTTTTTAAAAGAATTATTTATTTAAGTTTATTTATCATCATCATCATTATTATTATTATTTAATTTACTATAAGGCATATGTGCACACTAGAGAGATACAAAGAGAGAGAGAGTAAGTGAGGAAGCAAGCCACCAGGTTTGAGACTTGAACTGTGGTCAGCCATGAGGGAGTCCAGTGCCTTAACCACCATGCCACCTGCTGGCCCTTCCCATGAACTTCTTGAAGTCCCTTGTATAACTCGCTCTCTTGCAGTTTCCCCTATTAATATTTTGCACTGGCGTGTTCCCCAGTTAATGGGCCAATATTAAAATGCTATTGTGAACTTAGGTCCATAGTTCACATGAGGACTCTTTGGTTGAACATGTTGGGTTTGGACAAGTGAAAACAGTACTTGTCCCCCATTGGAGTACCATACAGAGTAGCTTTACTGCCCTCGATATTCTCTGTGTGCCACGTCTGTACATCCCTTCCTCCCATCAACTCCTGGCAACCACCACTCTTTCAACTGTCTCCATAGTTGCACCTTACCCAGAATGTAGAGAGTTGGAGTCATAGTATTTTGCCTTTTCGAATTGGCATTTGTTTTGTTTGTTTGTTTGTTTGTTTTTTCAGGGTGTGTGTGCATGCTAGGGCAGGGTGGGGAGAGGAGAAAGAAGGAGAGAGAGGAAAAATGAGAAAGCATCCCCAAGAAGGATGGCCACACCACAATCTCTTCTCCCCAATTCTCCTGTTGGGATTTTGGGCACACACACACGTGCCTGACATGTTCTTTTTTGTTTTAAAGAGAAATTTTTCTTACAGGGTGCGTTGCTCACTGGAGAGACAGAGAAACAGAGGGACAGAAAGAAAGAAATCAGCACCCCCCGGTTGGGGGATGGCCACACCACAATCCTTTCTCTTCTACTCTCCTCTCAGGATTTTGGGCATGCACACGCATGTGTCTAGCGTGAGTTTTAAGCTGCCGGGTCTGGAACTTGAATTGTGGTTGATCATGTGGGAGTCCAGCGATGTCACTATTATGCCATGTACTGGTCCCCTAAGATGTTTTTTAAGCCATGGGTCTGGGCCTCTGCAGTTGTCTGTGTGGAGTCCAGCTGCTGTAACCACTACATCATCAACTGACTCCAGATGGGCATTTTTACTTAGTAATATATATTTCAGGTTCCTTCATGTTTTTTCATAACTTGACGTCTCATTTCTTTTGATCACTGAACAATATTCTACTGTCTGGGTGAACCACAGCTTAATTATTCATTTGCTTACTGAAGGACATCTGGCAATTATGAATAAAAGCTGCCATAAACATCCGTTGCAGGTTTTTTTGTGGACACAAGTTATCAACTCCTTTCAATCTTTGTCTCCTCAAGACTTCCGTGTCCCCAGGACTCTGTGGCTCTGGAGACTGGAGCCTGCAGGGGGCCTCACAGGTGGGTTCTCCCTCCAAGAAGGCCACACCCCAGAGGCAAGGGGGACATCCCATTGATGGTGTGCCTGCAGTTTGGTGTTGTGAGAAAGCTATTGGAGGAGCTCTGCTTGAGAAGTATGGAGGGCTTCCTGGAGGTGGTACCAGGAGCTTGAGAAGAGAGGAAAGAATCCCAGAGTAAGTACACAGCTTGGTGATGGGTCCTACGGTGGGTGGCCTGCAGAGGTTGCAGTGAGGGTGGAGATGAGGCACTCCTCAGGCACTGAGAACTACATGAAG
The DNA here is from genome assembly GCF_000334495.1 of Tupaia belangeri chinensis. Lineage (NCBI taxonomy): Eukaryota > Metazoa > Chordata > Mammalia > Scandentia > Tupaiidae > Tupaia > Tupaia belangeri. Next base: position 3,529,811 of record NW_006159856.1, read on the forward strand.
GAGTCTGAGCTTTCTCTTTTTTTTTCTTTTTTTTTTTTTTTTTTTTTTTTTTTTTTTTTTTTTTGAGAGAGAGATTTTTGCTATAGGGTGCTTGCACTCCCCAGACAGACAGAAAGCAAGAAATCACCTCCCGGGGGGGTATGGCCATGTGACAATGCCTTCTCCTCCATTCTCCTCTTGGGATTTTAGGCAGGCATTCACACATGCCCAGCATGTTTCAAACTGCTGGGTCAGGGACTCAAACTGCAGTGGATCATGTGAGAGTCCAGTGACATAACCAATATGCCATCTGCTGGTCCCTGACTTTCTCTTTAAAAAAGACAGAGAGAGAGAGAGATAGGGAGAGATAGGGAGAGAGAGAGAGAGAGAAAGAGAGAGAGAGAGAGGAGCTATTTATTTATTCATCTATTTATTTGTTGTGATTTTCAAGCTAGGGGGTCTGGAACTCACACCATAGTCAGTCATGTGGAAATACAGTGCCTTAACCACCACGCCACCTGCTGGCCTCTGGGCTTTCTTCCCCCGCCCCCAGAGGCTTTTTGCTATAGGGCCTGTGCGCTAGCCAGAAAGAGAGACAGAGAAACAGAAAGTGAGAAATCACTCCCCCAAGGGGGATGGCCATGGTACAATCCCTTCTCCTCCATTCTCCTCTTGGGATCTTGGGCACGTACGCACACGCGCCCGGCATGAGTTTAAGCCACCAGGTCCGGGACTCGAACCGCTGTTGATTACGTGGGAGTCCAGCGACATAATCATTACGCTAACTGCTGGCCCCTGGGCTTTCTTTTAAAGGGCTGCAGGGCCGAATGAGGCAGGATCAGAACAGGAGAGGCAGGACTGTATGTCGGTTTCAGCTTCCCAGAGGTGAGTGGAGAGGACCAGGCTGGGGACAGGGTGGGCGGCCACGCGGGGCTGCAGGAGCAGACTTGTCGATTGGAAACCATGGAGCTCGCGTCACACACTCTTCACGCATTCGAGGTACAGCAAAGCGCCTGCTCCCGTGGTCGCCACCTGGCCCGCCCACTGCTCCTCCCATCCCTGCGGGCCTGAGGCTGGCATGCTGTGGGCATGACTCAGCAGAAGGCACATCTAGCTGAGGAGGAAGCCTGTCTCCGGGCATCTGGGCCTCCGGTCATCATGACCTTCAAGCAGCACAGATGTTTGAGGCCCCGGCACAGGACTGTGCCTTAGTTTAGGGTCCCCCAAAGCAGGCTGCATATCAGGGCTTGGGGCAGGTTGTTGGAAGGGGACCCAGAACTCACATGGAGCAAGGAGAGCGAGCGGGGAGATGAGAAGAAAGGCAGTAAGGGTGCAGTCCCGAGCAGGCTGGCCTGTGGGCTGCAGGTCTCCATGTGGAAGGGGACCCTCCCAGGAGTCCTGGTGAGCACGCGTTCCTCTCTCAGCACTGAGGCTCTACGGGACGCGCACACATCAGGACACACCAGCACGTGCACTCAGAGCTTATTTTCGGATGCATCGAGAAAGAACGTGCACCCTAGGACTCTCAGGTGTGTCAGTACGAGGGTGTCAGACAACATCTTGCAAGATTTGGGTTCAGGGGAACCAGCAGATGGTGTAGTGGTTATGTCGCTGGCCTCCCACATGGCTGACCACCTTGAGTCCCGGATTGGGGGCTTGAAATTCATGCTGGGCACGTGTGCGTATGTGCCCGAGATCCCGGGAGGAAAATGGAGGAGAAGGGATTGCCCGGTGTGGCCATACCCCTGGGGGTGATTTCTCGTTTTCTCTCTCACTGTCTCAGTCTCTCTCTGGCAAGTGCACATGCTCTAAGGCAAAAACCTTAAAAAATAAGACTTGGGCTTTAGTTGGGTGACCCAGGGAAGGTCTGAGGCAGTGGGTGGACCAGGTGCAATTCTATTACGATCAGTGCCAGAGCACTCCCGTCTGCAGGGAGGGCAGGCCGGAACGGGGAAAAGCTGCCATCAGTAAAGAAGTCGCAGCCCCTCCTTTAGCCAGAGAGGTGTGTCTGGACTTCCGGGGTGGCACTGTAGCCCCGCCTGCAGTGGGCGTCCTGCCCTGCGGGACAATGCGCTTCACTCTGAAAGTCAGGCCAGTCCCTGGACAGCTGCCTCCACGCTGTCCCCCCTGGGACAGGAGGGCTGGTGCTTCTCCACCACCTTTTCACCCAGGGTGCCCGCGATGGCCTGGGCGTGCTCTGAGGTGCCGGGAGGTGTGCAATGAGGTGAGCGTGGCAGCCTAGCTCAGCAGTCCTCTAAGACACTGCCCTGTCCACCACTGCCCAGGCCGCCATTTACCTTGTCTCTGCAGTGGGCTGAACAGCATCCCCCACATCCAAGTCCATCTGGAATCTCAAAATGTGCCCCTGTTTGGAATTCGGGACTTTGTAGATGTAATTAGTTAAGACGGTGTTTTATCAGAGGAGGGCGGGCTCTAACTCAGATGCTGGGTGTTTTTATAAGAGAGGAACACAGAGGCTCAGAGAAACAGACCCGAGGAGACTGCTGGGGAAGACGTGAGCAGAGGCTGGAGTGACACAGCACAGGGGCCAGGGAATGCCTGAGGCCCCAGAAACTGGGAGAGGCATGAGGGACCCTCCCTACAGTCTTCAGAAGAATCATGGCATGGGGACACCTTCATTGCAGGCTTTTGACTCCAGAGTTGTGTGAGGGTAAATTCCTGTATTTTTTTTTCTTAAATTAAAGAATAATTTTATTTTTTTTTTCCTAAGACTTTTGCTATAGGGTGTGTGTGTTTGTTGGGGAGACAGAGAGACAGAAAGTGAGAAATCACCGCTCCCCTCCCCAGGGGATGGCCACACCACAATCCCTTCTCCTCCATTCTCCCTCGGGATTTTGGGCACGCACGCGCGTGCCCCTGGTGTGAGTTTCAAGCCTAGGACTTGAACCACGTGGGAGTCCAGCAACATAACCATTCTGCCATCTGCTGGTCCCAATTATTTTCATTTTAATTTTTTTAGTTTGATATAGGGCACATGCACTTGCAGGAGAAGAAAGGGGTAAAGAGAGAGAGATAGTGAGAATTATCCCTCAGGGTGGATGCCATGCTGCAATACCCTCACTTCCATTCTCCTCTTGGGATTTTGGGCCCACATACACACACACACACATGCACACACACACACACACACACACACACACACACACACTCAGTATGGTTTTTTTTTTTCTTTCTTTTTAAAGAAGAGTTCTCAGGATCAGCAGTTAGCGTAGTGGCTATGTCGCTGGACCGCGGTTCGTGTCCCGGACCCGGTGGCTTAAACTCACGCTGGGCGCGTGTGCATGCATGCCCAAGATCCCGAGAG
>NW_006159856.1:3533665-3561963 GCF_000334495.1 Tupaia belangeri chinensis
GGGGGGTATGGCCATGTGACAATGCCTTCTCCTCCATTCTCCTCTTGGGATTTTAGGCAGGCATTCACACATGCCCAGCATGTTTCAAACTGCTGGGTCAGGGACTCAAACTGCAGTGGATCATGTGAGAGTCCAGTGACATAACCAATATGCCATCTGCTGGTCCCTGACTTTCTCTTTAAAAAAGACAGAGAGAGAGAGAGATAGGGAGAGATAGGGAGAGAGAGAGAGAGAGAAAGAGAGAGAGAGAGAGGAGCTATTTATTTATTCATCTATTTATTTGTTGTGATTTTCAAGCTAGGGGGTCTGGAACTCACACCATAGTCAGTCATGTGGAAATACAGTGCCTTAACCACCACGCCACCTGCTGGCCTCTGGGCTTTCTTCCCCCGCCCCCAGAGGCTTTTTGCTATAGGGCCTGTGCGCTAGCCAGAAAGAGAGACAGAGAAACAGAAAGTGAGAAATCACTCCCCCAAGGGGGATGGCCATGGTACAATCCCTTCTCCTCCATTCTCCTCTTGGGATCTTGGGCACGTACGCACACGCGCCCGGCATGAGTTTAAGCCACCAGGTCCGGGACTCGAACCGCTGTTGATTACGTGGGAGTCCAGCGACATAATCATTACGCTAACTGCTGGCCCCTGGGCTTTCTTTTAAAGGGCTGCAGGGCCGAATGAGGCAGGATCAGAACAGGAGAGGCAGGACTGTATGTCGGTTTCAGCTTCCCAGAGGTGAGTGGAGAGGACCAGGCTGGGGACAGGGTGGGCGGCCACGCGGGGCTGCAGGAGCAGACTTGTCGATTGGAAACCATGGAGCTCGCGTCACACACTCTTCACGCATTCGAGGTACAGCAAAGCGCCTGCTCCCGTGGTCGCCACCTGGCCCGCCCACTGCTCCTCCCATCCCTGCGGGCCTGAGGCTGGCATGCTGTGGGCATGACTCAGCAGAAGGCACATCTAGCTGAGGAGGAAGCCTGTCTCCGGGCATCTGGGCCTCCGGTCATCATGACCTTCAAGCAGCACAGATGTTTGAGGCCCCGGCACAGGACTGTGCCTTAGTTTAGGGTCCCCCAAAGCAGGCTGCATATCAGGGCTTGGGGCAGGTTGTTGGAAGGGGACCCAGAACTCACATGGAGCAAGGAGAGCGAGCAGGGAGATGAGAAGAAAGGCAGTAAGGGTGCAGTCCCGAGCAGGCTGGCCTGTGGGCTGCAGGTCTCCATGTGGAAGGGGACCCTCCCAGGAGTCCTGGTGAGCACGCGTTCCTCTCTCAGCACTGAGGCTCTACGGGACGCGCACACATCAGGACACACCAGCACGTGCACTCAGAGCTTATTTTCGGATGCATCGAGAAAGAACGTGCACCCTAGGACTCTCAGGTGTGTCAGTACGAGGGTGTCAGACAACATCTTGCAAGATTTGGGTTCAGGGGAACCAGCAGATGGTGTAGTGGTTATGTCGCTGGCCTCCCACATGGCTGACCACCTTGAGTCCCGGATTGGGGGCTTGAAATTCATGCTGGGCACGTGTGCGTATGTGCCCGAGATCCCGGGAGGAAAATGGAGGAGAAGGGATTGCCCGGTGTGGCCATACCCCTGGGGGTGATTTCTCGTTTTCCCTCTCACTGTCTCAGTCTCTCTCTGGCAAGTGCACATGCTCTAAGGCAAAAACCTTAAAAAATAAGACTTGGGCTTTAGTTGGGTGACCCAGGGAAGGTCTGAGGCAGTGGGTGGACCAGGTGCAATTCTATTACGATCAGTGCCAGAGCACTCCCGTCTGCAGGGAGGGCAGGCCGGAACGGGGAAAAGCTGCCATCAGTAAAGAAGTCGCAGCCCCTCCTTTAGCCAGAGAGGTGTGTCTGGACTTCCGGGGTGGCACTGTAGCCCCGCCTGCAGTGGGCGTCCTGCCCTGCGGGACAATGCGCTTCACTCTGAAAGTCAGGCCAGTCCCTGGACAGCTGCCTCCACGCTGTCCCCCCTGGGACAGGAGGGCTGGTGCTTCTCCACCACCTTTTCACCCAGGGTGCCCGCGATGGCCTGGGCGTGCTCTGAGGTGCCGGGAGGTGTGCAATGAGGTGAGCGTGGCAGCCTAGCTCAGCAGTCCTCTAAGACACTGCCCTGTCCACCACTGCCCAGGCCGCCATTTACCTTGTCTCTGCAGTGGGCTGAACAGCATCCCCCACATCCAAGTCCATCTGGAATCTCAAAATGTGCCCCTGTTTGGAATTCGGGACTTTGTAGATGTAATTAGTTAAGACGGTGTTTTATCAGAGGAGGGCGGGCTCTAACTCAGATGCTGGGTGTTTTTATAAGAGAGGAACACAGAGGCTCAGAGAAACAGACCCGAGGAGACTGCTGGGGAAGACGTGAGCAGAGGCTGGAGTGACACAGCACAGGGGCCAGGGAATGCCTGAGGCCCCAGAAACTGGGAGAGGCATGAGGGACCCTCCCTACAGTCTTCAGAAGAATCATGGCATGGGGACACCTTCATTGCAGGCTTTTGACTCCAGAGTTGTGTGAGGGTAAATTCCTGTATTTTTTTTTCTTAAATTAAAGAATAATTTTATTTTTTTTTTCCTAAGACTTTTGCTATAGGGTGTGTGTGTTTGTTGGGAAGACAGAGAGACAGATAGTGAGAAATCCCCCCCCCCGTCCCCATGGGATGGCCACACCACAATCCCTTCTCCTCCATTCTCCCTCGGGATTTTGGGCACGCACGCGCGTGCCCCTGGTGTGAGTTTCAAGCCTAGGACTTGAACCACGTGGGAGTCCAGCAACATAACCATTCTGCCATCTGCTGGTCCCAATTATTTTCATTTTAATTTTTTTAGTTTGATATAGGGCACATGCACTTGCAGGAGAAGAAAGGGGTAAAGAGAGAGAGATAGTGAGAATTATCCCTCAGGGTGGATGCCATGCTGCAATACCCTCACTTCCATTCTCCTCTTGGGATTTTGGGCCCACATACACACACACACACATGCACACACACACACACACACACACACACACACACACACTCAGTATGGTTTTTTTTTTTCTTTCTTTTTAAAGAAGAGTTCTCAGGATCAGCAGTTAGCGTAGTGGCTATGTCGCTGGACCGCGGTTCGTGTCCCGGACCCGGTGGCTTAAACTCACGCTGGGCGCGTGTGCATGCATGCCCAAGATCCCGAGAGGAGAATGGAGGAGAAGGGATTGTGGCGTGGCCATCCCCCCTGGGGGGTGATTTCTCGCTTTCTGTCTCTCTGTCTCTCTCTGTTGGTGAGTGCATGCACCCTATAGCAAAAACCTCTCCAAAAAAAAGAAAAAAAGAATTCTCACTTTCCCTCTCACTGTTTCTCTCTCTCTCTTTCTAGTGAGCATGCATGCTCTAAGGCAAAAACAAACAGACAAACAAACAAACAAACAAACAAAAACCTCTTTTGGGAACAGTGGGTAACACGGTGGTTAAGGCGCTGGACACTCCCACATGGCTGACCACGGTTCAAGTCCTGGACCTGGTGGCTTGCTTTCTCTCTCTCTGAGTCTCTCTCTGGTCAAATTAAAATAAATGAATGAATAAATAAAAATAAAATAATTTTTGAAAAACACCTTTTTTTGGAGAGGTTTTTGCTATAGGACCTGTGCGTTTGCCACAAAGAGAGAGAGAGACAGAGAGAGACAGAAAGCGCGAAATCACCCCCCAGGGAGGACGGCCACACTGCAATTCCTTCTCCTCCATCCTCCTCTCAGGATCTTGGGCACGCATGCACACGCACCCGGCATGAGTTTAAGCCACTGGATCCAGGACTCGAACCACAGTCGACTACGTGGGAGTCCAGCAACATAGCCATTATGCTAACTGCTGGTCCCAAAAAATCCTCTTTTAAAAAATATTTATTTAATTTTATTCATTATTATTATTTAAATTTGCTATAGGACATGCAGGCTTACCAGAGAAAGCGAGAGAGAGAGAAAGGGAGAGAGAGATTGAGAGAGAGAGGAAGTGAGAAAGCAAGCCGCCAGGTCTGGAGCTTGAACGGCTGTTGGTCATGTGAGAGTCCAGCACCTTAATCACTACTCCACCTGCTGGCCCCCACCCAGCATGTTTTTTAAACCTCCAGGTCTGGGACTCAAGGTACGCAGTCATCCACATGGGATCTAGTCACCTGAACTACCATGCCACTGGCTGGCCCAAATTCCTGGTTTTGGAAGCACCCCACTTTTTGGTAATCTGTTAAGGCTTCCCCAAGAAACTAAAATAGCCCCCAGAAGTCCACTCCCCCAAGTCCACCCCTACTTGGGCCCTCACAGCCACCCTACTCTGCATTTTCTTGTTAACTTGACCCCCATGTCCCCCACACCCTCCACGCCTGCTGTGGGGCCCACCAGCGTCCTTTTACCCTCAGTGCTGCTCAGCCCCGCCTGCTCCTTACTCACATTTTCATCGTCTTCATTCTCCAAGTTGTAACATTCCAGGGCCTCCTCACTCTCTGTTGCTGCCTCCAGGCCTTGCCTCAGGGGCTCATACCTATTCCCCTTCCTTTCCCATGTCTGCACCCCCAAACTCCTACACTTGTGCCCCCAATCCTGGAAGGCTGGCCCTTGATTCAAGTCTTGCCGCTCACTGTCCTCCAGGCCACTGCTGTCCAGGCCACAGCCCGTGTGTGCTCCCCATCTCCCACTTTCTAGACTGTGACATCTCGTAACCTGCTCCTCCACCCACTCCCAGGGCCCCTGCTCTGACGGCACCTTGATCACTTGGCCACCTCAGCCTCTCAGCAGACTGGCTGTGTCCCTCCTCCACCCTGGCGGATGCCCAGGCCTGGCCACCTCTGCCTTCGCCAAGTGTCCGGACAGCCGGCGCCACCACAAAATCTCCCTCGAGCTGATGTCTCTGTTTAATTCAGATCACGGTGGCAGGAGTGGCCTTCCTCATCTCTCCATATCCAAGTCTTCTCTAGATGTTTCGGAGTCAAAGAGGAAGCAGAACTGAAATTGAAAACGTTTACAATAACCGTGAGAAACTTCTGAGGTCAAATCACTTTCTGGCCGCTACATCCCCGTGCCTGGCACAGCGCCTGGGAGAGCGACTGCTGAATGGACTCAGCCCCCTTTTCCAGCAGGCAGACCTGAGCGCAGAGACGGGGTAACTCAGCAGTCACAGCGCTGTGTTTGCCTGACTCCTGGCCTCAGGCAGGCCTCTCCTATTCTGGGGTCATGCTTTGACCAGGCTAGGCCAGCTTAGCCTCAAGCTGTGTACGAGTGGTCCCAGAGGCCATGGAGGGAGATGAGCCGGTGAAGGCTTGTATCTGCTCCTGTCCCCTGGAGGCGCTCCCCCAGCGATGGCACTGTCATCTCACTGTGGTGGAGGTGCCCACACTCTCATCCTGTGAGCTACTCCAGCCCACCTGACCTGGCCACCCCTGGCACCCCTGCATCTGGAGTCCAGGCTACCCCCCCTCCAATCTCTGCAGGATGGCAACTGCGCCTCACAGAGCCCCCCAGGCTCCAAGGCCCAGGAAGTGTGGGTACAGCATCCCTCTTTCCACCCCATTATGATATAATCACTCTCTTCCATGCACCCTCAACCACCACCATGAGGCTGTGAGCTGGCAAGCCGCAGCTTCTCTGTCTCTGTCTCTTATCTCTCTCCATGCACACAGCCCTGCCGAATGTCTCCACTTTATACTGCGACCACACATTCATGGACAGGCACACACAGTCCTGTCTGACGAACCTTCCTCCACTCTCAATACACTTCACACCTTTCTAGTTACCATCTGCACATCCAGGTCTGACCTTTCCGCTCGTGTGCTCTGATGAAAAAGAAGCCGTTGGAAGGAGCAGTCTTAGCCTGCCTTCTACCCACCTCTCGACCACGCTGTCAGCCGGTGCAGCACCCTCTGACTCTCTCTGCTCCCTTGCCCTGGTTTGAGCCCCTGAGAGTCCCCCTCTCCCCGCATCCTCCAGTTGGGGAATCCATCATTCCTATTTGCTGACCTAAGTCTGCCCATGTCTGAACCACTCCTCAGCCCTAAAGATGGCCATTGTAGATGCAGACAAAACCCTTCCTGGGCCATCCCAGGTGAAGACGCCCAGGAGCAGAAGTCAGGAGCCCAGGGCACTCGCCCTGGCAGACTGCCTCCAGGGCATGCCCCATCCTAACCCGTCCTCATCTGGCTCCTGCCCAGGCTCTGCCATTCTTTTGTTCTTCACAGCGAACCTCTTAGGAAGTTGTCGGAAGCCTCCTTCTCCTTCTTCCTCCAATGTCCTTGAACTCTCCCCACCCAGCTCTAATCAAGGCCAATAGTGACCTGCATGCCGCATCTCCATCCTCAGCTTGCTCAGGCTTTCAACTGTGTCTGCATGGATGCTCACGGCCTCCTCCTCAGCTGGCTTCTTTTTTGGTGTCTGGAACCCTGAGTCCTCCTTCTTCTTCTCTACCCCACTTGCCAGGTCCTTCTGACACTGAGGCTGGTCCTGAGACCCTCTGTCACCATGGGCCCTGAATTTACTTCCTCGGTTTCAACTTGGAAACAACCTCTGATCTGCACGTCCATCTGCCTTCCTACAGCTCTCCTTCGATGTCAGACAAACACCTCCAGCAAATTTGATCCAAAACTAGCTCTTGGTTCACCCAGACACAGCTCTCTGCCCCATCTCTCATCTCAGCCTATGGCGTCTCTTGCCACCAACAGCTGGCACCTTAGCATCTTCTGGATTCCTCCCTTCGTTTCACACCCCTCGCTGTCCTGCCCTCAGTTCTCACACTCCGAAGACTTGAAAGGTCAGCAAAAGGCTTGCGGGTGAGATGGCTGGAGCACTTGGCAAGGAGTTGGAGAGACCAGGGGCTCACTAGGCCAGGCTGAGTGCGAGGGGCCTGCCAGGTGTGCCAGTGGGCTGCGGGTGTAGGAGGAAATGACTTCGGGAGCTGTCCGCGCGCGGTGGTGCTGAAGGTGATGAAGCAGCTGATCCCTGGGGAGCAGGCCCTGACTGCAGACAGCAGCAGCCCCAGGGTAACCACTGCTGTGGGCTCCATCCCTGGCCTTGTCTGACAGCAGTACACCATGTCTGCCACTCACAGGTCACCTAAGTCAGGTAACTATACACCTCCACGAGGGAGGCACTGTTCTTCCCAGTTCATCAGTGTAGACACTGGGCTGGGTAGTGAAGGAACAGCTGCTCAGGGTCACCAAGGGAGTTGGTCCAGATTCCAACCCCAAGTCCAGGAGACTTCCCATACTTTATTGAAGCTACCTGTTCACAGAGTGAACCCCAAACCTGTCACCAATTATAGGAAAAGGAAGGAAAGCTCCAGTCCTGCCAATTCCTGCCAGAAAAGTTGGCGTGAGGTAGCAGAATAGCTGGTTGATGCCACTGCTCCAGCTATGCCTCCAGCCCCACTGCTGATCTGAGGGCCTTGGCATATGCCTTTCTGAAAGCCTCTATTATTCCCAAGATGAAGCCTGGCTTAGCCTAGCCATAAATCCTGGTCAGCAGTTCAGAGGTGGCTCCTAAATTTCAGCGGGAAATGAGGTTGTGGTGGGGATATATGGGGCTGCAGTTGCAAATCCCAGCTTGGATCTGGCCTGCCTGTGTGTGCAGGTCTGCACAGGGAATGAGCGAAGCTCCCTGCTTGGGGTGCATGTTGTGCACAGGCATGGGCCTGTGATGTGCTCATGTCTCTGTGTGTCACAGAGCTCATGTGTGGGTGTGTGCTCACCCCCATATTCATCCTCTGCCAGGGGCCTCACTAGTCCTGCATCCAGCTCAAAGGACTCCTCCCATGTGCCACCCCATCTGGGGCAGACACTAGCCACCCCTGGGCTCCCACTACACTGTCTTTGCTGGGTCCACCCTACCCCTCTGCTGATGGTGTGTCTCTGTGCTCAGTACCCTCTGAGGGGTCTGGGAACAAGCAGGGGCACCGAGCTGTGGGATGAATAGAACTGAGCAATGTTCTTTCAGACCCATCTGCCACGGCAGGCAAAGAAGTATTCTGGGCTGGACCAGGTCTGGCGAATGGGAAACAACTCTTTATTTCTACCAAGCAGCACAGGCCTTTGGGTTCAAAGTGATACAGGAAACTTGGTTCATGCTTCAGGTCCACACAAGTTCCTTTCATCCCTAATCAACCTTTCTGGGGTTGGTAGGAAAGGGCATGATTGGGTGTCATGGACCTCACAATTTTCCTTGCCCTGACCCCTTCCTGTCCCTGGTCTGACCCTGCAGAGCAGCAGCCAGTGGTCTGCAGTTCCTGTAGGTACTATCGTCAGTTTCATGTATACCACTCTGGACACCCCTTACTCCAGGGACACACCTTGCAATGCTTGCCAAAGAGTAGCCAAACAGGTACATGCACCCTCACCCGACCACCCTAACCAGCTCAGAGGGGCAGAGGACCAGAGAGGCGCCCTGAGGAAGAGAACTGCTGGCACACAGCATGGTGCCATCCTTCCCTCCCTGTCTACTATGAGCTAAGTGAAAAGGGGATGAAAGGATCCTTGATGGCTTTCTGGGGGAAGTTCCTGGGTGAAGGGGAGACATTTTCTCATTTCCCAGCTGGCCATCTACCCAGAGAGCACCCAGGAAAGTTGTATCAAAATTTCGCAATTTGCTAGATTAATTTTAACCATTAAAAAAATAATGCCAGGAGGCCAGAAGATAGAATGGTGGTTAGGGCATTGGACTCCCACAAGGTTGACTACAGTTTAAGTCTCAGACCTGATAGCTTGAAAATCTGCATGTGTGTGCATACCCAAAATCCAGGAGAATGAAGGAGAAAGGACGCAGCATGTCTATCCCCCTGAGAGGTGATCTCTCACTTTCCCTCTCTGTTTCTCTTTGGCAAGTGCATGTGCACTATGGCAAAAACCTAAAAAATAATAATAGATAATGTCAGGCAAAGCAGATTTCAAAGATGGTATGATTTGAATGTGTCCCCCTAAAATCCATGGGATGAAATTTGGTTGTAATGGTATTAACAGGGTGAAAACTTAATCAGGCTTAAGGGGTAGAGACTTTGGGAGGTAATTAGGATTAAAGTAGTATAGATGGAGACCCCATGGGGGACCAGCAGTTAGTGTAATGGCTATGTCGCTGGACTCCCATGTAGTTGACCACGGTTCGTGTCCTGGACCCGGGGGCTTAAACTCACACCGGGCACGTGTGCGTGCATGCCCAAGATCCCGAGAGGAGAATGGAGAAGAAGGGATTGCGGCGTGACCATCCCCCCTGGGGGGTGATTTCTCGCTTTCTGTCTCTCTGTCTCTCTCTGTCTGGCGAGCACATGCGCCCTATAGCAAAACCCTCTCCCCCCAAAAAAAGATGGAGACCCCATGATTGAATCCGGATGGAGTTACATTGACAGTGAGTGCAGCACCAGTACAGACAGTGGACAGGGACACACCTCTGTCCTGCTCTGTTCTGTTCAAACTATTGCTACATGATGTCCCAAACCACCTCTGGACTGTGCAGAGAATTCCCACCAACAAGAAAACCCTCACCAGATGCCACCCCTTGATCTTATACCTATAAAAGTATAAGCTAAGTAAACCTCTATTTTTTTTTCCATTTATTTCTTCAGAGAGAGATCCCTAATAGGGTCTTTACACCATGATTCACCCCGGCCCCAGCCTCAGCCAGTCTGGACTGCAGACACATACGTCCGTGCCTGACATGCTCAAGAATATCCTGGGACATGAACCCAGGACCTTTCCCATGTGGATCCAGTTGGGTTACCTCTGTGCCATTGGCTGGCCCCTAACCCTCTATTATTCATAATTATCCAGGCTTCAGTATTGTTGACATTCACAACACAATGGAGTAAAAAAGAGGAGAGCGTTAACAGGGTAAGATGAATCTCAAGTATGAAACATTTCATAATGATTTAGGCCCAAGTCGGGAAATGGACATAACAATTTAAAACATGTGGATGTCCATAAGAGAGCTTGAAAATCAAGAAAAAAGAGACAGTCCTTAATAATGGTCTGAGTTTTCAGTAGATCAAGTACACAGAAAATAAGTAAAAATACAGAAGACTTGAACAACACTACCAATAACCTTGACCTAATTGACATTTATAGACACTCCACTCAACAATAGCAGAATATAGGTTCTTTCCATGTGTACACCAAATAACGACCTCAATAGAATATATTCAGCCATAAAACAAGTATCAACTAAGACGATACAAAGCATACAGCATATGCTCTCTGACCTCAGCAGAATTAAGTCAGAAATCAGAATAAGTCAGAATATTATCTGAAGGGAAAAAAATACATCCGAATGTTTGGAAACCAAGTAACACTTTTCTGTATAACTCATAAGATAAAGAAAAAAAGTAAAAAAAGAAATTCAGTGAAAATAAAAAACCAACATATTAATATCTGTAGAGTGTGCTTAGCAATTTTTAGTGTCACATGCCTTAATTAGAAAAGAAGATATTTCTCCAATCTGTGATCTCTATTCCACCTCAAGAAATTAGGAAGACTAAACTAAGCCCAAAGTAAGCAGGAGAAAATAAATAATGAAACACAGATAAAAATCAATAAAATAGAAAATTGTTTTAAAGAACAAAAATTAATAAGATAAAAATTGGTTCTTTGAAATGATCAATAGAACTGATAAATCTAGCAGACTGGTCAGGGGAAAAAGAGAGAAGTCATAGATTACCAATATCAGGAATAAAATAGGTGACATCATTATAGATCTTACAGATATTGAAAGGATAGTGAGAGAATATTATCAACAACTTCATAATGCACTTGACTTCTAGATGATATGAAAATGTTCTTTAAAAGAAATACAAAATAGAGAATAGCAGTTGGCATAATGGCTATGTCACTGGATTCCCATGTAGTTGACCATGGTTTGAGTCCCAGACCCGGTGACTTAAAACTCATCCTGGGCGCATGTGCATGTGTCCCCAAGATCCTGAGAGGAGAATGGAGGGGAAGGGATTGTGGTGTGGCCATCCCCGCTGGGGGGTGATTTCTCGCTTTCTGTCTCTCTGACTCTCTCTGTCTTTCTGGCAGGCACACATGCCCTGTAGCAAAAACCTCTCCAAATAAAAAAACGAAGCTTATTGAAGAAGAAACAGAAAACCCGAATAGCTCTATATGTACTAAATAAATTAAATTTGTAGTCAAACACCTTCCTACAAAGAAAACTGTAGGCCCAGACGTCTTCACAAAAGCTTGGACTGTATCAAACATACATGATAAAAAAGAAAAAAGAAAAAAGAAAAAAGAAATACAACTCTGCTAGGAAATAAAAGAGAGAATTCTTCTCAACTCATCCCACAAGGCTGGTATTACTCTGATACCCAAATCAGGTAAATACATGACAAGAAGATAGAACTACAGATGAAACCTCTCATTAAAGCAGATGTAAAATTTTCTAACAAAATTTTAGTAAATTGAATTCAATAATATGTAAATAGGATAATACATTATGACCAAGTGGGTTTTATCCCACAAACTCCCCCCCACCAAAAAAAATGCATGGTTTAAAAAAAATCAATTGATTGGGACTATAAGATGGCGTAATGGTTATGTTGCTGTACTCCCACATAGTTGACCATGGTTAGAGTTCTGGACACAGCATCTTGAAAACTCATACTGGGCACATGTGCGAGTGTGCCCAAATCCCAAGAGGAGAATGGAGAAGGCAATCATCCTGGGGGGGTGGTGGTGATTTCTCCCTTTCTGTCTCTTTGGTGAGTGCATGCTCCCTATAACAAAAATTATTCTTTTTTTTTTTTTTGGAGAGATTTTCATTATAGGGTGCGTGCGCTTCGCCAGAGAGAGAGAGACATAGAGACTGAAAGCAAAAAATCATCCCCCAGAGGGGATGGTCACGCCACAATCCCTTCTCCTCCATTCTCTCTCGGGATCTTGGGCACGCATGCACATGCGTCCGGCATGAGTTTTAAACCACTGGGTCCGGGATGCGAACCATGGTCGACTATGTGGGAGTCCAGCGACATAGCCATTACACAAACTGCTGGTTCCCAACCAAAGTCATTCTTATGGGACCAGCAGTTGGTGTAATGGTTATGTCACTGGACTCCTATGTAGTCGACTACAGTTCGAGTCCCAGACCCGGTGGCTTAAACTAATGCCAGGTGCATGTGCATAGGTACCCAAGATCCTGAGAGGAGAATGGAGAAGGGATTGTGGCGTGGCCATGAGGACCAGTATACTTTACCCAAGAACCAATATATATGGTGGATTCCAGCAGGGACTGGAGTCACATGGCCAGTGTTCAGATGCCCACTTGGTCATTTGTATTATTGTTCCAATATTCACTGCCCAATTAGACCTCCCAATTCTGTTGAACTGGGACATCCAGAGCAACTTATTCTGACCACTGAAAGGTGATGGCAGTGACATGGCTCACTGGGGAAGTTCAAGGTTCTCTTCCCCTCAGCAATAATCCACATGGCAGTTGCCACCTTAGCCTAGGAGCTGGAATAAAGATGACAGATACACATCCTAAACAAACCCAGTGGATTGCTGTAGACCACTGGAATGGAGATGTTTGTTACTGCAGCATAACTGAGCCTAAGCTGACTGATACTCTCAGTTTCATCATGACATAAGCAATCTGCACCACTGTGTCTATGTTTTCTTGACACTAAAAAGGAGAAAATCATAATACCTACTTCAAAGGGTGGTTGTAAGGATCAACAGATTTCTTACATGTAAAGCACTTCAAATGGTGTCCATCACAAAGTGAACACTATTTTCTATGAAGATTACAGTCTTGGTTTGCTAAATGGGTTACCTCAGTCCAAATCCGGTCTGTAAAATAATTTTCAACCTGGAGTCTCACAAAAAAACTTTTCTTTAAGGTGCTAATAGATTTGCCATGAAAAATGCATTGCATTTGGGAACCAGCAGTTAGCGTAATGGCTATGTCGCTGGACTCCCACGTAGTCGACCGCGGTTCGTGTCCCGGACCCGGTGGCTTAAAACTCATGCCAGGCGCGTGTGCGTGCGTGCCCAAGATCCCGAGAGGAGAATGGAGGAGAAGGGATTGCGGCGTGACCATCCCCCCTGGGGGGTGATTTCTCGCTTTCTGTCTCTATGTCTCTCTCTGTCTGTCTGGCGAGCGCACGCGTCCTACAGTGAAAATCTCTCAAAAAAAAAATGCATTGCATTTGATAATTTGGAAAATTCT
This sequence comes from Tupaia belangeri chinensis, assembly GCF_000334495.1. Lineage (NCBI taxonomy): Eukaryota > Metazoa > Chordata > Mammalia > Scandentia > Tupaiidae > Tupaia > Tupaia belangeri. The sequence goes on from NW_006159856.1 coordinate 3,546,828, forward strand.
AGGTAAACAAATTAGTCCGGGATGCGAACCATGGTCGACTATGTGGGAGTCCAGCGACATAGCCATTACACAAACTGCTGGTTCCCAACCAAAGTCATTCTTATGGGACCAGCAGTTGGTGTAATGGTTATGTCACTGGACTCCTATGTAGTCGACTACAGTTCGAGTCCCAGACCCGGTGGCTTAAACTAATGCCAGGTGCATGTGCATAGGTACCCAAGATCCTGAGAGGAGAATGGAGAAGGGATTGTGGCGTGGCCATGAGGACCAGTATACTTTACCCAAGAACCAATATATATGGTGGATTCCAGCAGGGACTGGAGTCACATGGCCAGTGTTCAGATGCCCACTTGGTCATTTGTATTATTGTTCCAATATTCACTGCCCAATTAGACCTCCCAATTCTGTTGAACTGGGACATCCAGAGCAACTTATTCTGACCACTGAAAGGTGATGGCAGTGACATGGCTCACTGGGGAAGTTCAAGGTTCTCTTCCCCTCAGCAATAATCCACATGGCAGTTGCCACCTTAGCCTAGGAGCTGGAATAAAGATGACAGATACACATCCTAAACAAACCCAGTGGATTGCTGTAGACCACTGGAATGGAGATGTTTGTTACTGCAGCATAACTGAGCCTAAGCTGACTGATACTCTCAGTTTCATCATGACATAAGCAATCTGCGCCACTGTGTCTATGTTTTCTTGACACTAAAAAGGAGAAAATCATAATACCTACTTCAAAGGGTGGTTGTAAGGATCAACAGATTTCTTACATGTAAAGCACTTCAAATGGTGTCCATCACAAAGTGAACACTATTTTCTATGAAGATTACAGTCTTGGTTTGCTAAATGGGTTACCTCAGTCCAAATCCGGTCTGTAAAATAATTTTCAACCTGGAGTCTCACAAAAAAACTTTTCTTTAAGGTGCTAATAGATTTGCCATGAAAAATGCATTGCATTTGGGAACCAGCAGTTAGCGTAATGGCTATGTCGCTGGACTCCCACGTAGTCGACCGCGGTTCGTGTCCCGGACCCGGTGGCTTAAAACTCATGCCAGGCGCGTGTGCGTGCGTGCCCAAGATCCCGAGAGGAGAATGGAGGAGAAGGGATTGCGGCGTGACCATCCCCCCTGGGGGGTGATTTCTCGCTTTCTGTCTCTATGTCTCTCTCTGTCTGTCTGGCGAGCGCACGCGTCCTACAGTGAAAATCTCTCAAAAAAAAAAATGCATTGCATTTGATAATTTGGAAAATTCTAGGTAAACAAATTAAGCAGTTGTATTTAATCACCTAAATTTTCATAGCCTTTAATATGCTGATGAACTTCTGAACTTTCAAGAGACTCCCCACACATTTGGCCATGGATGTGTGCATGCAGATGTGTGCATGTATGTGTTGCACTGATCAACTTCAGCCCTGTTCTGTGGGACAACTTTGGAAAAGGTGGCTTTTCTAGTGATACCTAGTGGTGAGGGGTCCTTTACTTGCTCAGTGGACTTTGTAGGAATAAAAGGAGTATTATGGAAGGAACCAGCCACTGGAGAGGCTGGGAGGGATGTTCACTGATGTTGTTGAAGGCTTGAAGTGGTGAACTTTAAAGGGAGAGAAAGGTCCCAGGGATCAGGAGCCCTGAGAGTCCGGCTAAACCCCTCCTCACCCTCAGGGCTACCCAGAGTAGCTTGGAGGAGAGGTTGCAAGAGTCCGGGAAGGAGGGATGATGGGTGTGGTCTTCAGAGCTGCATTGCCAAGAATACTGGAGAGATGCCCCCTTTGGACCCAGGGAATGGGGGACTGGGCAGACTTTTAGTGTCAGAGGGGGATCTGGTCAAAGTCAGAGGAGGCAGGGTGTCAGGATGGGAGAGAGGAAGACCATCAAGGTGGGCTGCTCTTTCAGAAAATTCTGTGGAAGAAGTGATGGCTTTAAAGAGCAGCAGAGGCCAGAAGCTGGGAGAACAAAGCCCTTTGCAGACAGAGCAGGACCACGCAATAAGGGGTATGACCAGGAGTCCAGGGTGACTAGGGAGCACCTGAGCACGAGGGGCTGTCTCAGATAAGGGACAGAGGGTCCGGGGCTGTGGGCAGGGGTTCCCATGTGCCGGGTGCTCTGTAAGACATGTGGCTGCCAACCGCTGAGGCAGGGCGGTGCGCTCCACCTCTGGGTGCAGGCCCAAAGTGTGCTGCCCAGAGCCGCAGGCTGCCGGACACTCAGAAGCCTGGCTCGTTCGCTTGTTCTTGGCAAGTCATTTGGGTAGTGGCTAATTGGATCTGTGAATTTGGAGGGGCTGTTTACAGAAAGCTTTTAGTCTCTAGGACGGGATGGAAATTGGATTTCAGGCTCCTGGCTTGGAGATACTTGCCGATTCCTGACTCTCATCTTGCTGTGGGGGGGCTCGAACAGCCGCCTCCATTCAGGCAGATTATGAATTATGCATCCACTTAATACTCAGCTCGGGCCGATCGATGCCAGGGGCTCAAGCTGTCCAGCATCTCTCATTTCTAGACAAATCCATTTTGCTCACATGAGCTGCTGGGCTCTCGCCTGGGCAGGGTCTGGTGGTGACCAGGGAATTTCCCTGGTCCGATCACCTGAACTTGGATTGTGGTCAGTTGTGCACACGGATCTGTGGGACCCTCACAGATCAGATCTTTGGGGACTGAACTACTAAATGGGGACTGTGGGTGAATGATGGGTGGCTTTGTGAATCATCTATAAACATCTGTCTGCATTTTAAATGTATAATAGCTTCTAGACACTTAATCTTGTCGACGATGGCTTCATATGTGCCGGTCGGAGCCTCAGAGGCCATTCCAGCTTCACCTGAGACTTTGGGACTGGCTATTGTGAGCCTGCTCTCTGCTTTCCCACTGAGAAAGCTGAGAAACCTGCCTCTTTCGGGGAGTCTTTGAGGATTTCTCTCTTTCCCCGGCCCCTTTTCAGGATCAGGGTCACTCACTGACTCCAATGCAGCCTGCCCAGGGTGCCATTTCTGTTCCCAAGTGCAATCGTCTCCCAAGGATTGTGGGGAACTGAACTTCCTCCCAGGCAGAGACCTCTTAACTCTCCAGAAAACCTCCTGGAGCCAAGACGGGCAGAAATGGAGGCACCCAGGGAGAGTGCTTGAACAGACGGAAGGGAGAGAGAGAAGGAAAGAACAGGAGGGCCAGGTCTGGCCCAGGCACTCTCCAGGATTCGTGAGAACTTTACAGCTAGGTCGTGCTGTTACTGTATTTGGAAAGAGGACACTGAGGCCGGGGTGGGGGGTTGGTTAAACAAAGGGCTGTCATTTAGCAGAAGCAGGACAGGCTCCCACACTCTGGAAACACCCAGAGGCTAAGGAGCCTCCGAGACCCCTCTGCTTTACTCCCCCTTGGCCAAACACGGATTCAGCCCCATGCACCCATCTGCCAGGTGCCTTTGGACACCGGACCCCACCTAAGAGGTGCAGACACTGAGGCACAGTGGACAGTGACACACTTAAAAGACGGGATCCTGGAGGGGTATGGACCCAGGCTCCTCTTATGCCCTAAGACTTGTACATGCGGCTCCAAGATATGCAGATGCAGGCCACTCACACACATGCAGTGTGAGGGCCTTGTGGGAGCTTCGGGATTATGCAGACTTTAAATGATGACATTAATGTGAGCAGAGCTTAAAAGGACTGATTTTGAGGGCAAGTCACTTTACCTCCCTGACCTCTGGCTTCTCCGTAGGTCAGGTTTTCAGAAGGTACCAAACAAGGCTCGCAGGGGTAGTGGTAAAGCTCGTGGATCTGCAAGGATGTCGGTAGCCATCCTGGGCGTGGGGAAGACAGGAGGGTGCTTCTGTGCAGTCCCGTCATGGCCGCCGTCTATGACGCATCTACCGTGTGCCCTGAGCTCGGCACAGGAGGCTGGAGGAGAGGACAGCACTGCCTGTTCTCCAGAGTCTCAGGGTCTTGGACCAGCAGTTAGCATAATGGCTATGTCGCTGGACTCCCATGTAGTTGACTGCAGTTCGAGTCCCAGACCCGGGTGGCGTGGCCATCCCCCCTGAGGGGTGATCTCTCGCTTTCTGTCTCTCTGTCTCTCTCTCTTTCTGGCGAGCGCACATGCCCTATAGCAAAAAACCTCTCCCCCCAAAAAAAGAAAAAAGAAAAAGTCTCAGGGTCTCACAGGATAGGCGTTAGGGAGCACCAGAGCGGATGGCTGGCTAACCCCCAGGCTGCAAGGGTGAGAGGAATTCCGGGGGAGGGCACAAGATCAGGGCAGGATCACTTCTCAGCATGCTGCATGATGCGCTCTCCCAGTGTCACGTCAGCAAAAATGAAGTCTATTGAGAGGACGGATCTACTAGGTCATTCACGAGCTTGTAGACGCTGTTTTCCCTGCGCTCCGGCTGGAGGGTCACGGGGTGGAGCCAGCATTTCTGTTGAGAGGAGCTCCGGGTCTGCGCTCTGACAACAAAGTAGTTAGGAAAAGCTGAGTCAGAGCATGAAATGAGTCTACAGAAAGAGAAACTTGTCCAAACGCAGATGCGTACAGTGGCTGGAGAGTGGGGCAGCAGTAACAGAACTCTGTGAGGCCAACTCACATAGGAGGGTTCTGGGTTTACGACTGGAGACCTCCCTGAGCGCCCTGGTCACGCGAGTGCCTGTGACCTGGGGCTGGCTGCGGTCGATGATGGATCGCAGTGCTGGGACCCTGTTAGGGGAGTAATCTCTCTCTCTCTCTCTCTCTCTTACTCTCGGTCATGGACAAATAAATAGATAAACTTTAAAAAAAAATGCATACGTACAGCCAGTAGGTGGCATAGAGATTAAGGCACGGGATGGCACATGGCTGGCTGCATAGTTCAAGTCCTGGACCCAGAAGCTTGAAAATTATACCAGGCCCATGTGTGTGTGCCCAAAATCCTGAGAGGAGAATGAAAGAGAAAAGATTGTGGCCTCTCCACCCTCCCCCTGGGGCAATTTTCACTTTCTCTCTCTCTCTTCTCTGTCTCCCACAAGCGCACACATCCTATATCAAACAAGCAAAAATGCATATGTGTGTAGAAAAGACCAGAAAAAGTTATTTTTGTTTCGTTTTGTTGTTTTTAGCAGAGCAGTGATGCTGAGACCATGGGCAATTACCTATGAGTTCCTGTGCTCCAAGGACACTCAAAGGTCTAGTCCCGGAGAACACTTTTTTTTATTTTTTTACTTTTTAGAATTTTTTTAAGGAGAGGCATTTTACAGGGCCCTTTGGCCCCTCCTACCTAGCGCTTTATCTTGTTAATAATCCCCTCTCCTCCTCCCAGAACAGCCCTTCTTCAAGAGGCAGCCAGCTCCATGGCTCCTGTGATCTAGCCATTTGGGGAGAAAGGAAGATGTCCCACTGATAACTGGGCCTCCAGCATCCAGAACTCGCGTGGTAGGAAGATCCCTTTCAAGTCTCCTGTCTCTATCTGCCTTTGTCTCTCTCTACGTCTGTCTCTGTCCTCTCTCTCGCTCTCGCTCTCTCTTTTTTGTATTTTTTTACTTTTTAGAATTTTTTTAAGGAGAGGCATTTTACAGGGCCCTTTGGCCCCTCCTACCTAGCGCTTTATCTTGTTAATAATCCCCTCTCCTCCTCCCAGAACAGCCCTTCTTCAAGAGGCAGCCAGCTCCATGGCTCCTGTGATCTAGCCATTTGGGGAGAAAGGAAGATGTCCCACTGATAACTGGGCCTCCAGCATCCAGAACTCGCGTGGTAGGAAGATCCCTTTCAAGTCTCCTGTCTCTATCTGCCTTTGTCTCTCTCTACGTCTGTCTCTGTCCTCTCTCTCGCTCTCGCTCACGCCGAGCCATTTTCTAATTTTTGAGTTTTATTGAAATTTTTTGAATATTAATTTTTCTTTTGAGATTTATTTAAAAGTTTTTCTCTTCTTTTTCACTGTTTCTTGTCTGTTTTTTTGCTGTTGGTATTGTTTCCCTCTCTCTGCTTCTTTTTCTGCACACTCCTCGACCCTCTGATTGAACTTCCAAGTTTGGGAAGAAACCGACCATCCACCAGATGACTAGAAATCGCTGCAGGACCACAAGAAATATGGGGAAGCAGGAAAATACCTCTCCCACAAGGGAAAAGGATAGCTCCTCTTTATCCACACACAGTTCAATGGAAATCATGGAAATGTCTGATAAAGAATTCAGAACATTCATAATGGCAAAGCTAACAGAGATGGAAGAGAAGAGAGACAAGGAACTGCTGAAGAGGAAGGAGAAAGGAGTTGAAGAGTTCCAGGAGGTAAGGAAATTCATGCAAGATCTAAAAGAGGAATTTCACACTTTACAAAAGAATCAGATGGAACTGTTAGAGATGAAGGCTATAATACAAGAAGTCAAAATCTCCCTTGAAAGTATTAAAAGCAGACTAGATCATACAGAAAATAGAATCTCTAATGTAGAAGAGAAAATGGTTGGCCTAGAAAAATCCACCGCGAAGACTGAGAAAATGGCCCAAAAATTTGAGAATAATATGCGAGAAGTACTAGATACCATCAAACGTCCAAACATCCGGATAATAGGCATCCCAGAAGGTGAAGAGACTCATAAGGGCATTGATAATCTATTCCATGAAATCTTACAAGAAAATTTTCCAAACCTGGAGAGGCACTCAAAGATTCAGTCCCAAGAAATACAGAGGACCCCAAATAGAATCAACCCAAGAAGATCTTCTCCAAGACACATTATAGCCAGATTGACCAAAACCACAGACAAAGACAAGATACTAAGACTGGCAAGAGAAAAAAGGCAAGTTACCTACAAAGGGTATCCCATCAGACTAACGGCAGACCTCTCATCGGAAACAATGAGAGCGAGGAGAGAATGGGAAAATGTATTCAAAGTATTAAGGGAAAAGCAATTTCAACCGAGAATTCTGTACCCAGCAAGGTTATCGTTCATTTGGGAAGAAAAGACACGAACTTTCCCAGATAAACAAAACCTGAAAGAATTTACCAGCACCAGACCGGATCTCCAAGAAGTTCTTAAGGGAGTGCTATGTCAGTAAAATTAAATGCAGACACACAGAAATAAGAGTTCAGAAACTAAGAAAATGGGCAACTTAATTGTAGGGCCAAAAGCTGGAGTTGAGTATTACATCCCAGATTTCAATCTGGAACATCGAACCTCAACAGATACAGAAGAAAGATTAAGTACATGAGACTGAACTGATGAAACAGTATTCTACGACTTGACTAAAATATTGCTGCTTTTCTTCTAAGCTTTGTTGTCTGGTTTTAAGGACTTTTGTCCTGTCTTCAGCTATCAATAGATTCATGTTCCGACTATTTGAACAGAATACTAACCTGTTTCTAGGCTTTAAGTTTCAAAGAAATATCCTTACCAGTTCAAAACTGCTTTTCTTGAAACCATCGGCTGATCTTGCTATTGAAAGTAGTTAGATTACTTATGATATTGTGTGACCAACGAAATGTTGGGGGAAAAGGGATTGAAGACAACTGTAGACAGCAGAGATAGTGTAATAAGAGAGTGGAATAGGGCAGAGGGCTAGACATGGGGTAAAAAAACATATATATGAAAGTAGAAATGGAATATTATGGATGATAACATGCATTATTAAGCCACTATATAGTATATTCTAGATGGGAAACCACATTTAGAATGTTGTGATGATGCTCAGGGAATGAATGTAAATTAATAAAAAAAAATTTCAGAAGAAAAAAAAAGGCATTAGAAATACCTATTTGATGACTGCAGTTAATGTATATAGCCCTAGTTAGGTGCTACTTTATAGTATGTTCATTCTATTCACTGAGGTTTATGCCTAGTCAGACTTGTGTTCATGGATATGTACATTTCAGCTGTGCTTGCTGTTGAAAATATTTAGATTTATTAAGATATTTAGTGAAACAATAAAATGGGGGAGGCATAGAAAGCAACAATAGATACCAGACACAGTGTGGGAGGAGGGTGGGAGATGGCAGAGGGTGAGATAGGGAATCAAGGATGGGAAAAAAGGCAAAATATACAGAAAACAAGAAATGGAAAATGATTTGTTGACAATAACACATATGTTGATGTGCTTGATTGAGCCAATATACAGTGTATTCTCAATGGAAAAATCTCATTTTGTATGCTATAATGATGTACAGTGAATGAATGTAAATAAAGAAAAAAAAAATTAAAAAAAAGGTCTAGTCCCGCCATGCTGCTGTCCTCTGAGTTATGTCACTGCCCACTCTGTGTCTGTGTCTGCACCTGTTAGGGGTCTCTGTTTTCCAAAGGCACCTGCAGAGAGTTCTGGGAGGCTACCTATATATCTATGTGTATGTGTGTGTGTCTGTCTGTGTATATATTACACCGTTGGAAAAGTTATGGTGCATTTTTACATAGAAAAACAGAAAAAAACCTGTCGTGACTTTCTCAACGACTACATCTATATAATATATACGTATACACATGTAATCTCGAACCACGGCCGATGATGTGGGAGTTCACTACCCTAACTGCCACACGACCTGCTGGCTCCTTTATCTATGCATATAAAGAGGGACCCGCAGATGGTGTAATGGCTATGGCAGTGCAGGTGGCCATGTGGGAATCCAGTGACGTAGTCATTATACCATCTGCTGGACCTGGTCCAGTCAAGTCCTGGACCTGGAGGCTTGAAACTCACGCCTGGTATGTGTGCATGCATACCCAAAACGGTTTCTTAAACAGAAACGCTGGCTTGCCCCATGCCCCCCAGGTGGAGCTCGGTGAAAACAGCATCTACGAGGACGTGAATGATGAAATAGATCGGTTCTCTCAATAGACTCCATTTTTCCTGATGTGACACGGGGCGAGAACATCATGTAGCATGCTGAGAAGTGATCCGTCCCCTGGTCTTGGGCCCCACCTAAATGGAGGAGAAGAGATTGCGGCGTGGCCATCTTCCCTGAGGGGATGTTTTACTTCTTTCTGTCTCTGTATCTCTCTATCTATCAGACTAACACACATGCCTATAGCAAATATCTCAAAAATAAAAACAGAATCATTTTAATTTTTTAAATTAGTATTTTTAAAAATTCGATCAAAGAGGGAGAGAGAGAGAGAGAGAAAGTGAGAAAGCAGCCACCAGGTCCGGGACTCGAACCCGGTTAGCCATGTGAGAGTCCAGCACCTTAACCACCACGCCCCCTGCCAGCCCCTACATCCATGTATATTTACATTTGAAAAAATAGTCTATGGTACTCATTTAAATATTCTTAGGTTTTTATGTTGCTGCGATTCTGAGTTTCTATTTTTCTGATTCTAAACTTCTGTTTTGAGGACTGGGGAATTTTAGGACGGCAGCTCCTCGGCCTCTTCCCGGCCTCTCCGGCCCCTCGGGCTCCTCCACCCACTGGGGAAATGCAGTGGGAGGCGGATGTTTCCGCAGAGGGCGGGGAAGGGTTTACTGCGGAGTTGCTCAACTGAGCTGGAGGCTTGGGTGACAGCAGTTCCCTTGTGAGAGAACTCTCTAGGCTTCAGGAAAATCCCCAGCCCCTGGAGGCTGTGAGGGAGCTGGCTCCCCCAACCGGGGGAAATGGGAGACAAAGGAAAGGCAGGAGTTGTTCTTGCAGGAAAGAATTTGGGATTGCCCCTGGGAGGCTGAGAAAGGATGTGAAGGGGCTCTGGGAGAAAGGGAAATGCAGAGAGGCCTATGGAGAAGTGACCCTGCAAAACAGCCTCGAGGCTGGGAGAGTGTCGCCTGGGGGAGTGCGGCTGCGCAGGAAGCCTGCCTGTTTGGGGGTGGTCTGCAAGGTGATGTGCAGGATGGTGTGCCGAGCTGCTGTAGGAAGTGAGGCCTGGAGCAGGGGAGGCAGGGTGCTCACTGTCTCCACCACTGCCAGGATCCTCAGAAATGGGAGTGCAGGGTATACACTGGCCCATAGGGCTGGGGGCTGGAGACAGCCTCGGGGACAATGTAGGACCTGGGGGCACAGCCCAAGGCAGGGCCCCTGGGACTTACAAAGGGGAGAGAAGGGCACATGAGAGAGAGAGAGCACTGAATAGAGATAAGAGATTTGTAAGGATCAGAGAGAGAAGGGCAAGGAGAGTGAGGGCCAAAGATGAGGTAGGGGTGGGTAGAAAAGAGGACAAGCAGGGTCCTGGAGCGAACAGTGGGATGGAGAGTCTAGGCAGGTCAAGCTGCTGGTCTGGATGTCTGTGTCAGGAATGGCTTGATCCAGCATCAAATCTGGCTCTGGCAAGCAGGCAAAAGTGGGGCAGGGCCTGCAAGGGAGGGTGGTCTATGGACTGAGCAAAGTGAATCATCTTCTAGGGCTGCCCCTGGGCTGCCTGGATCTCTAGATGTTTAGGCCTGAGACCCAAGGATACTCTAGATATTTGAGAGACAACCTGCATAAAAGCCAGGGGTGTCCTCATAAATCTACTCTGGAAGATAGGGTGCAGGAGGTGGGGGAATCCTCTAACTCCTGCCAGCCTCAGAGCATTCCCTAAGAGCCTTGCCTATGGCCTTGGGCCTTGGCTTGAGCATCCTTCACAGTGGCAGCGCTGTGGGCGTCCCTGAAACCCTCACTCATCACCCGGGATAGGGATTATGGTCCCTGTGGGGTCCAACATCCTGTCCAGTCAGGAAATGTCCAGAGCCAGCCCCTGAGCTCAATCCACTCCAGTGACTCCGTGCCTAGGCCAGGCTCTGACCACATCCCTGGCCAGCAGGTAGCTCCAACAGAGGAGGGCCATGGGAGCTGCATGGCCTGCAGTGTTCCATCCCAGAGCAGGTCCCCTAGAGAGGGGCCCCAGGGATCAGAGGCCGGGCCCGTGGGGAGGACAGGAGATCTCCTTGTGTGAATGGAAAGCCCTTCTGTTCCAGGCCTCAAACTCTTTTTTTTTTCTTTTTCTTTTTTTGGAGAGGTTTTCGTGCGCTTGCCAGAAAGACAGAGAGAGACAGAGAGACCGAAAGCGAGAAATCGCCCCTCCGGGGGGGGGATGGCCATGCCGCAATCCCCTCTCCTCCATTCTCCTCTCGGGATCTTGGGCACGCACACACACGCGCCCGGCGTAAGTTTAAACCGCTGGGTCCAGGACTCGAACCGCAGTCGACTACATGGGAGTCCAGCGACATAGCCATTATGCTAACTGCTGGTCCCAAGGGCTCAAACTCTTAACAGGGTCCGTAGGTATCAGACTTCCTGGAATCTGTGAGAAGGAATCACCACGAGATGAGGCAGTTAAAAAATGACCAGGAAACAGAGGCGCTTGGCACCTTGACACTTTTTCTGTAAGTGACAACTCAACACTACAGTTTCATAATTAGCTACATACATGTGACTTCAATCATCCTAAGAAGGATCCTACAGGCTGGTTAGTCATCCTCTCTGGTTTTCAGAGGACCATGGAAAGTAGAGGCTGGTTGGGGCAGGTCTGGGTCACTTGATGGGCCCTCAGGAGGGCCACGCATGTGCAGGGTCCCACAGACAGTCCCTGTCACTGCTCATCCTGACAACACACGGTGAGGTTTGCAACATCTCCCTTTTTTACAGATGAGGAACAGAGAGGACAGGTGGCCTGCCCAAAGAGCCTCAGCAAAAATGGCCACCTTACGATTCAACCCGAAGACCGCCTCCACAGACTCTGTGCTCATCTCTGAACTCTGATTTGGCCCAGGCAAGAGAGTAAGGGCCTGAGAGGACACTGCTTCTGTGCTGCCTGCCTGGATGGGCCAGATTTAGTAGAGAAAAACACAGGATGCCCAGCTAGATTTCAATTTCAGGTAGTTAATGGGTGAACTTCTTAGTGTAAGCATATCCCATGCAGCAGTAGGAAATACTTATACTGAAAGATCATCCTTCGCTTGTCTGAAATTAAAATGTAGGCGCCAGCAGGTGGCGTGGTGGTAAAGGTGCTAGACCCCACATGGCCCACCATGGTTTGAGTCCTGGACCTGGTGGCTTCCTTCTCACTTTCCCTCTCTCTTTGTGTCTCTCTAGTGTGTGCATGTGCCCTGTAGTAAAATTAAAAATAATAACGATAAATAAAATTAAATAAATAACTTGGGGACCAGCAGGTGGCATGGTGGTTAAGGGCACTGGACTCCTACATGAACCGTGGTTCAAGACCTGGACCTGGCGACTTGCTTTCTCACTTTCCCTCTCTCTCTCTTTCTCTCTCTCTGTCCTTCTCTGGTCAAATGGAAATAAATACATAAAGTTGAATAAAAAAATCATTCTTTCTTTTAAGCGAAATTTTTGCTATAGGGAATGTGTGCTTGCCAGAAAGACAGAGAGACAGAAAGTGAGAAATCACCCCCCAGGAGGGATGGCCATGGAGCAATTCCTTCTCCATTCTTCTCGGGATCTTGGGTACACACGTACCCCCCCACCCCATGAGTTTAAGCCACTAGGTCTGGGACTCAAACTGCCATCGACTGTGTGGGAGTCGAACAACATAACAATTATGCCATCTGCTGGTCCTATTAAAAAATTATTATTTAAAAAAAAATTAACTTGTCATTTCTTATTTCATCTGAAAACCCTAGCAGGGGCAGCAGAGTGGGTCTGAAGGATCACATATGAAGCATGCTTTGTCTGACTCTGCGTCCCTCTGCTCCCTGCCAGCCCCACGCTGAATGGTGGACACTTGTCAACTGGGATGTTGTTGGTGATGAAGACGCCCCCCTCCTGGAGTTCTGGAGTTGGGGCCTGCCTAGGGAGGACAGTTTATTATTAAATTGTTCTTACTAATTTTTTTTTTCTCAAAGGACACACCCAGGGGCTGTGGTCCAGACAGGGGCTCTGCTTTGAGTACCCCCCCCATGCCCACTCCCGCTGTGTGATGTTGGGTGTGCCCTCCTGGCACTGAGCTCTGGAGACCTCTCCCATGCAAAGTGGCAAGCAGGTGGTGTGGAGGGTAAGGCGCTGGGTCCCACATGGCCGACTGCACAGCTCGGGGCCTGGACCGATGACTTGAAAATCATGCTGAGCACTTGTGTGTGCCCCGAACCCTGAGAGGAGACTGGAGAAGGGATTGCCAGAGAGAGAAAGAGGAAGAAAATGAGAAATCATCCCACAGTAGGGACCAGCAGTTGGCATAATGGCTATGTCACTGGACTTCCATGTAGTCGACCGTGGTTCAAGTCCTGGACCCGGAACTCACGCCGGACGCGTATGTGTACAGGCCCAAGATCCTGAGAGGAGAATGAAGAAGAAGGGATTGCGGTGTAGCCATCCCCCTGGGGGGTGATTTCTCACTTTCTGTCTCTCTGTCTCTGTCTTTCTGGAGAGCACATGCACCCTGTAACAAAAACCTCTTCAAAAATAAAGAAAAGAAAGAAATCATCCCACAGCAGGGATGGCCACACCTCAATCCCTTCTCCAGTCTCCTCTCAGGGTTCGGGGCACACACAAGTGCTCAGCATGATTTTCAAGTCATCGGTCCAGGCCCCGAGCTGTGCAGTCGGCCATGTGGGACCCAGCGCCTTACCCTCCACACCACCTGCTTGCCACTTTGCATGGGAGAGGTCTCCAGAGCTCAGTGCCAGGAGGGCACACCCAACATCACACAGCGGGAGTGGGCATGGGGGGGGTACTCAAAGCAGAGCCCCTGTCTGGACCACAGCCCCTGGCTGTGTCCTTTGAGGTCTAGTTTTCTGGGGTCCCGGAAGCCCTGGGTAGACTCGCTCCATGCCTGCAAACTGCCAGCAGCCTGGGGGCCAGTAAGGCTGGGGCCTCCCTCACAGCCACCTCCGAGGCACACCTGGGACTGCTTTGTGCTTCAACAATAAACAAGCTGGTAACGGGGGAGGCGAGAGCTCCACAGCAGAGAGGAACGCAGGGCAGACGGCAGCAAGGGTGCTTTCCAAGCACTCAGTTTCACAAAGAAGACTCCCACCGGCGGTAATAGAGTAATAACAGCTCCCTGCGCTCCTCCTTGAGCTGTTTTCAAAGCACCACATTTGTCCGCCTGTGACTGGCTTTTCTGAGGCCAGCAGGGGAGGCAGGGGGTCCTGACGCTGAGATGTAGCCCCTGTGTCCCTTCCCTCCTAGACACCCACAGCTATGGCCAACCACAGCCACAGCCACAGCCACGTTCTCTCTCCCCTTGACTTTCGTGAGCACCAACTGCAAGCTCAGAATTTGACCGGAGACTCCCGGAAGTCGGGCCACTGGGAGGCCCGGGGGTATTGCAGGTCAAGGTCCTAGGCCAGAGCTCTGACAATCAAACGCTTTGCTTTTTGTTGTATCTCTTCAATAATCCGCTTGGTGGCAAAACCGGACCTGAACCAACACGTAAGGACTTACTGTCTGTTTCTCCCCCTGTCTTTGCCTCTTCCGGTTTTGCTGCAAGACGACGAATGAATTTGATTGGGAGGGTCTGCCAGCCCACAGAGCAGGCCCCACGTGACTCTTGTGAAGACTGAGATTTTCTCCTCCAAGAGCCCCCAGCCTGTCCCATTGTCCCACTCCCTGGCCAAAGAAGCTGATCAGCTCCCCTGAGAGTTCTGCCAGCTTTGGGCCTCCAAGCCCCCAGCAGGGCCATTGCAGAGACATGGAGGCTGGACACATCTGGCCTGCTGGTGGCAAGGTGCAGGTGTCCTCCCAGTGTTGGCCTGAAGCCCTGGGTCCAAACCTGGGCTGAGAAGGTCCCTCTGATGAAGCTGACCATGATTTGATAAAACACAAAGAGTAGTACCACAGACTGAGGGTCTCCCTGTGCTAGAACTTTCTGTGCGACTGGTGCTCTCAGGGATCCACTCACGTTCTCCATCCTGGACTGTTCCCAGGCCAGCCTTCGGAAGGTGGCAGCCCTGGTCTTCCTCCGCCTGCAGCCGTCTGTGAGACTGCAGGACACCCACAGCCAGCTGAACCCCGGCAAGCTGAACCCCGGCAAGCCCGGAACCACAGAGAGTGATACACTGTTGTTTGGGGATTGTTTGTTACACCACAGGTGCACAGAACATTCCTCCCGCAGTTCTGGCTCTGACCTCAGGGCCGTGTAAAGCCTGTTCCTCGTGCCCAGCTGTAGCCCTTCAGATATCTGCAGACAGTGATCAGTCCCAGAATGTTATCTGGGTGCTGCAGCCCTGATTCCTCATACCTTCCTCCAAGGACCTAGCTTCAGATCAGCTCTCTTTTTATTTTTTCCTGGGGGGGGGGGGGGGGGGGGTTTTTTTTATAAGGAGTGTGCAC
>NW_006159856.1:3562130-3583818 GCF_000334495.1 Tupaia belangeri chinensis
TAGCCTGGGGTGGGGGGTCGGAGAGGTGTTTTCTATAGGGCGTGTGCACTTGCCAGAAAGACAGAAACAGAATCAGAAAGTGAGAAATCACCCCCTAGAGGGGATGTCCACGCCACAATCCCTTCTCCTCCATTCTCCTCTCAGGATCTTGGGCACGCACACACACGCACCCAGCGTGAGTTTAAGCCACTAGGTCTGGGACTCCAACTGTGGTCGACTACATGGGAGTCCAATGACATAGCCATTATGCCAACTGCTGGTTCTCAGATCAACTTTCCAACCTGGTCAGAAATCCACTCTAACTTCCCAAGATCCAGATTACCCAAAGGGACCCTGAACCAACACAACACAAAGAGAGAATGGTACGATCGACCCAGAATGCCGGAACGCCATCGCCTCCTTTTGGACACTCCTCCCCTATTAATGTAACTGAAGATTAAAATTTCCTTCTAGTTAACCTCAAGTCATCCGCTCAAATGAAGCATGAGTCAATTATACCTCTGGATCCTTCACACACGAGCAGTGTTCACATTTTTCCTGGGAATAGATATACAGGTGGCTCAGGAAAGTTCCAGCAGCCCAGTGCATGCCGGTCACTGGATGACCTAGGGCAGAAGGCTTCCCGCTGCCTGCAGGGAGGTGCTAATGAATAAGTAGGAGGACAAAAGATTTACGTCTCTGGAAAATTCCCCCCAAATAAAACCTGATGCAACCGGGGACCATGCAATTTGTCACACATACATGATATATTTTTAAAACAGTTTCACATTTTTAAAAATTCACTGATTTTCTGTCACCCACCTCAGAAATACAAAAGAGGAAAATACATATTCCATTACTTAAAAATTCCAAGTGCTTTGTCTTCGAGCATTTGAATCACCACTCCCCGATTCAAATGTGAGTCTTCTGAGAATGTTTCATTCATTTAACTGTTTTTCAACCTGCAGGAATAAATTGTCAGTCACATGCTATTTAGAGAATAAAAGCTTCTATGGAGTACTCAGGGAAGCTCCGAGCCCTGCAGGCAGAGACAAAACCTTGCCCCTGGAAACGGAGCTGGATGGCACAAACGTGGCCCCCTCCCGCTGGGCTCCTGGCACGGAAAGATTACTGGCTAATCGGATTGACCCCTCTGGGACCCGACATCTCCCCCACAGAGACCAACAAGTCTTCACCAGTTGGGGAAAAATAAAAGAAGGATGTTTATCATCAAGATCTGGGCTCGCCACTCCCTGTGACGGCTTAATTTCATTTTAGAATTGCAAAACCTCTAGCCACTTCGGAGTAAAACAAAGAAAGGACATATTTTTTTAAGGAGAAAAGCGTGTCGGTTTAATCTCAGAGCTTTAAGAGACGGAGGTTCAGAGCGGATTTGAGTGGCTCTAGCATATGCGGTGTTCCGCGTGAGAAGCTCAAATGTGACTGCACGCGTAGCTCTCCTTGGTGTTTTAATGCATTATGTAAGCACATTTATATAAATGTTTTCATGGGTTGGATAAATAGTGCTTTTCTATTTAAATTTAATCTGGGTCCTTGAGAATGAATTTTACTGATCTTTTTGTAACCCTAGAGATGTACCCTTGATGTGAATTGCAAATGCGAAGTGCAATGTCACTAAGTTCGCTTCTCTTGGCCCTCCTTGTGGCATCTGGCTTGGAGGAGACCCCCAGGAAGCCTTCGACAGAAGGTAGGTGGGCAGATTGCTGCCACAGATGTTTATTGAGCACATACTATGTGCCTCGCTATTCTAGGCACCTGGAAGACAGCAGTAAATCCAAGTGCCAGTTCCCACCGCCTGGAGCTTGCACTGCAGTGGGAGAGGGGGGCAATAAGCCTGTCTGGATGTCAGGTGGCTCCAAGAACTGCAGGGCGAGGACGAGAACGTGCGTGTGAGGGCGAAGGCAGTGCTTATCCACATGTAGGTCAGGGAAGGCCCCTTCCCTGGACCAGGTCACTGAAGCTGAAAACTAAAGGAAGTGATGGCATGAGCCATGGCGACCTCTGGGAGAGTTCCAGACAGTGGGGATAGCACATGAAAAGGCCCTGAGGTAGAAGCATCCTGGGACAGTCAAGGAATAGCGAGGAGGAATGAACGAGGGGATGTGAGGGAGGAGCAGGTAAGAGTTCTGGACTCTGAAGCTGTCAAGGGGACTTTGGACTTGACTGGAATAGAGATGGGAGCTCACAGGAAGGTCTGAGCAGAGGGCAGGCACGCTTCTGCCTTCTGTTTCAGGGGATCACCGTGTAGTGCAGAGAAGACCTGAGACCGAGGAGATGGCTGCCATGGTGCCCAAGGGTGACAGCTTGGACGGGCCGGGCTCTGGTACTGTACTGAAGGCAGACACGGGTTTACCCACAGTTCAGGAGGAGGGAAAGGGAACGCAAGTCTGCTCCCCCGAGATCGGGGAGAGTGTAAGGAGTAGGTTTTGAGTCAAGAATTAAAACATTTGGCTCTTTCTTTTTCTTTCTTTCTCTTTCTTTCTTTCTTTCTTTCTTTCTTTCTTTCCACTCCCTGTGACGGCTTAATTTCATTTTAGAATTGCAAAACCTCTAGCCACTTCGGAGTAAAACAAAGAAAGGACATATTTTTTTAAGGAGAAAAGCGTGTCGGTTTAATCTCAGAGCTTTAAGAGACGGAGGTTCAGAGCGGATTTGAGTGGCTCTAGCATATGCGGTGTTCCGCGTGAGAAGCTCAAATGTGACTGCACGCGTAGCTCTCCTTGGTGTTTTAATGCATTATGTAAGCACATTTATATAAATGTTTTCATGGGTTGGATAAATAGTGCTTTTCTATTTAAATTTAATCTGGGTCCTTGAGAATGAATTTTACTGATCTTTTTGTAACCCTAGAGATGTACCCTTGATGTGAATTGCAAATGCGAAGTGCAATGTCACTAAGTTCGCTTCTCTTGGCCCTCCTTGTGGCATCTGGCTTGGAGGAGACCCCCAGGAAGCCTTCGACAGAAGGTAGGTGGGCAGATTGCTGCCACAGATGTTTATTGAGCACATACTATGTGCCTCGCTATTCTAGGCACCTGGAAGACAGCAGTAAATCCAAGTGCCAGTTCCCACCGCCTGGAGCTTGCACTGCAGTGGGAGAGGGGGGCAATAAGCCTGTCTGGATGTCAGGTGGCTCCAAGAACTGCAGGGCGAGGACGAGAACGTGCGTGTGAGGGCGAAGGCAGTGCTTATCCACATGTAGGTCAGGGAAGGCCCCTTCCCTGGACCAGGTCACTGAAGCTGAAAACTAAAGGAAGTGATGGCATGAGCCATGGCGACCTCTGGGAGAGTTCCAGACAGTGGGGATAGCACATGAAAAGGCCCTGAGGTAGAAGCATCCTGGGACAGTCAAGGAATAGCGAGGAGGAATGAACGAGGGGATGTGAGGGAGGAGCAGGTAAGAGTTCTGGACTCTGAAGCTGTCAAGGGGACTTTGGACTTGACTGGAATAGAGATGGGAGCTCACAGGAAGGTCTGAGCAGAGGGCAGGCACGCTTCTGCCTTCTGTTTCAGGGGATCACCGTGTAGTGCAGAGAAGACCTGAGACCGAGGAGATGGCTGCCATGGTGCCCAAGGGTGACAGCTTGGACGGGCCGGGCTCTGGTACTGTACTGAAGGCAGACACGGGTTTACCCACAGTTCAGGAGGAGGGAAAGGGAACGCAAGTCTGCTCCCCCGAGATCGGGGAGAGTGTAAGGAGTAGGTTTTGAGTCAAGAATTAAAACATTTGGCTCTTTCTTTTTCTTTCTTTCTCTTTCTTTCTTTCTTTCTTTCTTTCTTTCTTTCTTTCTTTCTTTCTTTCTTTCTTTCTTTCTTTCTTTTTCTTTTTCTTTTTCTTTCTTTCTTCTTTCTCTTTCCTGCTTTTTTCTTTCTCTCTTTATTTTCTTTCTTTCCTTTCTTTTCTTCTTTCTTTCTTCCTCTCTCACTTTCTTTCTCTCTTCTTTCTTTTTCTTTTGTTCTCTCTCTCTTTCCTTCCTTTCTTCTTTCTCTCTCTCTTTTCTTTCTTTCCTTCTTTCTTCCTCCCTTGCTTTCTTTTATTTCTCTTTCTTTCTTTCCTTTTCCCTTCCTTCCTTTCTTTCTTTTCTCCTTTCTTCTTTCTCTTTCTTTACTTTCTTTTTCCTCTCTTTGTCTTTCTTTTCTCCTTCCTCTCTTGTTTTTTTCTTTCTCTTTCTTCTTTTCTTTCTCTTTTATTCTTTCTTTTGTTCTTCCTTCCTCTCTTTCTCTCTCTCTCTCTCTCTTTCTACCATAGTGAGTGTACACTAGCTAGAGAGAGACAGAGAGAGAGAAAAGTGAGAAATCTCCTCCCAGGGGGGCATGACCATGCTGCCATCCCTTTTCCTCCGTTCTTCTCTCAGGATTTTAGACATGCATGCACATGTGCCTGGTGTGATTTCCAAGCCTTCAAGTCTGGGATTTGAGCCTCAGTGGACAATGTGGGAGTCTAGCATCTTAACGACCATGCCACCTTCTGGACCAAAGTTTGCTCTTTTAAGTGACGCCTGTTAGAGCACCAAGTGGAACTAGCCAGATAGGCAAGCCAGCACTCCAGTGCGACCTCCAGGCTGGAAGCTCCAACTCAGGCACCATCGGCAGGTGGGCGGCATGCGCAGACCCTGAGCCTGGCCAGGGCTGCTCCGAGTGCCGGGCACGCATGCTGCATGGCCACACGGACAAGCCAGCTGAGAGCAAGGGGCCAAGAGCTCAGGATCCAGGGTCAGCAGCCCTGATTTGCCCTCGGCTCTCCCACTGGGTGCTCAGAGATGGGGGCGAGCGTCTTTCTCTCTCTCGGCATCTATTCCCCCTCCCAGTGTGCCCAAGGATGATGCACAGGGCACCTGCACGCAGGGAGTACTCAGGGTGAGTTTGCAGTCGGCCATCACTGCTGGCCCGTCCCAGCTCCCCCTGCAGTGGGAGCGCTGGGACTGATGCAGAGAGGACTGGGTCTCTCAGGCAGCCTGAAGTGGGGCAGAGGCAGGGAGGTGCCCCAGTTAGGACATCCCAGGTCAGAGTATGCCAGGGCCAGGGAGAGGTGCTAAGGGCAGAGGTATCCACTGGGCAGTGGGCCCAGCTCAAGGTCCTGTTGACCACCAGGCCATGCCACTTGGGCTTAGGCAACCAGAAGCCACAGAAGGAGTTGAGTGGGAGCAAGGCAAGAGCAGCCAGGTGCCATTCTTCAAGCTTGACCTGTGTCGAGAGTCTAGCGCACACTTGACTCCCCAGGTGAGTCAGGATAATGGGCAAATGCCTGACGGTTGTGCCCATCTTGCCCGGTCCCACACGCCTCTCTCACGCGTGTCTCTTCTGATGGTTTCCCAAGGCTTTTTGAGCATCTTGTCTCAGGTGACATGCTGAGAGTTAGGACGCAGGGACAGAACTTGGAATGGCTCTGAACAGATCTCGGAATGGAGACCCAGAGAGGTGAAGCAGTTTCCCCAAGACCAGGTGGTGAGCAAATATCAAATACGGAACAGAATATGGCTTATTCTCCTAGAGGGAGACTTGGGCTGTGATGAGGTCGTCCAGGAGGAGAGAGCAGCCCCTTGCCATTAAGCGCCTACTAAGTGCAAGTCACTGACACCATCACATGTCGTTCTATCCACAGGCACAGTGACACCCAATTACAGGTGAGGAAACAGGCTCAGAGGTCGGCCTTCTCTGGATGCACCCTGCTAGGGCTGGAATCCTCAGAGCTGGAGAAGGGGGGTCTCCTGTGTCCGAAAGCTTCTGATCAGACCCTGTCTCCAAATGCCATCTCCTACAGGATGCCCATCTGGGAGGTGCAAAGGGTTCAGTGGGAGGAAGGCCTGGGAGCGATGGCCTGCTCCCAGCCCCTGCACAGCCCAAGGGGGGGACTTCACTCACCTTAGCTGGACTTCTGGGCACCTGTGTTCAGTGGAAATAGGATGACTTCCATAGAGTCCGAAGGGATTAGGAAGGGAAGCCCTGCTCCCTGCTCTGCCCCTGTAGCTCTGACTCTGACCGAATAGCTCAGCCAGTCTTGGGGCTGCCCTGCGCTGAGTGCAGGGCTGGTGCCGGGGCTCCCAGGTAGGCCAGGGTGGCAGGGTGGCCAGGGACCTGCACTGGGCTCTCCTTTGGACCTCACACCAGCTTGGGCAAGGCCACACTCACAATGCGAGAGGCAGGGCCAGAGCACAGAGCCCCATGTCGGATGGCTGGCCCAGGCACCGGCCCCACACGCTCACTCCCGGGGCTCTTTGACATGCAGCAGTAGCGGAGCTGCCACCCACCCAGTGAGCTGCGCCCTGTGCAGCTGCTCAGCCCGCTCATCGCTGTTCTGACGGGATGATCATCAGAACACGGCGTGGTGTCCAGGCTGAGAGGCATCGTGTACAGAAGACCTGTGCCCTGGCTGAACACCTAGGAACGTGAGAAGGCATCAGTCTCCTCAGGATCCTCTTCTTGTTCCGCCATCTCCTCCTACCTGGTGGCTCCTCTATGTCACCCAGGCTCCTGCAGTGCTGAATCCAGTGGGTGATTCTCAAAACATGACACGCGTGGCCTGCCAGTGTCCTCAGACATCCTCCCCCTGGAAACACTTTCCTCCCCCAACTTCCTACCCCCCTCAATGCCCCCAGCCTCTGGTTGGAGGCACTTACCATCCTTGGGGCTGTCTACCCTCACCCATATGAGGGCATCCAGTGTCAAGGTTTCAATGCCACCGGAGGCCAAGCTCACCCAGGTGTGCAGCTCTGACCCTGTGCCTGCCCAGTGCCTCCCAGTTGCCTCCACCTGGTGCCTGTGGACCATCAGGCCCTGGAGCCCCCAGACTACAGACCCCTCGTGGTCTCGTCTCAGCTAATGGCCAGACTACCCTCTGACTTGCTCAGGCCACGTGAGGTCTGTTTTCTAGGAATTAAAGCCTCTGTGGTGAGGGACACGCACCTCTGAGAGATGAAGGCTGAGCCCCGTTCCTATAGCTCTGAATAAAAGCAGGCTGCCCAGCAGGGCCATGCAGGGGTGCCCCAGGGACAGGGTGACAGCAAGTTGGGGCTGTTTAGGGCAGCTTCTGTGTGGCAAGTAGGGTGTGGTTGGGGGAGGTTCTCAATATTCCAAGTCTGCCCTGAGTCTCTGGCTCTCTCACTCGCATCCGATCTGTGGACAAATCTCACCCTCCATGCCCACACCACCTGCCAGAGTCCCTCCAGCTCTGCTTCCCCAGGCAGGACCTTGCTCCTGCCTGTCCCCCGCCTCCAGCTGGCCCTGCGGGAGCCCCAAGTTCTAGTATCTCGTTCTCTCCATCAAGCAGCGCCAGCTCCCGTTTTGGCCACAGTGATGCCTTCTTGGCAGGCAGAGAGGTCCTGTGAGATTGGCCTCCCCACCTCCTATCACATACCCTACCACCTTCCCCGAACACCTGGCCTCTCCCTGTGCCTCGCAGCTGCCTCGGTCCCGTCCTCTGCTGGGATGTTCTCTTCCAGGCTTGCTCCTTCCTCCCCTCTGCCGGTGTGCAAAGGCCCCTGCCTACCTCGGCCCCACACATTCCCCTCACTCTCCTCGTTCCCGACACGTAGCACACACTCCATTCTCCCTCTTTGTTTTCGCTTTTGTTGTGGCTGTCTCCCTCGTCGGATAAGTTCCGTGAGAGCAAAGAGCTTGGGCGTGGCTGCCCACTGGTGGTTGCAAGACAGCACCTTCGCCTGTGGCCGGCTCAGTGAAATTGGTCTGGATGATTCTTATCATAACACAGGCTTTTCCACCAGGAAGACCCTTCCATGCTGGGGGCTGCATCCCTTGGGCCTGACCTTATTCAGGACAGGATTTCACCAGAGATGGATCAAGCCTGTCCCTGCCCTGTTTCCCTGGAGGCAGACCTGTAATTGGTTATCTCAGCACAGATATTACAGGGGAGGGAATCTGGGCTCTGGGACACAAGGAAAGGGGAGACCTACCTAAGAAAGAAGATTCTGGAGGGAAAGATCCTGAGCTGGGCTGTCTACAATAAAGCACTACCCGGTTATAAAAAAGAGATGGGATGGGGGCGAAGAGGACTCCAGGTTGAGGGGACAGTGCCTGAGAAAGCACGGAGGAGAGGAACCGCAGGTGAAGGCAGAGGAAACAGGGGTGAGAGTAAAGGTCAGGAAGGGCAAAGCATGGAGAGCCAGAATCCAAGGCTGAGGGTGCTGGCCACTCCATGGCCCTGGGGAAGGGCGGCCAGGCCAGGGCCAGGTCTGTTTCAAAGCTTAGTCCAAGGCGAGCTGGAGCAGGACTGAGAGCAGCTTTGGGAGGAAGCAGTGCCGTTCCAGTGGGTTGCGAGGCCACGGTGTTGGGCACTAGGGTGGAGGCAGTCAAGAAAAACTTCAGAAGTGCCATTTGGGCCAGCCCATAGCCCAGTGGTTAGGGAAGCTGGATCCCACATGGCTGACTGCAGATCAAATCCTGGCCCGGCAGACTGAAAAACATGCTGGTTCTCTCCTCTCTGGCAATACGAAAGAAGGGGAAGGAGGAGAAGAATGACATTGGTGGAATACAGGGGCAGATGGTGTGGGCCCAGGGGTAGGCGGGGAAGGGGATGGTGCATTCCTGGCTGGGACACAGAGAGAGAGGCCACCAGCCAGGACAGGATCTGGTTCTGTGAGAGCAAAGAGCTTGGGCGTGGCTGCCCACTGGTGGTTGCAAGACAGCACCTTCGCCTGTGGCCGGCTCAGTGAAATTGGTCTGCATGATTCTTATCATAACACAGGCTTTTCCACCAGGAAGACCCTTCCATGCTGGGGGCTGCATCCCTTGGGCCTGACCTTATTCAGGACAGGATTTCACCAGAGATGGATCAAGCCTGTCCCTGCCCTGTTTCCCTGGAGGCAGACCTGTAATTGGTTATCTCAGCACAGATATTACAGGGGAGGGAATCTGGGCTCTGGGACACAAGGAAAGGGGAGACCTACCTAAGAAAGAAGATTCTGGAGGGAAAGATCCTGAGCTGGGCTGTCTACAATAAAGCACTACCCGGTTATAAAAAAGAGATGGGATGGGGGCGAAGAGGACTCCAGGTTGAGGGGACAGTGCCTGAGAAAGCACGGAGGAGAGGAACCGCAGGTGAAGGCAGAGGAAACAGGGGTGAGAGTAAAGGTCAGGAAGGGCAAAGCATGGAGAGCCAGAATCCAAGGCTGAGGGTGCTGGCCACTCCATGGCCCTGGGGAAGGGCGGCCAGGCCAGGGCCAGGTCTGTTTCAAAGCTTAGTCCAAGGCGAGCTGGAGCAGGACTGAGAGCAGCTTTGGGAGGAAGCAGTGCCGTTCCAGTGGGTTGCGAGGCCATGGTGTTGGGCACTAGGGTGGAGGCAGTCAAGAAAAACTTCAGAAGTGCCATTTGGGCCAGCCCATAGCCCAGTGGTTAGGGAAGCTGGATCCCACATGGCTGACTGCAGATCAAATCCTGGCCCGGCAGACTGAAAAACATGCTGGTTCTCTCCTCTCTGGCAATACGAAAGAAGGGGAAGGAGGAGAAGAATGACATTGGTGGAATACAGGGGCAGATGGTGTGGGCCCAGGGGTAGGCGGGGAAGGGGATGGTGCATTCCTGGCTGGGACACAGAGAGAGAGGCCACCAGCCAGGACAGGATCTGGACTGACTTCCGGGGAGGACTTGAGCGTGGGCCTGTAGAGTGTCAGACAAGAGGGCTGCAGCTGGACACACACACAGAGGCCGGTGCTGGAGCCAGGACTGGGGAGTTATCAGTGGACGGCGGAGGCTGAAGCAGCGACACAGAGCAGCTCGGGAAGCCAGAACCCTGGCGAGAAGTCTGGTTGATGGGGTGTAGTGCAGGGCTGGGGGCCGGAAAGGGTCCTGGTGCATCTCTGGCCCTGACTGCAGCAAAGAATAGGCTGGTCTTCCAGGGTGAGACAACCTGCAGGGGGATGGGAAGTAGCCTCTCTGGGGAGGGTGAAGATGAGGCTGGGTCCTCAGCAGACAGGCTTGGGCTCGGGGGCCCGGGAGTCTAACAAAGGTACTAACCTCTCTGCCCCTCCATTAGCCATTCCAAGTCCAGGCCAAACAGCCACTCTTCACTCCCTGCCCGCCCTCTGGGTGCCTGGCCTTGGGCAAGGGGCACAGCAAATCGGGTCCTGGCAGAACTTAGTCTCTCAGGGGTTTCTGTCTAACAGGAAAGAAGCAATCATGTGAAAATACAAATGAGACTACCCCAAAGCCTGCCTCTCTCAGTCATGGTCATCTGGACATTGGCCACTCAGGTTCTGCCTAAATCCCTGCCCCCTGCAGCCTGGGCTCTCCTCTGGGCACTGGGAAGCCCTCTCAGCTGCCCTCGGCCCTGGCCCTCACTGTCTGCAGGATCTCTGCTGCCCTGCTCCACAGTCTCCCCTGTCACTGCTCCTTCGGCTCCTCCCCACAGGCTCAGCATCCTTGTCTTCCCAGAAGGCTGCCTCTCGCCAGCCTCCGCCCACATGAGGCCCTGCTCCAAGTCCCTCTCCTAGGCCTTCTCCTGTGAACCCAGCAGCAGGCAAAGGCCTCACGGATCTGTGCTCCATAGATATTGAAGGAACTAACAGAAAGAGGTCATCACATTGGCCTAGGCCTACCTTTTCCACTTGGTGTAAGCCAAACCTTGCATAGCGTTTGTTACCTGTGTGGCCCGGTATCCACTCCAAGGACCTAAGTATTCTACTAGCTTCCTGCTGCTGCTGTAACAAATAGCCACCGACTTAGTGGCTTCAAACAGCTCAAGTGCCACCTCTCACAGTTCAGGAGGCCAGAAGACCTCAGATTGAGGTGTCGGCAGGGTTGGTTCCTTCTGGAGGCCATGTGGTCCCTTCCTTTGTCTTCAAAGCCAGCAGTGGAAGATTTTCAAATCTCCCTCTCTGCTGCCACCATCACGTCTCCTTCTCGACTCTAGCCTTCCTGTCTCCCTCTTACAGGGACCTCGTGATTACATTGAGCTCATCTGAATAATCCAGGGTAATCTTTCCATTCAAGAGCCTTAATTTAACCACATTACCATCTCAAGAGTTAAGATCTCGGGAACCAGCAGTTAGCATAATGGCTATGTCGCTGGACTCCCACGTAGTCGACCGCGGTTCGAGTCCCAGACCTGGTGGCTTAGAACTCATGCCGGGTGCGTGTGCATGCGTGCCCAAGATCCTGAGAGGAGAATGGAGGAGAAGGGATTGCGGCGTGACCATCCCCCATGGGGGGGGTGATTTCTCGCTTTCTGTCTCTATGTCTCTCTCTGTCTGTCTGGCCAGCGCACGCGCCCTATAGTGAAAAACCTCTCAAACAAACAAACAAACAAACAAAAAAAGAGTTAAGATCTCCATGGTTTCTTTTAAGTATGACCAACCTTGGTTTATGTTAAATGGAAAATTCCAGAAAAAACAATTCATCAATTTAAAATCGTGCACCACTCTGAGTAGCACGATGAACTCTTGCACCATCACGTGATGGTGATCAGAGATGGCGGCCCTTACCCTGGGCTGTAGGATGAAGCTCAGTGATACGAAGCTCGGGGATGCTGTGTAGCTGCTGCATACTGCTGGCCCCAGGAAGGCGCCCAGGCCCACATGGGCAGCTGCTGGCCACTCCATCCGCTCTGGTGCTGAGCGAAGGGAAGGGTCCCTTGAGCTGGCCCAGGAGGCTCATTCATTAGGCCACGGCAAGGAGACTGGAGATGGGGAACACCCACTTTGGTCTGTCACCCAAGAAGATGCTGCATTCTGCGAGCTCCATTGTTGGAAGACTCCACCCACCTCGAAGCTTGGGTTGCAGCTCCACAAGGCTGCTCCTCGGCGACAAAGCAGATCAAGTGACTCATTTTGTACAAGTTATTTTTAAGTGACTCGAAGGCTGGTGAGGAAGCCGCCTGACAGCAATGGTAATGAGTGTCCTCGTGCAGAGCGGGCCCCACAGCGTTTCAGCAGAGACCGAGCTCCCCAGCCCCAGCAGCAATGTGGCAAAGGAGCAGAGCCTATATCTGAAACCTCAGAGCCAGACCAAAGCCATCTGCACCCTGCTCAGCAGCCTTCCATGCTCCCTGTCACCCTAGGGAAGAGTCCGAGTGTTTCCCTGGTGGTCATTAGGAGCCCAGGACCTGGCCCACCTGCCTCCTACACCTCATGGCCCACAGCAGACCATGGCCTGCACCTCACATACCCCTCACCTGTCCCCGGCCCTGACTCAGCCCTTAGCTCTTACTGACTTACCCACTGAGACACCCTCCCCTCCATGGCCTCTGGAACCGCCGCTGGCCGCTTTCTCAGGCTCACCTCCAATGCCCATTTACCAAGAAGCAGCCAGTTCCCACTCTGTCTACTCAGAACCAAACTGTCTCCTCTGGTGATGCACAAGGAAAGCTGGGCCAGCAGGGCACAGGTGGGGAACACTGAGATTCCTCCTCATCACACCACCCACCTCAATGCATGCACATGCACACACACACATGGATGCATGCACACACATGCACATGCAAACACAGCACATGGAATCTACTCTTTCCAACGCTGAAGAACCTTCTTGCATGGCTCAGAATTTGCTCAATAAGTTTCAGGTAAATCCAAGCCTTCTCGAGCCTGTCAGGTCATAATTCCAGTGTGGTCCAATAAGAAAACCAGAGTTTGACCCTAGCGGGAGCATCTCCTACCTCTTGCCTGGGCCTGAGGCACCCTGGGCTATGCAAGGGGAGGACTGAGGTGGCCCTTCTCTCCTGCTGGCACTGCCTTGGATGCTCCGTGCCCAGCCCTGGGAGGTGGGCAGGGACAGGAAAACCCCTGTCTGGGCACTGAGGTCCTTGGCACGGCATCTGGAGCTGACTTCTCCCAGCACATGTGGGGTTCCTTGAGCTCCCCTCTGCACCCTGCTTCCAGTAGTTCCCCTCAGCTTGACCCTTCCTGGTGACCACCTTTGGAGGGATCCCTTTACGAGGATCCCCACGTGGTCTCTTCCTCAGAGTCCGCCTCTGGCCCTAGGAGGCCCCTGCACACTTGGTCTGGCCCCTCCTACTCAAGGACTGGCCCCCACTGTTCTCTCTTCCTGCATCCTCCTTTTCTGCATCCACATTCCATTCTGAAGTCTCGGGCTATTTTCCCACCTCCTCCTCACTTGCTTCCCCTCCAGCTATTGCCCCATTTCCCTTCTCCCCATAGAGCATCACTCCTGGAAAGCAGGGTCTTCATCAGCTCTGCCTCCATCTTCCAGAACCCTCCAGTCCAGCCCTTGCTCAGGCCAAGGTCTCCCTGACCTTCTCCTGCTAAGCCCAGACCGAGGTGGTTCCCCATCCCCAATCTACTCACTCATCAGATGACTTTCCTGTCCTCCTTAAAAGCCCTCTCTGGCCTGGCTTCCTGGAAATGCCCTGCCCACTGTCCCAGCCCCACAGAACCCGATTTCTGGCTCATTGCTGACTCCTCCTTTTTCCACTCTCACCTCCTGCTCTCCTCTCCTCCACGGCCCTGCTTTCCCTGGTGAAGTCCGGCGTTAACACGAAGTGAATGCCAATGTGTGGTGGAGTCTCTTCCTTGCACCTCAGGTCTGGGCCATCGGTAAAGCTCCTGGCTCTTGCCACTGAATGAATGTATCCAGAAATTGACTGTGCCTCCTCCCTCACAGTGGTCCCACTGACTGCCACTGTTCTCACCTTGGTGGCCATAGTAGCCTCCCCAAACTGTCTCCCCTGCCACTCAGGCCCAGCAGTTTATTTCAACAACTTCCAGAAAGAGCTTGGTCACATCTCTGCTCAGCATCCTCCAGCATCCCCATCCACTCGGGAACAGTTGAAATTCTTCCTACGGTGTCCAGAACCTGACGTGGTCTGACCTGTGGCTTCTCTGACCTTGTCACCCTAGTAGTCAGTAGACTCCTCCTCTCACCACCCTTAGTTCCTCTGTCAGACACTAGGCCCCCTCCTGCCTCAGGACCACTGCACTTGCTGTTCTCTCTGCCTGGTATGCTTTTCCCTGAGGTCGGTGAGCCCACCGGCTCAGGTTACCCCAGGTTTTGACCAAATATCACCTTTAAAATGTTAATAGACCCCTCTCTGACATTTATGTCCCCATTCTTGTATTTTTCTCTAGCACTTGTCACTATCTGATTCATTAGTCTTATTTCTATCTACCTCTCCCCACCACGTGGACAGGAATTTTTGGTTATTGATGTATCTCCAGCTCCTACAAAGGCCTGACACAGGCTGGGTGTACATGAAATACCTGTTGAATGAATGAATGAGCAAATTAATGAGTGTGTGCATCCTTGACCTGCCAGCAGAAGTCCGTCATGTGTAGGTGCTCTGACCAACAGCCCCAGCAGAACCCAGGTATCCCGGCCACATGCTGGATATGCATGCCACCAACTTGAACCCTCTAAACCAGGCCTCCACCAGCTGAGTACCATTGAGTGACCTCAGCCAAGGTCACTGGAAGTGAAGACATGCCTACTCAAGCCTCTTCTGAGTTCCTGACCCACAGAACCACAAGTTCCAATGGAATGGCTATCTTGCCCATGAACTCCTAGGCAGTTTATCAGTTAACAACAGGAAACCAGACCATGGGTGAGGGGCTAAGGCTACAGAACCAGCCTCAAACCATGCCTGTTAGAATACCTTCACAGGGGGTCTACACCTGCTTAGGGGTGGACCAGATATGACACCCAGTGTTCTTTTCAGCCTTTGGGTTCTTGACTGAAATGGCAAGAGGATTTGTATTAAATATCCTATTACCACACCAGTGACAATCATGACTGCCACCCTTTGCTGTATGTTGACTCCAAGCCAGGCACTGGGTCAAGTGCTTAACAAACACTTCCTTGTTGGAAAGAGGAAAGTGGTGAAAATAAGGATAGGCATTTAGAGAGTGGTGACTGTGGGTCCAGCCTCATTCTTAGCACTCAACAAATGTTCTTTTATCATCCCTTATGATATGATGTCATGGCCCCATTTGATAGATGAGGAACCTGAGGTCGGGAGAGGTCAAGCCTTCTGTCTCCCTCCCGGGGTCAGGAGAGATCAGGCCCACCTCTGTCCCACAGGCACTTCCATTCCCCAGGTTCTTCCTCCTGGAAGTACTTTATGGCCTTGTCTGACTCTGACAGTAGAGAGCACATTTCTCCACCCTCCCTGGTGGGTCTTGGAAAATGCCAATAAAATTCTGAAAGATTTGGTTTGATATTGTGCAAAGGGTCTCCATGGATATTGCTATAGTTTGAATGTGTCCCCCATATGTCCAAATACTGGAGTTTGGCTGAATAGTGAATGTATTAAGAGGTTGTAAATCTAATCTATGGTGTTGAAAGGTGGGACCATTGAGAGGTGATCACGATTAGATGAGATAGGGAGTTCATCAAGGTAGGGCCTTCATGATAGAATCCTGGTGACTTTATGAGAGGGAAAGGGAACAGAGCTGGCACGGGGCTCATGGACATGGAAATAACACAGGCACACAATTTCTGTCTAATAGAGTAATGCTCTATGCCATCTTGGGACCCTGCAGAGAGCTCCCATCAACAGGGCAACCTTCACCAGTTGTGACCTCTTGACCTTGGATCTCCAAAACCGTGAGCTAAATAAACCTCTATTCTTTATACATTACTCAGACTTGTTATTTCTGTTATTAGCAACAAGTTGACTAAAAGAGATGCCTCAGATAAATCATGTCCCTTTTGTCCCCTTTGTGTTAGTTTCCCATGGTTCTATCCCATTTATCCCATGTAATAAATGACCACACACTGCTTCGAACAGCAGACATTTATTCTCTCTGTTCTGGAGGCCAGAAGTCCAAAATCAAGGTGTCACAAAGGTCAGGCTCCCTTGGAGGACTCTAAGGAATGATCTTTTCTTTTCCTTTTATTTAATTATTTTACATTCATTCACTGTGTATCATTACAGCATATCAAATGAATCTTACCATCATGAATGCACTATATATATTGATTCAATCAAACATATTACTATATATATTGTCATCAACAGATAACTTTCTATTTTTGTGCCCCTTAAATGCTATATTTCTTTCTTTCCCCCTCTTGATTTCCTCCCTCTCACCCTCTCACATTTTCCACCCTCCTCCCACACTGTCTCTAGTATCCACAGTTGCTCTCCATGTCTTTATTCCTTCCAAACTTTAAGTTACTACCATAAAGTGAGAACATTCAGTATATATTAAATGGGGACAGACAATGCCTCTGTTTCATAGTCTGGCTTGCTTCACTTAGCAATGAATTGTCCATATGCAGTTGCTTTCTAGCAAATGCCAGGGTCTCATTGTTTTTTATGGCTGCGTAGTATTCCATAGTGTATATGTGCCACACTTTTTAAATCTATTTATCTGCTTGTAGATATTTGGTTTGGTTCCATGTCTTAGCATTTGTGAATAATGCCACTATAAATGTGTATGTGCAAGTGTTTCTGTGACTGAGTACATTCCTATCCTTTGAGTAGATACCCAGAAGTGGAACTGCTGGATCATATGATAGTTCTATTTATAGGTCTTAGAGGAATCTCCATGTTGTTCTCCACAGTGGCTGTACTAATTTGCATTCTCACCAACAGTGTAGGAGAATTCCCTTTTCTCCACAACCTTGCTAGTACTTATCATTCTTTAATTTTTTAGTCTTAGTCACATTCTGACTGGGGTTAGGTGGTATCTCATTGGGGTTTTGATTTGCATCTCCCTACGATAAGTGATGTTGAGCATTTTTTCATATGCTTTTTGGCTGTTTACATGTCTTCCATAGAGTTGCCTGTTCAGGTCATTTGCCCATCTTTTAATTGGGTTGATTGGGAGGGGTAAGCTGCTTGAGTTCCCTGTATATTCTGGTTACAGTCCCTTATCTGAGGCATAGCTTGCAAATATATTCTCCCATTCTGAGACTTGTCAATTCACTCTAATTATCGTTTCTTTTGCTGTGAAGAAGCTCTTTAGCCTGATGTAATCGGACTTGTCTATTTTTGGGATTATTGTCTGTGCTTTGGGGGTCATACTTAAGAAGTCTTTGCCTACTTCGATGTCTCAAAGAGTTTCCCCAGTGTTTTCCACCAGTGGTTTTATGGTTTGAGGTCTTAGGTATAGATCTGAGATCATTTTAAGTTGACTTTTGTTAGTGGTAAGAGATAGGAGTCCAGATTCATCTTTCTGCAGGTGAATACCCAGTTGAAAACCCAGCTTTTCCAGCACCATTTGCAAAAGAGATTTTCTTTTCCCCACTGGATTGTCTGATGCCTTTTGTCAAAAATCAGTTGGCTCTATGTTTTGGGGTTTATTTTGGGAGTCTCTATTCTGTTTCATTGGAATACATGCTTGTTTTTGTGCCAGTATCATGCTGTTTTGATTATCACAGCTTTGTAATATATTATGGGGCCAGGGAGTGAGATGCCTCCTACTCCACTCTTTGTGTGCCTTGCTTTGGCAATATGAGGTCTTTTATGATTCCAAATTCTATGATTGTTTTTTCTAAATCTGTGAAGAATGTCTCTGATAATTTGATTGGGATTGCATTCAATATGTAGATTAATTTGGGTAGAATTGACAGTCTGATTATACTAATTCTTCCAAGGGATGATCTTTTTTTATTGATCCCAGCTTTGGGTGGTTTTCAGACAGTCTTGGCATTCCTTGGCCTATGTCCCCCCCTCTAGCCTCTGCAGCTGAGTTGACATGGCTTGGCCTGTGTGTCTCCCTGTGGTTTTTTTTTTCCTTCTCTTCGTATTAGGATGCTAAGTGTACTGGGTTTGGGCCCCTCTGAATCCACTCTGGCCTCATCTGGTTTTACTGACTACATCTACAAAGATTATTTCCAGATAAGACGAATTTCCAGGCAGGTATATTATTCAGCACAGAACACCCTCCCCAAGCTCCCAATCCCTCACCTTCCTAGGAATGTGGTCCCTTCTCCCAGTTTGTATGTTCTTAGAGAGGGATCCAAGGGAATTCCTTAAAATCCCCTCTTGGCCTCATCCTTCCTGTCTGCCTCCCCTAAGTCTAGGTCACAAACCTCACGTATATGTGTGGGACAAGGAGAGCCTTCACATCAAATGGGCCTTCACCTGATATACTTACTCCTGAGGGACCTAGGAAGGCTGGGTGGGGCCGGCTTCATCCTGTGTGGCCTGGGCACCAGGGTGCAGTGCTACTGCCCTGACTTCTGTGCTCTGAGGTCTGATAGCTCTCAAGGAAATGCTCCACAATGAGGCAGGAAGTCCCAACATGGTTAAATGTGGTGGTTCAGGACTGGCTGGTCCAGTCCCTAGGCAGTGAGGACCCAGAACAGGGTAGCCAGGGTTGCCTGGAGCCTGGCTCAGCTGCTGGACCTATGTCTCATTGCCTGCAGATTTGGGAGCCCTATAGCCTGGAAAGCCCAGGCCCACAGGCCAGCTGGCACCTCTGCACAACTCTGTTCCCCATTCTTCAGCTCTCGAAAGACCGTAGCAAGCTGAGTCACTGGGCACTGTGCCAGCAGGAAGGTGTGCCGAGTGGAGGGCTGCACAGGGAGCTGGCTCAGGCTCAGCCCTGGACAAGGCTTTCTGCTGCGTGGGAGGCTGCCCTGCTGACCCTGTAATGTTGTTCTGAACGGCTGTGCCTGGACGTCAGAGCACAGACCTGCTGGTCTTGCAGCAACCCTGGCTCGGGTCCTTTGTATGAGGATGGAGCGCTGTTGCAGAGGGGCACCCCGGAGACCCCAGGGGCAGCTCAGCAAGCTCAGGGAAGAGCACGGGCTCTGCGAGAGCCAGGGCTCCAGGGTGCAGCTCTATCCCCAGTGCTCCCCGGGCCTCAGGCTGGTCACTATAAATGAGAGTGCCATTGCTACTGACATTGCCCTGGGCCCCACTGCCCAAGGCCCTGCTTCCTACTCCCAGCATTCCTTGGAATGTGCTAGAAATGCAGACTCTCGGGTCCCACCTCGAACTCCTTGAATGGGATGCGGTGTGTTGAGGATATGCCAACAGGATTCTATGCAGCTTCCATCACGGAAGTGGGCCCGAGCCAGCCTGGCACTCCAAGGTCCCAGTCCACCCCACTTTTCAAAGAGAGTCTAAGTTCAAAAATTAAACTGACAGCCTTTCATTTGGGGCTCCAGGAAGCTGGCTTCGGAAGGGCTTTTCCACCCAATGCTGAATGTCTTTGTATTTCAGCTGAGATAGGTGCCTGTTCTTCTAGAATACCTCCAATGACAGGGAGCTCACTCCCACGCAGGCTCCATTCAGAGGTTTTAGCTATCTGAAAGCTCTTCCTATGTGGCATGGAAAGCGGTCTCCCAGACCTTTGTAAGGGCTGCACTTGGAGCACGAACCTGGGCCTTTTCCAGCCCAGCCTCTGTGCCTCTCGGCCTCAGTTTCCCTGTATGTGTCAGAGGCAGAGTTCGGCCTTGTGTTGTGGGACCATGACTGGGGACATCACAGGACCAACCAGTCAAAGCACAGGACAGTGGGAGTCAGGGTGGCTCTGGGGCTCTGGAGACAATGTGTCACCTCCACCCAATGGTCGCTAGGGATGCTGCAAGAATGCCCCAAATCACAGGGTAGACCTCAGGAGGCTCAGATTCACATGGGGGCGCTTGCTAAGGTGCCAGTTTTAGGACTCTGCTCTCATAAACTCTGACCCGGAGACCCAGGGCAGGCCCGAGATGATACATTGTAAGCAGGTGCTCAGAAGACCACGGCTCGAGGACTCTGCTAATGCAACCCTGGCCCTCACTTCACAGAGCGGGGCCATGGCCAGGATCACACAGCTGCTTAGCCTCTGGGCTCCCAGAGTCTCTCAGTGGTACAGTCTCAAAGGGGGTTTGGGCCACTCAGCCCCCTGCCAGGTGGAGAAATCTGGGGGCAGAGTTCTGACTGACTCAACTTGCACAGCTAAGGAACCTGTACACGTGTGTGTTGTGAACGCACACTCATGGGGACATGTGTGCACACACAGTACATGTATGCACACTCGCAGCATGTCAGCATGTGTGCCAACATGTGTACACATGGATGTACCAACAACATTTACACACAGGACAAGCACACGTACACACAGTATATACATGTATACTAACATGTGCACGTGTACCAATAGCCCTTACACACAGAACGGGTGCATCACACACAACTGTGTAACACAAATATGTGTGCACACACATACCAACAGCACTTACACACATGGCACACGTCCTTGCACGCAGCACATGCTAACGTGGGCTGCGCCATCATGCTTCCTATAAAACCGTGCGATGTTCATGAAGACACGGCCCCTCGCTGCCCCTCAGCTGACCCAGCAGTGGCTGTTGCTGGCAGCCCGGTGCCAGGCCCTGCGCAGGGCTCCGTGGAGTAGCTGTGCAGAGATCAGTCGGGCACAGCCGCTGTCCTTGCCCACGCACTATCTATGAGTGAGCAGGCAGCAGCTAAATGAGCTATCTGCACTGGCCTGGGGTAGCCCAGGTGAGCCAGGAGGCGTGTGAGTGAGCCAGCTGGGAGGGCACAGCATGAAGCTGGAGAGGCTGGCACAGATGTGGCCGGAGATCGCCTGTGATCAGGGGAGCGAAGTTCCAGGTGTGGACAGAGTGGGTGCAGGTGAGGATTCACAAGGTTACTCCGGAACCTGGGATGGGACGTGGAGGGCCGCCCGGTAAGAGCATTGCCCCATTTTCCTGGCTGCACAACGGTGGCCATTCTTCCTCTGACTGGTACAACCTGCTGCTGTCTCCCTTTGTCTTCTTAATGCCACGGATGGAGCCTCGGAAGAGACCATGATTAATTGGTTTTCTGCTCAGCCCTGGTCAACCAGGCATCTCATCCTCCTGCTCCCCTTCCCCTCAGGCATCCCAGCCTCCTTCCAGGGAGAGGGCGGCCCATCCTTCTTAATCCTCTTAGCAAAGGCACTAGGAGCCAGCAGACCCGCCCCGTCTCACATCCACGTGCAGGCCTGCCAGCCAGGACGAAAGGGCAGTGTGTGCCCAAGGGCAGCAGAGCCCTGCCTGCAGGTCTCTCTTGCCACCGCGAGCATGTGTGACCTTGGGATGGGAGGTGCCATCTCCTGTTCCCAGGACCCAGAAAACCCTTGCTATGCCCTAGGCTGGGTCATCTAGAGGAGTTTGAGCTGGGCTTGCCCTCGAGGAGATCAAAGAACAGGCCAGTGAGCAGGGGAGGACTGTCCTTGAGCTGGCTGGGGCACATAGGAGCCCTGAGGGAGAGGCAAACGGAAGCTGTCTTTGCCAGGTGGAGGGAGAGGCAGGGAGACCACTCGGATCTCAATGAGCTCACGTAAACCTCTACCCAAGGAAGGTAGGCCTAAACCACAGTCCACCCACTGGAGATATAGCCCCCATGTCTCCCAAGGGCCTCCCTGGCTCTCCGGGCCTCCCTGGTTCTCCAGTCCCCCGGCTTCTGCTAGGAGGTGCTCTCAGGCTGGGCTCCCAGAATCAGAGGCTGCAGAGCCAGCAGCTCGCGGGGTGTATGAACGCGTGCGTGAACCACACCGAGGATGGTTTGGGTGTGGGAGTGCCTGTGTGAACCACACCCACACCGACCTTATGCCCGTCTGCTCTTCTGCTGCACTCTGAAGGCATTCATTGCTAGCCCTGAGCAGGACTCTCCCCCCTGGGTGAAATTCTTATGTAGAGCATCGTTCAGACCCTCTAACTGACATAAAATCTCCAGCCATTGCCCTTAGCAGCAGGGAGGCTGATCGATCTGTGATCTTTTAGTCTACAAACATTCTGGCTTTACTCCTGAGTCTCCCAAGTTTGTCCCTATTGTTCA
>NW_006159856.1:3584547-3587609 GCF_000334495.1 Tupaia belangeri chinensis
GTTTGCCCCTATTGTTCAGCAGCCGCCTTACAAGCCTCCAGCTTGCTGAGTGAGGGTATGGGTGCCAGTGACATCTGGCCAGCAGCTACGGTGGTAGTGTGGAGCAGCAGGTGGCCCCAGCGGCACCATCCCACAGAGCGGGGTGGGGGAAATAAAACCTGCAGCAGCTGCTGATCCCCAACCGGGTTAGCAAGTTACCCTCTGAGAGTAAGTTCGTATTAAATCCTCTGTGGAACTGTCTGCTTTGTTTTCAGTCTCAGAACACAGGCAGGGCGTGACCCAGGAAGGGCAGGGGCGCTGGAGAGCAAGACCCAGAAAGGGAAGAGACTTCCACAGTGTGTAGTGTAGTGAGCAGGGGACCACTGCGGGCTCTGGAGCTGAGGGCCAGCTCTTCAATCCTGCCTTCACATGCCAAGAGAGCCCCTGAGGAAAGACCCTGGCACTTGCAACAGGACACCTTGGCACGTAAGGGTATGAACCGGGTGCCTGCACAGTGGGAGAGGGTGGCATGAAACAGGCCCCAGCACTGCCCCATCCCCCTGAGAAGCCCGGCCAGCTGGCAGTATTCTGGCCTGAAGGCCCCAGCCCGTTCTGCAGCACGGTCCTGGTGAAGGCAGAGCACAGCACCTCCGTATCCTGTCATGGCTCCCTGGAGTGCTCATCTGGCCCCAAATCTGATGGCCAAGCTTCTCCCCTACCAGACCCCAGTCTGCCTTTCCAGGCTCCTGCTTCAGCTATGCCCACACTCGGACTTCCCTACCACTGGGCCTTTGCACAGTCTGTGCCCTCTCCCGGGCTTACCCTCTCCTGCCTTCTGCCCTCAGAAGCATTTGCTCAAATTCCAGAATCCAGCTAAGGACCCTCCTGCCCCTCAGCATTCCATGGTCACCTCTGTAATGGCACTGCCCTGTGTGTGGCCAGGTGTGTATGTATGTGTGTGTGCAGCGTGAGTACATGCCCGCCTCCCCACAGGACTCACAGAATGAGCCCAATGCCGCAGGGCAGCAGGTTCCCTGGTTCAAAGCTTGGCACTGACAGACCTGTTTTGTTTTTGCTGCTATAGGGTGTATGTACTCACTGTAGGGAGACAGAGAGAGAAAGTGAGAAGTCACTCCATGAGGGGTGGCCACACCACAATCCCCACTCCTCCTTTCCCCTCTTGGGACTTTGAGCATACAGGCACATGTGCCCAGTGGGTCTTCCAAGCAATTGGGTCTAGGACTTGAACCATGCAGTTGGTCACACAGAACCCAGCAGCCTCAACCATCATGTCACTGGCCTTCTATGCCCCAGTTCACTCAGCCGTAAGAACTAAGTGATCCCCAGTGTGGGAAGAGCTATCCCAGAGCTAGCACAAAGCATGCACTAAACCAAGCTTCTCCACCCTTCGAACCTTCATAAACAATGAGAGCCAACATTTGCTGCTCGCCAGCCTGCAGCACGGTCTGTGCGGGGCAACCCGGGTGTCGGCGTACTTACTTCTACTGAGCCCAGGAAGGAGGCTTCTTGGTGTTCAGGGAAATCTGGGGCACAGGGAGGTCAAATAACAGACCCAAGGCCACACAGCTGGTGAGCAGAGGGCCTGGGTTTGCACTCAGAGCTGTTTTCATCCCGCCCTCTTTCATGACAGTGGGAAATAGACAGGATGGCAAGGGAGCCCAGCGTGGGAAGCGGGGTCAGCTCCCAGAGTAGAACACCCAGTGGCTGGGCCTCTCTAGCCTCAGCCCGGGCTCTGACCCCAGCCAGTCCTGCAATCCTGCACCCGCCCAGGGCTCAGGGGCTCCAGGCTGAGGTTATCTGGTTCTGGAAGGAGCCATTCTGAGGATTAGCCCCACTGCCGAGAGCAATTCCCGCACCACATTAAATAAAGTTTGAAGAATGAGCCCATCAGGTGGAGAACGAGGACCAGTCCCTCAGCTGGCAGAGCCCCTCCCTCACTTCGGTCCCTGCCTATGCCTGAGACCTCTTGGGTCTCCTTAGTGCTCCTGGGACTGTAGAAGGAAAGAGCCAGACTGTGGGGGGCATGGGAGCCAGAGAAGATCAGCAGGTGCATGCAGGGGGTGAGCTGTGTGTGCCTCCTACAGAGAGGATAGGACTGCTCTAGGGGACCAGACCTGCTGGCAGGTGATGGCATCTAAAGAGGAGCTCTAGCTGGTGAGCACCGGGTGGCCCCCGCTGGCCTGGGTGTGTTCTCTTGGCGGGTAGTCGATGGCTTCAGGAACCAGTGGAATTTGGCCCAAACACCCGCAGAGAACAGCCTTCCACTCGAGGTCCCGGATCCTTCTCTAGCCATCAGCAGCTGGGAATTTTCCACGCAGGAGCCCTCTCGCCCACCACCCACCGCCTCTGTCAGTTACTCATTCTAATCATCTTTCCTCTCTGCTCTGTTAACAAAGTGACTTCCCAAGTCACTGTCACATTGTTCCCACTTAACTCCCTCCCTCTGGACGCCCACAGTCTCAGCAGCTTGGAGTCCTGCTGGG
This sequence comes from Tupaia belangeri chinensis, assembly GCF_000334495.1. NCBI lineage: Eukaryota > Metazoa > Chordata > Mammalia > Scandentia > Tupaiidae > Tupaia > Tupaia belangeri. The sequence goes on from NW_006159856.1 coordinate 3,587,031, forward strand.
TCGCAGACAGCTCTCCAGGCCCACGGCTCCCCTCTAGCCACGGCCCCGATGTGAGCCGCTCCATCTCTCCCCTGCTGTAGGACAAGGGCTCAGACCGTGGCTCCCCTGCCCAGTCCTGACATGCCTTCTGTGCACCAGCAGCCCAGACCCTGCTGTAAATGCTCCGGCAGGTAACTGCTCGGCTCAGCATTCTTCACTGGCTCCCATGACTCCTCTGTCAAGTGCAAACGCCCAGCTGGGAGACACAGGCTGGACTTTCAGCTCTTCACCCAGGTGCTCTTGAGCCCCAGAAACTGCTAAAAGCTCATTTGCCAAGCAAAACCAGGAAGTCGTGGTAAACCCAGTCTGCACCCTCCCACACCAGCCCGGAGTTTTGTGCATGAAGCAACCCAGCACCAATGAGGAGAGAGGGGGCTGGAGTGCCCACGGCCACTCAGACCCCAGAGCCCTGTGACCAGCAATGGCTCTCTATAAAAGGTGTCTGTCTGTGTTACCTCTGAGTCACCTGCAGGTCCACGAGGTTTGTTTGTATCTAGACAAGGACATGCAAGGGAGAAGGTGGGGCTACAGTGAACTCAG
>NW_006159856.1:3587882-3592891 GCF_000334495.1 Tupaia belangeri chinensis
CCCTATAGTGAAAACCTCTCCAAAAAAAAAAAAAAAAATTACGGACCTCCGCCCATGCACTGGGGACGGAGCCCAGCACAGAGTAGGGAAGAGCACACACCCCAGCAGAGAACTGCCTGGGAGAGGCCATGCAGGAGCAGCTGGGGATGGAGGAAGGGAGATTTTTTATTTTTTCCAGAGAGATTTTTTTTTTTTTGCATTAGGGCCATGTACACTCACCAGAGAGACAGAGAGAGATGGTGAGAAATCACTCCACAGGAGGATGGCCACACTGCGATTCCTTCTCTAGTATCTTCCTGGCATTTCGGGCACGCACGCACATGTGTCCAGTGCGAGTTTCAAGCCTCCAGATCTGGGACTCAAACCGCGGTCAACTATGTGAGAGCCCAGTGCCTTAACCACTGTGCTGGCCCCAAGGAAGGAAGATTTTAAAAATTGGACAAAGGTGAAGCGAGAAGCAGACCTCCCTGACCGAATGAGGCCCTTGCAGGTGGAAAGACTGGCTGCAGCCTGCCCACTGACTGCACCAGGAGAGGCCCCAGGCCTGCTGGGACTGCCACCCATGGTTTACAGGCCCCTCCACTGACCTCGGGGGTAAGAGCCCCGTAGCCCCTCTGTCAGAGCAGGAATAAGGGTCTCATGGGCAAGGGCATTGGAGCAAGGCTCCAGTTCATTTCAAACCTGGAGCTCGGACCCCCAGCAGAGCAGAAGAAAGACAATGGCCACAGCACCACCTGCCAAAGAGGCTCATCTTTCCACGTCACTTCTCGGTTGCCACCAGGGCAGTGGCCGTGGGGGAGCCAGCCCCAGAGGAATTCCTCTAGAGGAATCCTGGCCCTCTTCCTGGCGGCGTGGCCTTGGACAGGCCTCTCAGCACCTCTGCTCTGATTCTTTATGTACAGAACAGAGGCAAAGGTCGCTGAGAGCAGGAGCTCTGTCTGCCAAGTGCTGACTCTGCACCGGCTGGGCTCTGGGCAGTGTGGGCGTGTGGCCTGTTTAACTCTCAGTGCCACCTGTCGAAGAAGGTGCTGTCTTATTCCCATTTTAGATGAGGAAACTGAGGTGCAGGGTAGCCCGATGCTTCCCTCCTGCGCTGCCCTGTGAATTACGGGAGCACTCACAAAGCGCTCAGGGCAGGGGACCAGCAGTTAGCGTAACGGCTATGTTGCTGGACTCCCATGTAGTCGACTGCTGTTCGAGACCTGGATCTGGTGGCTTAAACTCGTGCTGGGCGCGTGTGCATGCGTGCCTAAGATCCCAAGAGGAGAATGGAGGAGAAGGGATTGCGGTATGGCCATCCCCCCTGGGGGGTGATTTCTTGCTTTCTGTCTCTCTGTCTTTCTGGCGAGCACAAGCACCCTATAGAAAAAAACCTCTCCAAAAAAATAAAAAATAAAAAAAACAAGTGCTCAGGGCAGAACCTGACTCCCCCTGGGCACTTGGATGCCTGCAGCTGTTCTCAGGGCCACAGGTGTGACCACGAAGGGAGGTCACCGACACTGTCCAGATAAGGAGGCTGCTGAAGACAGGGCCAGGCTCCTCTACTCTGGGCACCTGGGGGTGGAGCTGGCCTAGAAACAACGTCTGAGCACCCGGAGGCCTGGGCCTCCCCAGCCCCTGGACGGCTCTGCCCTGAGAGCATGGTCTAGGCACCCCTCCCTGCAGCTGCTGAGTGACGGCCACCTTCCCACGGCCCCAGAGTTCTCTGCTTCAGTGGGGTTGCCTTAAACATAACCGAGGTTTTGGCATCTGGAAGGACACAGCTCATTAGTCCCCCTCTGCTGGGCTTCCTTATTTTAAGAGCATATTAATATTGACGTCCCCATCTCCGCTCTGACTTTCCACTGGTCCATGACAATGCCCTGGGTCCTGCTGTCCCTTCCACTGCCACACACCCCACCCAGGCCTGCTGGACCCCCAGCCACTTCTGAGATCCTCTTCCCATGGCTTCAGTTCAGCTCCCTGCTCTGTTCCTGTGGCTGGCCCCATCGTGGCATTGCTCAAGGTCTCCCACCTGTGGGCTGCCATGCCGCCTGCTTCTCTCTCTCCTCTGCGCCTCCCACCAGGCACGCTGCCCCCTCCCAGACCTCATTATTGTGCCCCTCCCAGCTCAACCAGAGAGCCGTGGGCCCCCCTGGTTCCGCAGTGTTGAGGGGCACGGTGGAGACCCAGATATTCCCCCAGCACAGGGACGATGCACGTGTTGGGAGACAGGTCAGTTACCCCAGAGCACGCTGGAGGTAATCCTGGGGTGTCCAGCTGGCCCCACATCAGTGACCAGCTGAGAAAATATGGTCAGTTCTGGGGTTCATGGTGCCCAACCCCCAGCCCAGGGTGGGCAGGTCCAGCCGGGAAGCATCTTCCACATAGAGCACTGGAAATGTGGGCTCAGAACCAGGCTGAGAACTCAGTCTGGTGCCTGGGGAAATTGCTGACGGGCTGGCATCCCTCCTCACCCACCCAGGCGGAAGTGTCATTGCTGTATCCCTCGCTGGGCACGTGCAGGGATTTTTAATTGCTCCACTAGCAGGCAGCTCCTTATACTGTGGGTGTCTCCTCTAGTGACTCAAGGTGGTGCATGGGCCAGAGCCTCCAAGGGGACAGCCCCCACAGCCCGGGCCGCACCGGCCTGACCACCTCCCTCGCTGGGGCACGGGGGCACTTGGGCAGTGCCTTCCACTGTAGCAGGTGCACCGCGGATTGCACAAGCTCCATGCGTGCAGTGTCACTCTAGGTAAAGCCCAGCACGTTAGCAGGGAGGGCAGGCCTGCTCTGCGACATGGCCACGCAGCAGCTCCTTTGGATAAGGAGGGTGTCCCTTGTGTGACATGGGTAGATCTCCATGATGCATGGGCTTGACCATTGCCTTTAGAGTTCGCATTGTCCTAAGTTTCGAACGTACACAAAGTAGAAAGGAATAGACCTCGTGCACACGTCACCCAGTTTTTAACATTAGCAACTCTCAGTCAATGAGGTTTCATGTATGCTCCGCCTACTTTCTCCAAAGGCAGGATTATTTTTTCAGTGTTTATTTCACTTACTTCTTCTGTGTGTGTATGAGAGAGAGAAAGAGAGAGAAAGAGCGAGAGAGAGACCCCCAGTGGGTGCCAGTCACGGGTATGTCCACACACCTGTTCTGAGTGTTCAGGGAGGTCCTGGGAGGGACAGACACCTGGGACCCCCGCATGTGGGTTCAGGTTCGTCACTGCTACACCGCACCATCATTACCCTGAGGCAAATCCCCCACACCATATAATCTCCTTCACGAATGAGTCAGTAGTAGGGGTCTTCAAAATGTTCATGGAACAGACACAGTATGAAAATGCTGCATGAATTTCAAAAGGATTTTGCACCCAAAGCTCATACTTGAATTCTGCTTTTCCACAAACTTTTTGAAGTCCCCTTGTAAATCTCACCAAAAAACAAAAACCAAAAGCCCACATAAATCCAATGCCATTTTAACATCCAGTTTTTGTTTCGTTTTGTTTTGTTTTTAATCCTCTCAACAGTCAAACAGATTTCCCATTCAGGTTTTCCTGACCACCTCACATTTTATCTTGTTTGTGTGGAACAGGACTCAAGTTCTGCGCGTGACAATCAGATCGATGTGCCTCCCAAGTGTTTTGGACCTAGCAACTCCTCCCCTTCACTAGCGGTGCATTCTTATTAATATTTTTATTGAAAAAAGTACATAAACAACATGTCATTGTCACCACCACTCAGGTCAAGAAACTGCATGTTAGCATATCCCAGAAACTCTTTTCACATCCCTTCTCAAATAGAGATATTTTAGAAACCATAGTACGGGCCGGCAGGTGTGTGTGGGGGGTGGTTACGGCGCTAGACTCCCACATGGCCGACCATGGTTTGAGTCCTGTACTGGCAGCTTGCTTTCTCCCTGTCCCTCTCTCTCCTTTTCTCTCTCTGTAGCAAATAAAATAAAATAAAATAAAAGAAGATAAAAATAAAATTAAAGAAATAATTATTTTTTTAAATGCACAATAATGTAGTAAAAGGTACATAACACAGGGCCAGCCCGTGGCGTGGGAATTAGGTGGCTAGATTCCATATAGCCGACCATGTGGTTCAAGTCCCAGATCAGCAGCTTGAAAAGCATGTCAGGTGCATGTGTGTGCGTGCCTAAGATCCCAAAGGGAAGGAGAGATGAAGGAGAAGAAGTTGTTGCCAGGCGACCGTGCCCCATGGGGTGCTTTCTCACTTTCCCTCTCTCTGTTGCTCTCTAGTGAGCACACGTGCCCTTTGTCAAATTAAAAAGAAAAATACAGGAACCAGCAGTTAGCCTAATGGCTATGTGGCTGAACTTCCATGTAGTCGACCACAGTTCAAGTCACGGCCCAGTGGCTTAAACTCACACCGGGCACGTGTGCATGAGTGCCCAAGATCCCAAGAGGAGAATGGAGGAGAAGGGATTGTGGTGAGGCCATCCCCTTTGAGGGGGTGATTTCTCGCTTTCTGTCTCTCTGTCTCTCTCTGTCTTCCTGGTGAGCGCATGTGCCCTATAGCAAAAAACAAACAAACAAACAAACAAACACTCTCAAAAAAAGAAAAGAAAAAGAAAAAGAAAAACACACATAGCATATAATGAATGTCTTCACCGTTTCTAGCTGTTCAGATCAGTAATGTTAAGTACATTCCCACGTGTGTGACCGTTGCTCTCCAGGACTTTTCCATATTCCCAACCTGCAACTCTGCCCCCATCAGGCACTACCTCCCTACGTCCCCCTCCCGCCTGTCCCTGGCACTCACCCTTCTACTCAGGGAACCTCGCGAACGGAGAGGCAGGCAGTACAGCCTTGTGCTACTTCCTAGCGGGGACGTGTTCTGAGAAACACTTCATCAGGCGGCTTCGCTGTGCAACCGTCACAGAGATGCCAAGCTGAGCCCCAGCCCACCACACACCCTCGCCGTGTGGCCCAGTCTACTCTCCTACGCCAAGAACTTGTACGTTACTGTCCTGAGCGCTGCAGGCAATTGTAACAGAATGCCGA
>NW_006159856.1:3592922-3605269 GCF_000334495.1 Tupaia belangeri chinensis
AGTGTTTGTTTAAGCATATCAAAACATGGGAAAAGTGAGGTGAAAACACAGTGTAAGGGGTAGAAATGGTGGGGCCAGCAGGTGGCATGGTGGTTAAGGCGCTGGGTCCCACATGGCCGACTCCACGGTTAGAGTCCTGGACCCAGCAGCTTGAAAATCATGCTGAACGCATATGCGTGCATGTGTGCATATGTGTGTGTGTGAGCCCCAAATCCTGAGGCTAATAAAGGGAGAAGGGATTGTGGTATGGCCATGCCCCCTAGGGAGAACTTTCTCTTTCCCCTCTCTGTCTTTCTCTTAGGTGAGCATACACACCCTATAGCAAAAGTCTAAAAAATAAGGATAAAAATGGTACACCTTGAGGCCATCAGGGGGTGTGGTGAAGGCACTAAACTCCCACATGGCTGACCACACACAGTTCAAGTCCCAGACCTCACTTTCTCTCTCTTTCTCTCTCTGGCGAGCGCACATGCTCTATAGCAAATTAATGATGATGATTATGATAAATAAAATTCAATAATCTTAGAAGAAAATGGTACCTTATAGGATACGTGCCATGAATAGCACTTGCAGGACTGGGGGTTGCTTGGGTGCTGTAGAGAGTGAGTGGTGGGTGAATGTGGAGGCCTAGGGGCTCCTGCACACCACTGTGGGCTTTATAAACACTGCACACTTAGGCCACTCTAAATTTATTAAAAGCATTTACTTCCTCCAATAATAAATTCATCTTAGTTTTTCATACCATTTTGACTTTATAAACATAGTAAGTTATTTTTAACTTTTTGACTCTTGCAATAACAGCTTAAAACACAAACATGTCGTAAAACAGCATAAAAGTATTTTCTTTCATTATGTCTGCTTTCTATTTTTATATTTCCCTTATAGCTTCAATTACTTTTTTGTTTTATTTTTTAAACCTGTTTTGTTAAAAATGAAGACGCAAATGCGAGCCTTCGCTGAGGCTGCTGCAGGGTCAGAACCATCTGTATCACTGTCTTCCACCTCGTCTCGGCCCGCTGAAAGGGCCATGATGAGCTAAGCAACAGGAGATTCAATCAAGCTGGAGAAAATGATGCAATCAAGAGACCCAGGAAACAAAGTGTGCAAGGCCGCTGCCATTGTAAGACATCGTATTGTTTTCCGGTAAGCTCTGTCTTGTAAGTAGGAGTCTGCTCTAAAGTAACAATAGAAAGTAGAGTACAGCAGAGCCAGCAGATGGCTTAGTGATTATACTGCTGGACTCCCACATAGCTGGCTGCGGTGTGCTCTCGGACCGGGTGGCTTAAAACTCACGCCGAGTGCGTGTGCGTGCGTGCCCCAGGTCCCGAGAAGAGGATGGAGGAGAAGGGATTGTGGCCTGGCCGTCCCTTCTGGGGGACGATTTCTTGCTTTCCGTCTCTCTTACTGGTGAGCACACGTGCCTTATAGCAAAAATCTCTCTCTCTCAAAAAAGTATAGCAGCAAACCAGCAGTTAGCATAATGGCTGTGTCGCTGGACTCCCACGTAGTCAACCGCGGTTCGTGTCCCGGACCCGGTGGCTTAAAACTCACGCCGGGCGCGTGTGCGTGCACAGAGAGAGACATAGAGACAGAAAGCAAGAAATCACCCCCCAGGGGGGATGGTCACACCGCAATCCCTTCTCCTCCATTCTCCTCTCGGGATCTTGGGCACGCACGCACACGCGCCCGGCGTGAGTTTTAAGCTACCGGGTCCGGGACACGAACCGCGGTCAACTACATGGGAGTCCAGCGACATAGCCATTACGCTAACTGCTGGTTCCCGATTTCTCGCTTTCTGTCTCTATGTCTCTCTCTGTCTGTCTGGCGAGCGCACGCGCCCTACAGTGAAAATCTCTCAAAAAAAAAAAAAAAGTATAGTATAGCATAGGAAGTGAATTAACTGGGAGCAGTCGTTTGTTACCATGGTCACTTATTATGTCCTGTACAGAATTATATGTGCCATGCAAGGACTATGTGGGTCTATTTCTTGATACATTGGCATCATTCAGAACACGTGAGTAATGAAGAGGTAAGAGACCTTTTTCAGCTCCATTGTAATCCGAAGAGACCACTGTGGATGTGACCAGTTGCCAATCAACCTGTGACACAGCCTTGACGGTATTTGTCATTTTGTAACTGGCAGCATAATGTCCTCAAGGCGCACCCATGTCCTAGTGTCAGGATCCCTTCCTTTTTAAGACAGGCTAATACTCCACTGTGTGTCTAGACCACGTGCTTATTCATCCATCTGTCAATGGTCACGCAGGTTATTTCCACTTTTTGGCTATTGGGAATAATGCTGTCGTGAACACAAGTGTGTAAGTATCTGTTTGAGTCTCTGCTTTAAATTCTTTGGGGGTATATAACCAGAAATGGAATTGCTGGCTCATGTGGTAATTTTTTGTTTAAGTTTTTGGAGAAACCACCATACTGTTTTCCATAATGGCTGCACCTTTTTACATTTCTTAGTTTTTGTTTTGTTTTGTTTTGTTTTTCCCTGCCATTGGGCATGTGCATTTGTTAGAGAGGGGCAGAGAGAGAGAGAAAGTGAGAAATCATCCCCCTGGGGGATGGCCACCTCACAATACCCTCTCCTCCACTCTCCTCTCAGGATTTTGGGCACTCGCATACATGCCCCTGGTGTGATTTTCAGGGCACCAAGTCCAGGATTCAAACCCTGGTTGGTCAAATGGAAGTCCAGTACCTTAACCACCACACCACCTGCTGGCCCCACCATTTTACGTTTCAATCAATAGTGTAAAGGGGTTCCAATTTCTTCATTCTTGCCGAACTTGTTTCTGGTTTTTTGTTTGTTTGTTTTTTTCAACATAGTAACCACCCAAATAGGGAGGAGGTAGAATCCTATTGTGGTTTTGGTTTGCATTTCCCTACCATGTAGTGATGCTGAGCACCTTTTCAGGTACTTTCTGGCTAATGATGTATTTTTAAGGTGAGGAAAATAAGGTGCAGGAAAAGGTCATATTAATTATTATTATTATTATTTTCAGTGACAAACTAGGGGCCAGCAGGTACTGTAGTGGGCGAGGTGTTAGACTTGTCCATGGCCAACTGCAGTTGGAGTTCCGGATCTGGTGGCTTGAAAGTCACACTGGGTGCGTAAGCAAGGGTACCCAAAATCCTGAGAGGAGAATGGAGAATCCCCCCTGGAGAGTGATTTCTCACTTTCCCTGTCACAATCTCTCCCTCTCTCTCTCTGTCTCTCTGGCAAGTGCATATGCTCCATGGCAAAAACCTTAAAAAAATTTTTTTTTCAGAGAGATTTTTGCTATAGGGCACAGGAGCTCACTGAAGAGTCAGAGATAGGGAGATAGAAAGTAAGAAATCACGCCCACCCCCCCACACACAAAGGGGGACGGCCACACTGCAATCTCTTCTCCTCCATTCTCCTCTCGGGATCATGGGCGCACACACACACACACACACACACACACACACACACTCACACACAGGTGCACGTCCGGCATGAGTTTTAAGTGGCCTGGTCCAGGATTAGAACTGTGGTCAACTATGTGGAAGTCTGGCAGCGTAACCATTATGCCACCTGCTGGTCCTCTTAAAAATAAAAGACCAACTAATCATGTACGCCTGCTGATTTTATGTAATTGTGTGAAGAACGGGATGGAAGAGAGCACAGCTGATTTTTAATATTGATTACTTGGAGTGTGGAGGTGGGACGGCGAATAATCAAATTAGAATGAATCTTGGGGAAAAAATCCATAATCAAAACAGCATGTGTGACGTGACCAGGCTAGCAAAGGCCCAGGCTAGCGAAGGTGGAGCAGGTGCCCACACCCTGCGGCCACACCACTGCCGTCCGAGCCCTGCTCCACCACCCCAGCAGGAGCCAGGCATTAGAGGGACTAGAGGAGGTGTGGTGGGAGGAGACTAGGTGCACCTCACAGGGGCAGGTGGAGGCTTGAGAGGATGACAGGGGCTAAGGATGGCAGTTGGGGGGGGGGGCTTGGTGAGATCCAATTGTTAGCAAGGATTTCTTTTATTACACAAATCTACACAAAGATACCCATTTGGATCTTCAGATCTGTAGATTCCCCCTCTGCAAATTCAGCAAACCACGGACTGAAAATATTTTAAAGACAACAACAACAATAAAACATAGCAGCACAGCAATTAAAAAAATACAGTATAACAATCACTTAAATCGCATTTACATGTTATTAGCTATTGGAAGTGATCTAGAGAGGATTTACATAGTTTTCTAGATTTGTAATCTAGAGGGGACATGCATAAATTGCATGCAGGTACTCTGCCATTTATATAAGGGACTTGGCCTCTGTAGTTTTGTATCCATGAGGGATCCTGGAACCAACATCCTGAAGACACTGAAGGACAAATGTATGCGTAATCATCACTCAAATAGTAAAGTGTTCAAGATGGTAGGATTTTGGGTGATTTTCAACTTTTCCCCTATACTTTTCCATATTGAGAAAATACAATGAGAGAACCAGCAGATAGAGTAGTGGTTTTGGCGATGGACGACCACCTAGTCGATCGTGGTTCAAGTTCTAGACCTGGCAGCTTAAAGCTCACCCCGGGCACGTGTGCGTGGGTGCCCAAAATCCTAAGAAGAGAATGGAGGAGAAGGGATTGTGGCATGTCCATCCCCTCAAGAGGTGATTTCTCACATTCTCTCTGTCTCTCTGGAGAGTGCACGTACCTTATAGCAAAAATCTCTCTAAAGAGAGAGAGAGAGAGACAATACCATGAGCAAGTATTACTGGTTTGTTTTCACAATGTGGAAAAGTCATGATGTGTTTTTCTATGCAAAAATGTGTCATGACTTTTCCAACAACCCAATATTTATATTGTCACAATAAAACAATAAAGCAACTTGAATTTGAGAGGAAGCAAAAGAACACTGATTGCTTGTGCAGTGTTTTAGGAAGAAGGGTGTTTACGTAGGGAACTTGACCCCAGAACGACACAGGAGTGAAGGCGGATGGTGGTGGGTGGCCTCTCACAGCATGACCCAAGTGCAGCTCTGGGTCATTGTTTCACAGGTATTGAGGGACTTCTGCAATGAATTCTCAACTAGAATTCTCCGAGTCGGTAATGACCAGGGCAGAGCTGGCTGAGCCTGGATCTCACCCTTGTAAGTCTTGCCTTTGCCGGCTTCCTCAGATCATTCTCTCGGATCTGTTCTCTGGGGAGCAGAGTTGCTGGGGTCACGTTCTAGTTCAATTATGAGCAACAGTTCTAGTAAGGTCATCCATAGGCCAAATGTGTACCCTTCAAGGAATGGAGCAAATGGATATTTTTAGGCCAGAGAATGGCTCGATTCAAAATGGCAGGGGTCACACACCTTGGCGAAGCAAACTGTGTGTTGGGCTCTGGGTAGGGCACCTGCACAGGTGAGTGTCGGGTACTCTGAAGATGATAAGGAGACTTAACTGGGGCAGGGAGGAGTCAGTGAGCATTAAGGCGCAGCCCTCGGAACCACTAGGGCATAGAGTAAGAGTAGGAATAGAAACCGGGGAGAGGCCTAAGACCCCGGCGCTGTGGGTAAGTGGCTGGGAAGCCTTGCTCTGAGATGGCCCATGCTCTGGGACAGTGCCTGGGGAGTAGACAGGAAGACCCAGCAGACAGCAGAAACAGGTGTGCTGGGCTTGGGCCGAGGTCAAGGATGGCATGGGAGATCATGCAGGAAGGGGAGCCAGCATGGAGGTGAGTCACCAGAGAAAAGTGTGCATAGTGAGATGCAAGGAGAGTCCAAGAACACAAGCCCAAGTGTGAGAGGGAAAACTGGCCAGGAGCAGAGGGAGGGAAATGAGGGGCAGGGAGAGACTGATGGACCTACATCCAGAGAAAGCAAGACTGCAGATGCAGCTCACTCCAGCTCCAACTCCAGAGGGGCCAGGGCAGAGGGGCCGGAAGGAGTCACTACTGACCCATCTCTTGGAAGAGTCTTTCCCTGGAACATGGGTCATCTCAGAGCAAGGCTTCGCCAGCCACTTACCCACAGTGCCAGAGTCGTGGGCCTCTCCCAGGTCTCCATTCCTACTCTTACTATTGGGTTATCGGAAAAGCCATGGCATATTTCTGTTTTTCTACAAAAATATGTTATGCCTTTTCCAACAACCCAGTATATACCCCCCTAGTGGTTCCAAGGGTTGTGCCCTAATTCTCGCTAACTCCTTCCTGACCAACTGGTTAAGTCTCCTTGGGACCCATCTCTTGGGACAAATGGAGTGGACATCTGACCTTCCCTCTTGGGAAGGTCACCAGGACCTAAACATACTTTTATCTGTGAGAGTCTTGCTGAGAGAAAGAGCCTGTCACCATTAATTATCAGTCTCCATTCTCAGACTTTAAATCAGGAGCAAGAGGTGTGGGGCGGGGGGAGAAGGAGCTAATTCAGACTGCGTAGCAGTTACAGAAACACTGGGTCCCTAGCTTGGGAGGGGCAGTGACATCATTGGCGGCTGTCATGGCAGCAGGCTGGAGCCCCCAATGCCTGCCAGAACCTCTCTGTAGTGCGAAGTGCTCCAGGCAGCTCAGCTCCGAACCTGCTTCCCAGTCCTTCTGGATAGTCTTGGAAAGGCTCAACTTCTTCATAATTCCTCTGCCGCTTAAATGGGCCCAAGCTGGATTTTGTTGCTTTCAAGTGAAAACCCTGATTACCAACAGCATTTCATACTGGAAGTGGGGTGCCAAGGCAGGAGTAAAAGAACTCTAAAACACAGAATTGGCTGATGGCAGGGAAATCAACCTTCCATTTGAACTGTCACTGTTTCAATCTGGCCACACATGACAAGCCCACCGAAGATGTAGCACTGGGGAAAAGGTAGGGCAATTCAAGAAGGTGTGAGGAAACTGCCTTTACTGGCAAGCCATTTTTTTGCAAAAAATCAGATTGTAGAAAGCAGAGGGTATTAAGTAAATAAATAGTTCTTTTTAAAAATCCACAATGAACAAAAGCATCACAATTTTGGGTAAAGAGAGGATTAGCAAAGCAAGGATGAGGGTGAGGTGAGCCACATAATGGCAGGGTCAGATTTCACCTTGATTTGAAATGTTGGTATTTTCTTCATTGCCAATCTTTTGCATTCATCTTGGATCTTCATAATTCTGCATCAAAATATTATTTGTCTCCATTTTGGGTTTTTTTTTTTGGCACCTCCTTAAGTTGTGTGCCATCCTCACCTCATCCTGATCCTGGTTGTCCCATTGGACCTGCCAGCTAAATGTGGCCCTAGAGAATGATAGAGGAAACCTCCCACTGTAGCCCATCACATGTGAGGGCTGCTCTCTAGGCTTCCACAGAGTGGCACGCGGGGAGTGTGATTTTCCACTGGGCATGGTTGTTTGTGTCCAGGAGCCCTGCATTGTGAAGTCCTTGCAGCTACCAGGGCAGCCAGGTGGACACTGAGGATAGTGGAGCGGAGAGAGAAAAGCCCTGCTTTCGATAGCCTTCCTTAGCAGCTGAATTTGTTCCGTGTGACTTGATGAATGGCTGTGTTTTGGGGATTTTGTTTTTATTTTTCAAATACTCTATTACATAACAGAATTTAGTTAATTTCATAATGAACATGCTCTACTTTTTTTTTTTTTTTACATTTTTCCATCTGTCAGATGTTTCCTCCTTACCCTCCACCACCTACTCTCTACCATCCTCTCTCCCCACTTACACTTTTGTAACATTTACACCCAACTACTCCACCACCACATTTTCAAATCTCTCAACCTCTGCCATAGCACCCAGTACAAACTGAGTGGGGATATACAATGTGTATCTTTCAAAATCTGGCTCACTTAACTCAATATTAAATCTTCTATATTCAATCATTTAGAGTCAAATGACAGGATCTCATTGTTTCTTATAGCTGAGTAATATTCCATAGAATATATGTGCCACAATTTCTCAACTCAGTCATTAGTTATTGAACACATAGGGTTGGTTCCCTATTTTAGCAATTATGAATAATGCTGCAATAAACACAAATGTGCAGATGTCTTCCAATTGTGTGTTTTTCTAACCTTTGGGTAAATACCAAGAAGCGGGATTGCAGTGTCATATGTAAGTTCTATTTGTAGGTTTGTGAGAAACCTTCATATTGTTTTCCACAGAGGTTGGACTAATTTACATTGCCACCAAAAGTGTAAGAGAGTTCCCTTTTCACCACAGCCTTGCCAATACTTGCCTTTCTTTATGTTTTTGATCCTAGTCATTCTAACTGGGGTTAAATGTATCTCACATTTAATTCACATTTCCCTTATGACAAGAGATTTTGAACATTTTTTTTCATAGGACTCTTAGTCATTCATAAATCTTCCTTGGAAAGTTGTCTATTCAATTCATTTGCCCATTTTATAGTTGGATTAGTCATTTTTTTATGGGTGAGTTACTTGAGTTCTCTATATATCCTAGATATCAATCCCTTGTCTGAAGAACAACTTGTAAACATTTCCTCCCATTCCAAGTGTTGTCTTTTAGTCTAGTTATAGTTTCCCTTGCTATGAGAAAGTTTTTTTTAGCTTGATATAATCCCACTTGTCTGTTTTAGGGACCATTGTTTGTGCTCTAAGGTCTTATTTTAAAATGTCTTTGCCTATTCCAATATCTTTAAAAATTTCCCACCAGTAGTTTTGTAGTTAGAGGTTTTATATTTAAATCTTTGATCCATTTTGAGTTGATTCTAGTTAGTGGTGGGAGATAGGGGTCCAGTTTTATTTTCCTAAAAGACTTTCTTTTCTCCACTGCATTGATCTCACTGAGCTCTGAGTTAGACGGAGTGACAAACAGAGAGTCAACAGGACCGGTTGTCTCTAGGGACAATGTCAGGATGATCTTGGTTGTCTCAATGATGGGATTCACACTGACAATTAAAAGCCAGCACCCAGGAAACCTGAGTGTCCTCTAATGGAGAAATAAGCCTCCTTCCCATGATGAGGCAGTGGTCTTCATTCTGCAAAACTTCAAAAATAAAAATACCACAAAGGATTACTGTGGGTGAAAAACCACTGACAGCTCTCTGGACCTGGATCCCTGACTTCTTTTTACACACAATCACTGAGTATTTTTTATAGTTTTAATATAAACTGAATTTTCCAGGAATGTAATTATGATATTATGAAACACATACATAGTCTTCATCCCCATTTTCTGGTACACAACTCTTTTAAAAATATTTATTTATTTATTAATTTATCATTATTATTTTTTAACTTGAGCAGACAGAGACAGAGAGAGAAAGGGAAAGTGAGAAAGCAAGCCAGCAGGTCCAGGACTCAAACTGCAGTCAGCCATGTGGAAATCTAGTGCCTTAACCACCATGCCACCTGCCAGTCCCAGCACCCAGCACCCAGCACACAACTCTTTATTTATTTATTTGAGAGATCTTGTTTTAGGGCACATGTGCTCGCCAAAGAGACAGAGAGAGACAGAAAGCGAGAAATCACCCCCTGGGGGAATGGCCATGCAGCAATCTCTTCTCTTCCATTCTCCTCTAAGGACTTTGGGCATGCATGTACATGCACCTGGCGCGAGTTTTAAGCTGCCGGGTCCAGGACTCAGACTGCAGTCGACTATGTGGGAGTCCAGCGACATAACCATTATACCATCCACTGTTCGCTTACACACAGCTCTTAAAACCCTTGGGCTCCAGAGTGCTAGGTATGTCTTTTGTATGTTAATTGATGTCTGGTGGTTGAGGTCCCTAGACAGTTTCAGGAGGGGGCTGGTCACAGGGAAGACGCAGGCAGGGTTGGGGCTTTTAGCTCTACCTTGAACCTCCAGAGAGGGGAGAAGAGCTGAGTGTCAACCTCATCTCCAATGGTCAATGATTTAATTGATCATGCTTACATAATGAGCCTCCATAACAACCCAAAAGACCAGAGTTCAGAGAGGGGAACACAGGCAAATGCTCAGTGGGTGGTGAACCAGGAGAGAACATGGAGGCTCTATGCCCTTCCCCATCCCTTACCTATGCACCTCTTCATTTGGCTGTTCATCTTTGTAAATCTTCACAATAAATGTTTAAACCTAATAAAGTGTTTCCTTGAGTTATGTGAACTGCTCTAGCAAATTAATTGAACTGGAGGAGGGCATCATGGGAACCCCAGCTTTAGCCAGTTGGTTAGAAGCATAGGTCACAACCTGGGACTTTTAATTGGTACCAAAATGAAGGGCATTCTTGTGAGACTGAGCTCTTAACCTGTAAGGTTCAATGCTACCTCTAGGTAGCAGAGCCAGACTTGAATGGAATTAGAGGATAGCATCTGGCATCTGCCGTAGAATTGCTTGGTATATGGGGGAAAAGTGTCCCATGTCTGGTGTCAGACGTGTTATATGGAAGGTGCATGAAACTAGGAAAAACACTTTGGTTATTGTTCAACGTTTCTATTAGCAATTTGCATGTAAATTGAGGAACTATATTAATAGAACTTGCTTTTTGGGGCACTTTGGGAGGAGTTGAGTCCCATTTTAGAAAATCATGTCACCTACCCTGCTGCTGGCACTCAATGCTCAGACACAGCATGCCTACACTGTGGTTCTGTCAGCTTCTCCAAACTGACACAGAGATGACGGGTTTTATGATAGAGAGCACTTCTGCACAGGACATGGGTAAGTGGAAGCACTCTTGGCACGGTCTTGACATGCCATGATCTTCTTTCTCCAGCCTTCAGCTCTCAAGATTCTGCACACCCATACGCACATCTGGCATGTTTTCAAGTCAACCTATGGGTCAAACCCGCAGTCAGTGACATGGTGTCAACCTCTGAAGGCCCTTGCATTACTATTGCACCTCAGCAGCCAGCTCTGACACAGAGATGCAAAAAAAAAATCATAACTCACTTTCATCTTTCCTTTGTATCATAGTTAAGGCACTATACTGCTTTGCAAAATGAATTTGTGTGGTAGATTCATTTACTTAATTTCAGGATTGTAATCTAGTATAGAAGAAAGCAATAGAAGAAAATCGTTTCTTAGGGCCAGCCCTGGTGGTGTAGCAGTAGCCCACTGCTCCATGGTGCTGGAGTATTATGGAAGATAGGGGTTTCTTCCAGGTCAACCTGTACATGCCAGGTGCACACCCATGGGCCTAGCTGGCTGGAAAAGCAATGGGGAGGATCACAGCATGAGACGCTGTTAAGGGCACTTGTCTCCTTCTCTTACAAGAACAGTAGCTTTAAAAACGAATTTTTAAATCAACAATTATAACATTTAGTTAAGTAGTATTTACTGAGTGTCTATTGTATGTCAAGAACTGATGGGCCTCTGTACTACCTCTATGTCTCCTGAAAGTCCCACAGTAGGAGAGATATCACTCCCATTTGACAAAAGAGAAAACCAAGGCTCACAGACAGCATACACCTAAAGTGGGGAGGCAGGGGCCACAGTGAGTCAGTCAGACCCTGACACTTGCTGTTCCCCATGGGAACTTGACTCTCCAAACACACTTCCATGTGGCACAACAATTGAAGGTGTATCTACCTCGTGCAGAAATCAAGTGGGAGGTGGTTTAATTAGGACGTCCCTGAGCAGGTGACATTCCTCGTTGATGACCTGTATAGTCTGTTGAATGAGAACACTTGAGCGTTGGTTATCATTGAAGAAGACCAATAATGCATCTTTTTGCAGGAAGTGCCACCACTGAGATTCACCTGGGTCCTGACATCTTAGAACCCCTTGACAATGAAGTTCTCTATTGCGTGGCGCTACCAATTTTCCAGACAAAATACATGCTCTTGAACTCTCTTCTGCTTCTGTCTTCCCCAGGACGTCCAGTATCCCAGGGCAGCTCTTTGAGACAAACATTATTTTCCACAGAAGAATTCTCATATCCTTTTTTTTCTTTTTTAATATCATACATTTATTATGTCAATGCTATCACCATAATAAAATCATTTGAGAACAATTGACAATAAAGATGGCAGAAAAATTCAAGAATAATGAATCATGCTGAAATTGATTACAGTAATGCTTTGCTATTTTCCCTCAAATAGTATCTGTCTTATAAAAATAGATGATCTCAGTTTGAAAGGAAAGAATACACACAAAACTACCTTTTTAAGTGGGACACATCAAAAGGGTCCCTGGAGACCTAAGTGAGGAAGAAAACACCTCAGCAACATGAGATTAGTTTTTTTGGTTCTATCCATTTTTACTTCTCATGTTCTGCAGCCCTGTTGCTGGGTACATGCAGGTTTAAGATTACTACATGTTCTTAGTGGATCAATCTTTTCATTAATATTATGTCATTATGTAATGTTGCTTCCTATCTCTGTATTTTCTTTGCTTGAAGTTTTCTTCATCTAATGTTAATATTGCATATACAATATTGAATGATACTACACAGCCATTCCTG
>NW_006159856.1:3607396-3615456 GCF_000334495.1 Tupaia belangeri chinensis
TGCTTTCTTTTAATTAATATCTCCTTAGTATATCTTTCTCCATCCATTTACTTTTGTATGTTTGTTTTTGTTTTTGCCATAGGGCACACATACTTGTCAGAGAGAGACAGAGACAGAGAGAGGGAAAGTGAGAAATCACTCCCCAGGAAGGGTGCCCATGCCACAATCCCTTCTCCTCTACTCTTCTCCCAGGATTTTGGGTATGCATGTGCACACTCCCAGCATTATTTTCAAGCTGCCAGGTCCAGGACTCAAACCACGGTCAGCCATGTGAGAGCCTTAACCACCATGCCATCTGTTGGTTCCTCCATCCATTTACTTTTTTTAAAAAAAAATTAATAATTATTTTATTTAATTTTATTCATCATCATCATTACTATTTTTTAATTTTACCAGAGAGAGAAAGAGAGAGGGAAAGTGAGAAAACAAGCCACCAGGTCTAGGACTTGAACTGTAGTCAGTCATGTGAGAGTCCAGAGCCTTAACCGCCATGCCACCTGCTGGCCACTATCCACTTACTTTTAATCTATCGTTGCATTATACTTGAGATGAGTTTCTTGCACATGAAATATGTTTAGGTCATTTTAAAAAATCTATTCTGCTGGGACCAGCAGCTGGCGTAATGGCTCCGTCGCTGGACTCCCATGTAGCCAAACACGGTTCGAGTTCTGGACCTGTTGGAACTCATGCCAGTCACATGTGCATGTGTGCCCAAGACCCTGCGAGGAGAATGGAGGAGAAGGGATTGCGGTGTGGCCATCCCCCCTGCTGGGTGATTTCTCGCTTTCTGTCTCTCCATCTCTCTCTGTCTTTCTGGAGAGTTCATATGCCCTATAGCAAAAACCTCTCCAAAAAAAAAAAATCTATTTTGCCAATCTCTCCTTTCATTGATATATTTAGATAAGAGAGAGAGAGAAAGTGAGAAAAGCACACCCCGGGTGGGGGGAATGGCCATACTGCAGTCCCTTTTTCTCCTCTTGGGATGTAGGGCATGCACACACACGTGCCCAGGATGTTTTTCAAGCCACCAGATCTATAGGACTTGACCTGTGATTCAGCCATGTGGGGTCCAGCTGCCATGCTACTGGCTGGCCTGGTCATTTGCATTTCATGTAGTTTTAAATATGTTAGGGCTTAAGACTACTATTTCGTTTTTTGTTTTCTCCATTTTTCTTTTTCTATTTCCTTTTTCGGCTTTCTTGTGGGTTACTTGAACATTTTTTAGAATTCCATTTTGATTTACCAATAGCGTTTGGAGTGCATCTCTTTATAAGTTTTTTTAAAAGCATTATTTATTTAATTTTATTTATCATTATTTTTTCTTTTCATTTGACCAGAAAAAGAGAGGAAAAACCTGGGATTCGAACTGCGGTTGACCATGTGGGAGTCAAGTGCCTTAACCACCATGCCACCTGCCAGCCCCATCTTTGTATGTTTTTAACGGTTGCTCTGGGAATTACATTATATATGTGTAACTTCCCACAGGCCACTGCTACTGTCAATTTACCAGGGTGAGTGAAGTAAGAAAACAACACCTCCCTACATTCCTTTGCCATCCCACTCACAATATGATAGCTCCCCTACATACATGACAACCACAACAGTTACAGTGTTTGCTCCAACTGTCAAACATTGTTTAGACAATTCAAGAGAAGAAGGAAAGTACCAGGCCCACAGCAGTCACTTGGCTGTGGCCGGTGGGCACCTCACCAGTCTCATCCTATACATGAGAAACAAACTTGGAGAGGCTAAACCACCTGTCTGAGGCCACACAGGAATAAATATTGGCGGAACTCTACTATGTGTAGGGCCTGTACTTGGCTCTGATGCTGCAAAAATGAATCAGGCCTGTCCCGCATCCACTCAAGGAGACCACTTTCTTCCCTCTGTCAACTGCTCAGGTGAGGGAGGAAGGGAACTAACATTTGGAAGTCTTCTTGGGTGCCAGTGAGTTGGGGGCATTATGAATGGTGGCTCATGCGGCCCCCTGCAGTCCTGCTACAACTGAAAGTGCTGCAGTCTGCTCATTTTTCAGCCTGTTCATGGCTGCCTGCTGCTTAGACCCGCTGGTCCTCAGGGTGGCCATGTGAGAAGGAAGAACCCTGAATGGGACTTACTGTCACCTCCAAACAACAAGCACAGTTGGGAATGAGGAAAATAGCATCAGAAGAGCACCCTGGAGGTGCTGGTGTCACGTGCCCACTCACGTGGGGACGGCTTCCTGGCCTCACAGCTCTGACCTTCTTTCTTGGGAAGCAGGTCATTCCTGCAATGCTTAGAAATTGGCCCAATTAGCATAAACTGAGCTCAGCAAACTCCATGAAACTCCTAAACCAATTTGAAGTCTGCAAAGTGAATCCTGTGGGATGCCTATAACTTAGTTGATTAAGAAAGAAAATACCCTTCAGTGCCCCCTGGCCCTAACAGGATGCACACAAATCTTCTCAAATGAGTTATCTCGGAGAGAAAATGTGCTTCACGAAAATGCTTTCGACACTTATGGGGAGGGCCAGGCGCAAAGCAGCTGCGAAGACGTTCACACAACGCCAAGGGAGGAGTAGAGCCCGTAACTGGTTCTACACACAGACCATATTTCCCCAAATCCGGTCAGAGAACGCTCAAAGCAGCTGGCACTCTGGGGGCAGGAGACACTCTTCAGGGTCCTGCAAAAGGCCTGTTCTTTGAATGCAAAGAGAAGATTTCAAACAGATGCAGAGGCCACTGACTGAGGGTAAGAGCAGAAAGGCAGAAAGCCTGCAGGTAGTCTCAATGCGTCCCAGTTAGCATCCCTGAGCCCCTGCCAGGCCTGTGCAAATGCAGTATTGGTTGAAAGCTGGACTTGCCGGGTTTAAGGCCCTTATTAGGGAGTGGGGAGGTGTCAGGGGAAGGATCAGCCTTTCCTTAAGCCCCCAGCAGGACCAACTGTCTCCTGCAGGCCAACTGCTGAGATTACCCCGGAATGAGCAAGTGGTGGAGATGGCAGATTGGGGTGACAGCGGCCTCAGCTACCTGTTGTGACCTGAATGTTTGTGCCCTCCCCCAGTTCACAGGCTGAATGTGATGGTATTTGAGGAACTGATTAGGCCATAAAGATGGGCCCTGTGGTGTGGTGAGGGTAGTTTCCTTTTTTTTTTTTTAAGAAATTTTTTTAAGGGCCAGCAGGTGGCATAGTGGTTAAGGTGCTGGGCTCCCACTTAGCCAACTGCTAGGTAAGTGTCAGATCTGCCAGCTTGAAAGTCACGGCAGGTGTATGTGTGTATGTGCCCAAAATCTCGAGAAGAGAAGGGAGGAGAAGGCATTGCAGCATGGCCATCCCTCCAGGGAGATGATTTCTCCCTTTCTGATTCTCTGTCTTTCTGGCAAGCACATATGTCCTATAGGAAAAATCTGTTTAAAAAATTACTTATTATTATTTTTAAAAATTTGTTCTAGGGCAGAGAGACAGAGACAGAAGGGAGGGGGGAATGAGAAAGCAAGCAGCCAGGTCTGGGTCTTGAACTACAGTCGCCCATGTGGGAGTCCAGCAGTAGCTTCCTTTTAAGAGGAGGAAGAGAGACCAGAGCTCACTACCCCTTCCCACCCTGTGAGGACGTGGTAAGAAGATGGCCGTCTTCAAGCTAAAAGAGTCTCCCCAGAAGCCAATCATGTGGGCCATTGATCTTGAGCTCCAGCCTCTAGACCTGTGAGAAATGTGTCAGTGGTTTAAGCTGCAGTCTCTGGCCCGGTTACAGCAGCCTGCGTGGTGTGGACTGACACTCTGCTCCACACTGAGCACCCCCCGGGTGTGCAGCTGACACTGCTTGCTCTGCACATACTGTCACAGCGGATGGTCTCTGCCACCTTAGAGGAGTGTCAGACTACCACATGAGGAGTCTTCACACACTTCATGGGAAGGGGGTATTACAGAAGAACTGCATGAGCTTCAAATCTCGGTTCAGCCTTCTTATCAGCCCCCAAACAAGGATGCAATCATTGCATAAAATATTTTGTAAACTCATGATTTAACTCCATTTTCCACAAACTTGTTACAATATCTTCACATACCCCTTCACAGAAGAGGTCACAGAGGCCCTGGGAAGCCAGGCCAGTCCAGCCGACACGGGATGATCTGCTCAGTACCAGCGGGGCTGCACTTCTAAGTCATGCGTGCTGTGACTCCAGAATCCCCGCTTTTCCCAGGGCATACACACCAGGGCTACCACCCATGTACAGCCATGGGGTTCACCTGGCTGGGGCAGGCAGGGAAGCAGCAGGGACGGTGCCCGTTCTGCTCCTACAATGAAGAGGACCAGAAAGCAGTGGCTGAATCAGGCCAGGGAAGATCCGAAGGCTGGGGAGTAACTATCTGGGATAGGGGCCGAAATATCTGCAGCAAAATGGGAACAGAAAAGTGTGGGAGGCTGTGCACCAGTGAATATCGCTGGTTTCTCAGAGAGCAAACAATTACACAATGAGAAAGGCCATGATTGGCTCCTCTTCAAAACCTCGCCTTCAGAACCATACTCGGATTGGCCACTTCCCATAGCAAATCAGTGAGCTTAGAATCCCTCAGATTTGCATATTCGGCACCTCATGATTGGTCCACAAAGCAATCAATCATAACCCACCTTTTACAATCCTTCATTCAACCAATCACTGCCCACCAACATGTAACTAACCACAATCCCTGGCCCACAATCACCAGACGACCCTGAAGACCTTGAAGAGCTATGACACCATGTCATCTCCTGGCGACCCTGAAGAGTTGTAACACTGTGTCATCTCCGTGCTGCCCACAATAAACAGACGACCCTGAAGAGTTGTAACACTGTGTCATCTCCGTGTTGTAACACTGCGTCATCTGTCCCATCTCTCACTCCTTCCCTCAGGAAACCTGTTCGACTGTCCCCTAGGTCAGGACAAGAAAAGAGGTTTGTCCTGAGCGAGTCTTTGTAGATAGCACTGGTGAAGCCACGGGGACGATGGAGGGAGAGCAGTCCCAGGGCGGAAGCGAGGCTCAGGAAAACAGGTAGGCAGTGTGGCTCAGGCAGTCACTGGGATGGAGGGTGGCCAGTGGTGGTGGGCTTGGGCCGGGGAAGATTCAGGAGCCTCTGTGACTATCCCAAATCTCATGTGGGCACCAGCACGGTGCAGCTTTGTCCCCAGAAATACCTGGCACGTCCTCTCCTTTTGTGAGTGGGTCCTGTCAGCCTCAGCTCCTCGGGACCCTCTCGCTCCTCCTCTCCTGCCCGTGGCTGATTTTCTCATCATTATACCCCTCCCTGGTCTGCATCTAACTCTTCCTCCACTTCAACATTTAGAGGGGCTTGACCAGATTTAGACGTGGCCTTGAACTCCTGGGTCAGCCTCTCCACTGGCTTCCCATGGTTCCTGGCAAGTTACCTGCCCCTTCTCCGTCCCTGCAGACGGCCCTGCCGCCTCTCTGTCTCTCCTCGCCCTTTGGGTTTGATTGATCTTACTTTCCTCCATCTGATGTCAGATGCCACACTCCTTCCTGCTGCCGGGCCTTTGCACCTGTTCAAATACGCTCCTCTCCTCCCATCCCAGCTCTGCCCCACCTCGTGAAGTTGTCAGAATTAAAACGGAGTCATTGATGCTGACTTGCGTTAAATCCTGACTAAACGGAACTAGGGAAGGACATGAGGGTGGGAGGGCTATTCTCAGGGAAGTATGCCTGAGAACAAGAACTGTGACGTCGCCTGCCCAAACCCAGCCATTCAGACAGTAACAAAAATGATGCCAATACCAAACAGTGGCATCCGTTCAACCGTGTTACCAGTAATTCCCCTTCCCATTTCTGATTTTTGCCTTTAAAACCATCTTGAGACCCAGCTACAGTGGCACAGGTGAAAAAGCACCTCTGTGCTATGCTGGAGCCACATGGAAAGGTCTGGACTTTGGACCCTGGCTTGACCCGAACGCGACAGACATGCCTATGGATGTGTCCGTGTGCCTGGCTAGCTGGAAGGGCTGTGGGGAGGACCACATGAGGCAAAAACCTGTCAAGGCTCTCTTTGTGAAAAGACGTTTTAAAAAACCCTAAAATCTATAAGGCCTTAGTGCACGTATTCAGGGCAACTTGAATTGCAACACGCAGGCTGCTGTCTTCGACCTTGGCTCAAATAAATGCCCTTCTTAAGTACTTCGCCTCGGTCCTGAGGCATAACCAGCAGGATTCGGAGTGACACCACACCCGCCAGCTACCAAGTATTGCTTCCTGAGTAGGTGCTCGGTACCAGCATGTGCACCAGGCCTGCTCCTCCGAGTCCAGAGATCTCACTGGGTGAAGAGAGGTGAGTTCTTCTGAATCCAGAACGCCCTTACTTTTGGATTCAGTCTAGATTTTATTTAGGCTGTTTTGTTGTTGTTGTTATTATTGTTTGTTTTCCAAAAGTTCTCCTCCTGGGAACGGGGGAAAAATCTGCCTTCTCTATCTTCTGTTTTGTGATAGAAGGTTGAGTGCTGCACGTAACTTTACGGCAGTGGTTTCAGCTTCAGTCGTGACTGAGATTACCCAGCATGCTTTCCAGTCACCACTGTTTCCAGTCACTTGATTGAAATTTGCCTTATTTTTAAAAATTTTTTATTTTTTGAGAAAGAGAGGTTTTTGCTATAGGGTGCGTGTGCTCCCCAGAGAGACAAAAACCAGCCCCCAGGGGTATGACCACACTGCACTTCCTTCTTTTCCATTCTCCTCTCAGGATTTTGGATGCATGCGTGTGCATGCTCATGTACCCAGAGTGACTTTCAAGCTGTGGGGTCCTGAGTTCGAATCACAATCAACCATACAGAAGTCCAATGCCTTAACCACGACATCACCCGCTGGCCCCAGGATTTGCCTTTTTTCATTTGTGACCAAATCCTGTTCGTTTTACACTGAGAAAGCATGAGGGTAAATGTCCTCACCCTTTACCTGGCCCACTTGGGTGCTCTGAGTGACTACAGGCTTTGTTAAAGGAGGGTCTGAAAACCTGTCCAGATAGGCAGCCATCTCATGGGGCTTCCTGGCCAGAACATTTGCAGGGACTTTCAGCTCAACCAAACAGGTGTGTAAGGGCTAGTCATTCGGTGTCTTGGACATTCTGCCTCCACAAGGCAGAATTCTGAGACAGGTAAAGAGGAACTCACTACTCATTTTGTGGAGTGACATTCACGGTTCAGTATGACCTGGCACACTAGCTCATCTTTTGGCTCCTTTCTAAAAAGAATTCCAAAAGAAAAGACAAGAACATTCTCAGATAAACAAAACCTGAAAGAATTTACCAACACCAGACCAGCTCTCCGAGAAGTTCTCAACGGAGTGCTATATCAAGAAAATTAAATACAGACACACAGAAATAAGAGTTCAAAAACTAAGAAAATGGCCAACTTAATTATAAGAACAAGTCTGGAGTTGAATATTATATCCCAGAATTAATCGGGAAGATCGACCCACAACAGAAAATAGATTAAGTACATGAGACTGAACTGGTGAAATAGCATTTTATGACTTTTGACTAAAATATTGCTGATTTTCTTCTACGCTTTGTCCAGTTTTAAAGAATTTTGTCCTGTCTTGAGCTGTCGATAGGTTCATGTACCTACTATTTGAACAGAATCCTGTTTCCTGGCTTTAAGTTTTAAGCAAAGTTCCTTAGCATTTCTTTGATTTAGTAAAGTTAAAACTGCTTTTCTTGAAATTATCAGCTGAACTTGCTCTTGAAAGAAGTTAGATTATTTAAGAAATTGTGTGATGAATGAAATGGGGGTGGGAAGGAATGGAAGACAACTCTAGACACCAAAGATAGTGTGAGAAGAGAGTGGGAAAGGACAGAGGGTCAGAAATAGGAGTTAAAAAGAATATATATATATATATGTAAAGCTAGAAATGGAAAATTATTGATGATAACATGCATGATTAAGCCACTATGCAGTATATTCTAGATGGAAAATCACATTTTGTATGCTGTGATGATGCTTAGGGAATGAATGTATATTAATTAATTTTTAAAAAATGTTTCAGGAAAAAAAACCACAAAAACTTTTTTTTTTTTTTTTGGGGGGGTTTTTTCTTTAGGGGG
>NW_006159856.1:3616140-3637151 GCF_000334495.1 Tupaia belangeri chinensis
ATATATCTTTATATATTATATAAAAGTTAATATGCTATTTTAATATTATAAATATAAAATAATATTTTATATTGTTTATAGATTATTGTTATTTATAT
Source organism: Tupaia belangeri chinensis (assembly GCF_000334495.1). NCBI lineage: Eukaryota > Metazoa > Chordata > Mammalia > Scandentia > Tupaiidae > Tupaia > Tupaia belangeri. Next base: position 3,616,239 of record NW_006159856.1, read on the forward strand.
ATTATCATTTGCATTTATATATTATTTATATATATAAATAAACAAAATAGATCTTTTACTTAAGGGGCAATATCTCCCCTTGGTGACACCACCTGAATTTACGTTTAATACCTAGGGAGCTTTATCTTGCAAATATTTAGGAAAATGGGCCCACATAATTTAAAATGATCCCAAAATGAAATGGCCAAAATGAGGATCTTTTAAATGTCCTCAATTGATATCTTCATACACATAATTTTAAAAGTTGGTTATAGAGACAGGCAAATTGGATGAGAAAGTTTAGAAGACTCCAAAAGAGGTATAGGAAAAAAATCATCTCCCAGGATTTGGGCCACCAAAGGCCCTCTGCCCAGACTTCACCCTCCTGCTCCCCAGGCTAGCCAGGAGCCAGGTTAGAGCACTCTGTCTCTTTCCATCTCTCTTGCTCTATTTTAATTTTTTTAAACTTAGCTCTCTGCTGCTCTTTAGTCTAATTCTTACCTTTCTCCTGGCCCCACCAGATAAGCCAATCAGCAGCCATCTATATGTGAGTTCCCAGCAGTCGCATTTGCACGGCACCCTACTGCGCCGCCTGGTTTTCATTTTTTGACAAAAAAAAAAGTTTTCTTCTCTTTTTCTTATTGTCTTTGTATTTTTTATCACTTGTTTCTTTTCTATTCCTTTTCCCTTTCTTTTTATCTTTGTCACTTTTCTGCTCAGCCTTCATACACTGATTTTCTAGACCGGTCTAGGCGCTTGGTAGCCAAATAGCTGAATACTTTTAGGGTCAGATTAATCCTCAATTTTAATTGAATCAGTCATGCAAAGGGATAAAAACAGTTTACAGACTACAAGTCTTCTCTTCCGCATTCTCCTAATTGCTCAGATTTAACTCCAAAAAATAGAAAAAAGTGTTACCCATCAGATGACCAGAAACCACCACAGAGGCATAAGAAATATGAGAAAACAAGAAAGTATCTCTCCTCTAATGGAAAAGAGTAACTCCTCTTCTTCCACAAAGAATACAAGGGAACTCATGGAAATGTCAGATAAAGAATTTAAAATATTCACAGTGACAAAGCTAACAGAGATGCTAGAGAAGAGAGACAATGAACTCCAGAAGATACAGGAGAAAAGAGACATTGAGTTCCAGGAGGTGAGGAAGTTCTTGCACGATCTGAAAGAGGAGATACACATAAAAAAGAATCAAACAGAATTGTTAGAGATAAAGGCTATAATACAGGAAATCAAAACTTCTGTTGAAAATATCAAAAGCAGATTACATCATGTAGAAAATCAAATCTCAGATGTAGAAGGTAGAACCTCTGACCTAGAAAAATTCAACAAAAAGACTGAGAAAATAACCCCCCGAAATGAGAATAACATATGAGTAATACTAGATACCATCAAATGCCCAAACATCCAGATCATCAGTATCCCAGAAGGTGAAGAAACTAATAAGGGTATTGATAATCTATTTCATGAAATCCTAGAAGAAAACTTTCCAAACCTAGAGAGGCACTCAAATATCCAGACCCAAGAAATACAAAGGACCCCCTGAATAGAATCAACCCAAAAAGATCTTCCCCGAGGCACATCATAGCCAGATTGACCAAAACCACAGACAGAGGCAAGATACTAAAATTGGCAAGAGAGAAACGTCAAGTTAATTTCAAAGGATATCCCATCAGGCTAACGTCAGACCTCTCATCAGAAACAATGCAAGCAAGGAAAGAATGGGAAAATATATTCAAAGTGTTATGTGAAAAACAATTTCAACCAAGAATACTATACCCAGCAAGATTATCTTTCATATGGGGGTGAGGGAGAAGGCAAAAACATTTTCAGATAAACAAAACCTGAAAGAATTTGCTAATATCAGACCAGCTCTCCAAGAAATGCTGAAGGGAGTGCTATATCAGGAAAACTAAATAAGTCAGACACACAGAAATGAGAGTATAAGAAACAACCAAGAGAACGACCAGCCTAATGGTAGGGACAAGTCCAGAGCTGAATGTTAACTTCCAGAGTTTAAATTGGAAGATCAGACCACAGTAACACTGCAAATTCAATAGAAGAGAGATTAATTACGTGAGTCTGAACTAGTGAAATGGAATTTTTTTACTTTAGACTAAAAAATTACTGATTTTCTTCAATGCTTTGATTTCCATATTTAAGGATTTCTCTCTTCTCTTGAACTGTTGATAGGTTCATCAACCTACTATTTGAACTGAACCTTTTTCCTAGCTTTAAGTTTGAAGCAAATTTCTCTTAACATCTTTTGATTTTTACCTATTAAAACTAAATCTTTTTAAATTTAAAAAAGCATTAGAAATATCTATTAAGACTTATTTAATGACTATAGTAAGTTATACAAAAAAGGTGCTACTTTACAGTATGTTCACTTTACTCACTGAGGTTTATGCCTAAAGTCAGACATGTGTTCATAAATATGTATATATATCAGCTGTGCTTGCTATTGAGTCTTTAAATTAATTAAGATCTTTCGCGCATCAATAAAATATACAAAAAAGGTGCTACTTTACAGTATGTTCACTTTACTCACTGAGGTTTATGCCTAAAGTCAGACATGTGTTCATAAATATGTATATATATCAGCTGTGCTTGCTATTGAGTCTTTAAATTAATTAAGATCTTTAGTGAATCAATAAAATGTGAAAAAAAAAGGCATGGAAAACAACTGTACATGCCAGAGACAGTGTGGGAGAAGTAGAGAAGTTGGCAGAGGGTGACAGGTAGAGAATCAAGGGGGGGAAGAAAAAGCAAAATATGTAAGAAACAAGAAATAGAAACTTATTTGTTGATGATAACACGTACGGTAATATCCTTGATTGAGCCAATATACAGTGTGTACTGGATAGAAAATTTCATTTTGTATACTGTATTTATGTACAGTGGATGGCTGTAAATTAATTAATTAATTAGTTTTTAAAGATCACCTCCCTTCAGGGGGTAAATAAAAAGTCAACAAAAACCAATTCATGGGGCTAGCAGGTAGTGTGGTGGTTAAGGTGCTGGATTCCCATATGACTGACCATGGTTCAAATCCCAGACCCAGTAGCTTGAAAATCATGCCTTGTGTGTGGGCATGCCCAGAATCCTGAGATGAGAACGAAGGAGAAGGAATTGTGGTATGGCCATCCCCCTGGCCATTCCTTTCTCTGTCTCTCTCTGGCAAGCACATGTGCCCTGTGGCAAAAAATCTAAAAAAAAAAAAAAAAAAGGTTATAATTAAAGAAAATTTCTGAGACCTCTTGTATTTCTCTTCCAAGAACTCCTGCATTGCCCTTTTCAGTGCCTCTCTATCCTCCACTCTGATTTCCCACATCCTGAAATGTCTTCTCTCTCACATCCACCTCCACCTGAGAAAATTCAGCAGACTTCTAGGCTATTTTCTGAGCCTGCTATTTGGCTGTCACTTGTAAGGTAAAAGCTGAAAAAGGGAGAAGAGAAACAACCTTAGTCTATAATCCATGGACCAAAACTGAACTCAAAAAATATTGTAGAAGATTTTCTTTTAAAAAAAATTATTGGGGATGGCAGGTGGCATGGTGGTTAAAGCTGCTGGATTCCCACACAACTGAACATGGTTCAAGTCCTAGACCTGGCAGCTTGCTTTCTCGCTTTCCTTATCTCTCTGTCTCTGTCTGGTCAAATTAAAAAAATAATAATAACAAATGGAATTAAATAAATAATAATTATTTTAAATATATATTTATATTTTTATTTGACCAGAGAGAGACAGAGAGAGAGAAAAGGAAAGGCAGAAAGTAAGCTGCCAGGCCCGGGACTTGAACTGCGGTCGGCCATGTGGGAATCCAGCACCTCAACCACCATGCCACCTGCTGGCCCTATGAAATAGTTTCTATACCCATCTAAGGATTCCATAGGTTTTGTTAGAGAATTTGATTTATATATTCAAACCTATGAATCTAAGTATTCTGATCTCTATCAGTTGTTGAACACGATAGTGTAAGAAAAAGCCATGGAAAAGCTAGAAAGCGCTAACTGGAATAATCCCTTAAAGGATTTTAATAATAATACTGAGGAGGACAAAGAATAAGTCTGCAACTCTGCAGATTTTCATGATGCTATACTGCAAATATTTCCAAAGAATGATCTTAGACTAAAATCCAGCAATGTAAATAAAGGCCAGAAAAGCCAATCCTCAACTAGCAATATTTGCGCCATTGAAAAAAACATTTTAACCACAGTCTGGTACGGCAGAAGCAAACTTTTAAAATCATCACAATGACTCCTTCTTAAATATTTCCTTCCTCAGTGGACTAGATGAAAGACAGCAAATTAACTAAGCAGCTACTCGAACTCACGACTCCATGAATCTGGCCAAATAGCTTTCTAAAACTCTTCAAAAGAAAAAGAAAAACAAGCCCTCTAGGGTCACAAGCATGCAACTCCAGTAGCAGACTAGTCAAACCAAGCTGTTTTGCAAAAGGACAGGGAGAACCAAAGAGGAATCTGACTTTATTGCAAAAGGCAAAGACATTTTTAAAAAGATTGTAGGAAGCTTAGATAACAGGGAAAGAAGCCTACTCAAGAGGAATAGGGCTGCTTGAGGAACAAAAGAAAACCTTTCCATTTCTCCTTACAGACGCACTAGAAAAAGTAGATATTTTGATCAAAGAAAAACAGATCTGTGCCTTGTATACCACGGTGCTCTCTCTGTTCTCCAACCTGCCACGCTAAGCTGTCTGAGCTGTCCTCTTCCTCACGGTAATAAGGCCGTTCAAGTGGTGAAGGCATCTAACAAACCTGACTGTTCATAAATCCCGACAGGTAGAGCTCCAGACAGGGTCAACCAGTGGCCCTCATTCCTTTTTGCTTGTTATCTCACCTCCCGTTCATCTTGGTATAGACTTTTTAGAGCTCCACAATATGCAACGTGACCTCTCAAAGGGGGGATATGCTCTTGAACATGGTGCAAAAGAAACAGGAGCAAGCCAGACACCCAAATGAAGATGAAACTGTGGCCGCATAAATTCAGCAAAAAAATTTTCAAATTGAGTGGGTGATACTGATCCTTTATCGCAAACCTGGCTGTACCATTTATGGTTCTAGTCATTCATGGATATTGGAAAAATAATTTGAACCCCCAGTAAAGTTAAGGTGAATTCATCTAAACTGTTGCCTAATATAAAACATGTATGTTTCAGAGTATATATAATTTAAAATCTTTTAAAACCAGGCTCAACCAAAGGTATAACGCCTATAATAAAATATTACATTAAGAAAGGGCTATGTAACGCTCTAGTCCTAGTCAGAAAATCAAATGGAAAGACAATTTGTGCAAGACTTGAGAGCAATCCGTGATGTGATCCCAGGACATCCGATGGTACTGAATTGTCATACTCCCCTGTCGGCCATCCCCTCCCCTCCACCCCGTCCCACAGTAAAGCATTCATGACAACTGACCTATGCAGTGCTTTCTTTAGTATTCCAATAGTAACAAGCATCTATGTGCTTTTACTTGGAACGACTGTAAGTCGTTTTCTTAGATATTAAGATCTGTCCTAGTGGGTCTAGACTTCCTAGGAGGATCCTAGCTTATACAATTAGAATGATCTCCTCCATTGCTCTTTGAGTTTACAGGCTTCCAGAGAGGATAACATACACCCCCACCCCCACACCAGAGAGTTTTGCTATAGGGTACATGCACTCGCTGGAAAGACAGAGAAACAGAAAGCAAGAAATCACCCCCAGGAGGGATGGCCATGCCACAATCCCTTCTCCTCATTTCTCCTCTCAGGATTTTGGGCACGGACGTACATGTTCCCAGTGTGTGTATAAGCCACCAGGTCTGGGACTCAAACTGCAGTCGACTATGCCAAAGTCCAGCAATGTAACCATTATGCCATCTGCTGGTCCCATAGCACACACCTTTTAAAGCAGCAAGCCCTGAGCCAACCCGTGGCCTGGGGATTAAGGGAGCTGGATCCCATATGGGGTCAACTGCACAGTTTGAGTTCCAGACCTGGTGGCTTAAAAACACACTGAATGCATGTGTGTGCATAACCAAAAACCAAAATCCCAAAAACAGGGAAAAATGGGGAGAGGACTGAAGTGTGACCATTCTCCTTTGGGAGAAGGATGATTTCTGCTTTACGTCCTCTCTCTCTCTCTCTCTCTCTCTTATTCTGTGTGTGTCTTTCTGGTGAATACACACAGCTCTGGCTTCATGGGATGCAAGAACATTTTCCTTTACCCTTGAGACCCCTGCGATAGAGCAGCTGGGCAAAGTCTCAAGGACATAGCATGTTCTAGTAATGATGTCCATATTTTCTCTTTGGGTTAAAGCATTCCTATACTGTAGAGTCATGGCTCAAATGATGGGCAAGTTCTTGTCAGATGAAATGATTCCTTCTTAGGGAATTTCCTCTGAATTCCACAGTGACAGGGAACACGTTTCACCGCATGGTCTGGCCTGTGCAATATGTGGGCCATTTCCTAGCATTTACATTGTGTTTCCTGTTCTCAATCATCTGGACTAGTGAGATGTGCACACGAGGTCATAAAAACTTATTTGGTGGCCTAGCAGGTGGTATGGTGCTTAAGGTGCCTGAATCCCACATGGCTGACAATGTGGTTCAAGTCTCGGATCCAGCAGCTTGAAAAATCATGCTGGGCACATATCTGTGCATGCCCAGGGTCCCAGGAGGAAAATGGAGAAGACGGGATTGTGGAGTGGCCATGCCCTAGGGGGCGATTTCTCACTTTCTCTCTCTCTCTCTGTCTGTCTCTCTATGGTGAGTGCATGTACCCTATAGCAAAACTAAATCAAACAAACAAAACCTAACTGGCAAAACTTATAGAAGTTTCTAATCTTCATTAGTCAAAGGTTTTCACACCGGCATTACTCAAACTGGGCTCCACTCTTTTTTGGAAAACATCAACTTTTTCCTTGTTAAAAAATAACTGGAAGGACCAACAGATGACATAATGGTTATATTGCTGGACTTGCATGTAGTCAACTGTAGTTCAAGTCCCAGACCTGGTGGCTTAAAACTCATACCAGGCGCGTGTGCATGTGTGCCCAAGATCCTCAGAGGAAGATGGAAGAGAAGGGATTGTGGCATGGCCATTCCCCCTGTGAGGTGATTTCTCGTTTTCTGTCTCTCTCTCTCTGTCTTTCTGGCGAGCACACACACTCTATAGCAAAAATCTCTCTTAAAAAAACTAAAAGAACCTGGAAGGCCTTTGTATGAAGGAACATACAAACTGATTCTCCTCGATGGAGACATTCTGTCTTATTTTCAAGACCTTACTAAGCTCTTTATTATTATTACTATTAACTTTTAAGAATTTTTAATTTAACTTTATTTATTTTATTTTGATTTGACAAGAGAGGGACAGAGAGAGAGACAGAGAGAGAGAGAGAAAGCAAGCTGCCAGGGCCAGAATTCGAACCAGGAATTTAGCCATGTGGGAGTCCAACGCCCCTAACCACCATGCCACCTGCCGGCCCCATATTATTTATTTTATTTTTATTTGTTATTATTATGATTTAATTTGACCAGAGAGAGACAGAAAAGGAAAGTGAGAAAGAAAGCTGCCAGATTTGTGACTTGAACTGTGGCCGGCCATGTGGGAGTCCAACACCTTAACCCCATGCCACCTGCTAGTCCCCCTTATTGAACTCTTAATTTAAAATTTAAATTAGTAAAAGATTCCCAGAAGATGAAAACCTCAAAGGCATGGTCTCCTGTCTGGAGATTTTATTTATTGGAAATGCCATAAAATAAAAGACTCTCTCTAGCCATGCTGAAAAGGGCCCTATCAGGTATTGTTTAAAATCTTCCTACAGCTGGGAACCAGCAGTTAGCATAATGGCTATGTTGCTGGACTCCCACATGGTCGACCGTTGTTCGCGTCCCGGACCCGGTGGCTTAAAACTCACACCGGGTGTGTGTACGTGCGTGCCCAAGATCCTGAGAGGAGAATGGAGGAGAAGAGATTGCGGTGTGACCATCTCCCCTGGGGGGATAATTTCTCGCTTTCTGTCTCTATGTTTCTCTCTGTCTATCTGGCGAGTGCACACGCCCTATAGCAAAAAACCTCTCCAAAAAAAAAAAAAAAGAAAGAAAGAAAAAGAAAAAAAAAATCTTCCTACAGCTAAACTTAAAGACATCGATTCATAGACTCATATTTCTCATTTTAAAAAGAAGCCTCCACCAGAGTGGACATTCTCCTTCTGGGGATCTCCAGTAGAAATGAACCTAGAAGCAGTTGCCAGTCATCCGATCAGGATGAGAAGACAACCTGTGTCAACTGCTCTTTCCCAAGACCCTGGGCCAGGTCCATAACAACCTATAAACCCTATCACTGGGATATTTGGACTCGTGGCTTTAATTTGAGAAATACTCTCAGGTTTATGTCAGGCTGTAGGACCTACTGCTTGGCTCAAGTTGGAACATATTTCCAATTTACCTCTACCTGCTTCTTCCTTGCTCTGCCTTTAGCTTGAAAAGACGACACTTTAGTTAAGCTATCAGAGTGTAGCCCAGGAGAAAACCTAACTGATTACTGGACTTGTCACATGATCCTTCAGTCAATACATGATCAATAAATGCCTTTAGTAGTGCTATTACTGATTTTGCTTCAGCCCCTAATGCCACAACTTCTCCCTCATTAGAGCCAGCCTTTCAAGTAAAAAGCATTCAGGGAATAGACATCTCCATACCGTGTTTAACATGGTCCCCCATTCTCTCTTTTCCTGACGACATGTTCACTCCTGGCCCTCCACAGCCCATTTTCTAATGGACTGACAGATGTGTAACTAGAAAGAATGAGACCCAGTTTTGTCAACTTTTTTTAAAATTTGTTAATGGGCATGTACAGTTGCTAGAGAGACATAAAGGGAGAGGGAAAGTGAGAAAGCACCTCCCCATAGGGGATGGCCATACCACAATCCCTTCTCAGGGATTCTAGGCATGCACACATGTGTCTGGCATGTGCCTCAAGCTGCTAGGTCTGAGACTTGAGCTGCACAGCTGGCCGTGTGGGATCCAGCCACCTTAACCACATGCCGCTGGTTAGACAACATACTTCTGTTGGCGATCATGTAAATGGATTTTGGAAGGCCTGCAGCCACAGTACATCCTTTATTTGGTCAAATGCTTTCCATTCTGCTTATAAAACAAACTATTCATAAGAATACCCCTTGGGGAATAGCTTGTACCCTGCAGGGTACATTTTTGTCTGTGACATTGAAACAGGCACTCCAACAAGGATGGGTACATTGATACCTGGATAGTTGGAAGACAGAGGGATCCTGTCTGATGGACACTACATAGACCACCTCCCGCCAAGCCAACAAGACAAACGTTGCCAGTTCTGTGCTAACGCTGCCATCCTGAAATCTGTAAGACCTCGGTGCACATATTCAGGACAATTTGAATGGTGAAATTGAAGTGGCCATTCTCAACCCAGATAAACTCTTTTTCATCACACACTTCGTGTCAGCATTTCTCTTAGGTCAACACAGGTAAATGATGCTTCAGCCTCTGCTACATCCCTCTGCTTCTCCTGTCCGCCTAATCTCTGCAAAGTACACTTGACCATGGGAGATCTGCTCCTCCCCTCATTCTTCTGCATGGGAAGCCCTTCTCAATCAGCTCATCTCCTGCAATGGACCATGATCCCGGAATTGACACCGTTGGTAGTTCCCTCCCACATCAAATCTGAGTTGGCCTTATACCTTGCTGGTAGAGTAGAGAGTAAGTGACACTGAGCCAGATCTGGGCCAAGCCTTAGGAAAACATGGCAGTTCTACTCCTGCTGCTCTTCAATCAGGATGTCTTTTCTTCAAAGGGGACTGGTTTGCTGCCCTTCACCCTGTCCCTTCCTCACTCCTCTCTGCAGGAGATTAGTGACTCTTCTGGTGGAGAGAAGGAGAGCCAAGAATACCCATCTTTGGCCCTGCTAGGGCTCTTTTCCCAGGCTCCTGCTGCCACATGGCAAAAGACTTGGTCCAGCCCCAGGTACTTGGCATGCACACATGCTCCACATGTGCACTGTACAAAGCCCTACTCATCTGTGACAGCCCAGGGCTGGCTCAGTGTCGCAGCCGTAATGTGCTCAGGCAATGCGCTCAGGCAATGCTGGATCCATACGAGAGATCACACGTTCAGTTCCCTGGCTGAGCTGTACCCACTAGACATGCATGCCCACGATCCTGGCTAGCTGGGAAAGGCTGGGGGGACTAGGGCTTGATACCTTCTAGAGGTTACTTATCTCTCTCTCTCTTTCTCTCCTTCTCGCTCATGAAAGAAATAAAACAACAACAAACTCGTTGAGACTGGGGTGGGTTGTGGCCTGCCTCTCTTTCTTTCTTCTCTGTCTACTTGGTGGATGAAATAAATAAACTTTAAACTTTTTTCTAATTGCCAGAGAGCATGTGACCACAGAGAGACAGAAACTGAGAAAGAGAGAGAAAGGGGGAAAGCTCCCCTCAATGGAGTATGCTCATCCCAGTCTCTTTTTTCCTCTATTTCTCCATCCTGTTGTGGTTTGGGGCACACACGTACACGTGCCCAGTGTGATTTTTAAGCCACTGGGACTAGGATTCAACCTGCAATCAGTAAGGTGGGATCTGGCTGTCTTAACCACCAGGCTACCATATTTTAAATCTATCAAGCATTTTAAAATATATCAAGCATGTTTTTAAAGCCCAGCTTTTAATATCATTTTCTCATTGGTTCGTTTATTGATTAATTTATTCAACGATTCTTTTGTTTGTTGATTGATTCATCCATCCATTGATTTATTCATCTCTTCACTCATCCGTTAGTTGGTTAATTCATTTATTGATTTACTCTGTCACTCAACAAATGCGCCCCAATCACTCTGCATGTGGCCTGTGCAGGACTTGGGTCCGACTCATCTCTGGTCACCCCCCATCATGGAGCCTGGGGTATAGCTGGCAATCAATGAATGCGTGCAGACGAAAGCGATGTGTTCTGGGGCCCGCTGGGTGCGGCACGGCATGCGACTCCCCAGCACCAGACCCAAGAGTCTCCCTTACCTTCATAAACAGGTCCCTCCTCTTCGCCTGACCAAGGGACTCCCCTGAGGTGGGACTTACACTTCCCTAGTCTCTCACAGGCCTCTGAACTGAGGTCTTCAGGGAGACCTTTCGGGAGCCTCCCTTCTGAGCATTAGCCGGCTGGCTCAGGCATCAAACCCACCTGGACGGCGGGACCTTGGGCAGGACACTTACCCTGGGGCTCATCTGAAAAATGGGGTTACAGAGAACCTCTGCCAGTTTGAAAAGGGGTAAGTACCAAAGGAGACAGCTGTGAGAGATTAGAGCAGCTAATGGCTTATTTGCCTAACAAGCGTCGCAGCAGTTAAACTCCTCACAGGTGTGAGGCTGCCACACTGCTGGTGCCAGGAGCCTTCTCGCTCTGTTCTGACTGCTCCTTCTTCTCCCCATTGTTTGTGTGTGTGTCTGCGCTGCCGCTGCAGAGCGGGAGGGGAGTGGCTGGAATATCGCCCTGAGTGCGTGTGAGAGAAGGAGAAGAAATTGCTTTCCTGAAAAAGGAGGTGACCCCAGTGGGACCGGCAGCCCCAGGCCACCCGCTCCTGCTCCTGCAAAAGATCCTTTGGAGCCTGGCAGCGGGTCTACTTCTTCGCTGGGGGATGAGGAGAAGGGGAGTGAAAGGCCAGACTCCAGCTCCTTCTGCTCTGTCTTTAGAATCAGAACAGCACCCCACTGGCTGTAATTTGTTTACAAATATGTAAACATCACAAGTGACAAAAAAAAAAAAAGCCTCAGCAAGGAATGTTCCCAATTAAAGGAGACTAAGGAGAAAAGACAACTGCACATAATGCATGACCCCCTATCAAATCCTGGGTAAAAAAAAAAACAAAAAACAAAACACACAGACAAGAAAAGATAGGACTTGGGACAACTGGGGAAATGAGAATGTGGCTAATGTTAGATCATTGCCGTCTTAGCTCAGGTCACCATAACAAAATGCCATCGACGGGCGGTTTGCAGGACAGACGTTTGTTTCTCTCCATCAGGAGGCCGGAAGTCTGAGGCCAGGGTGTCTGCAGAGTTGGGCTCTGCAAGGGCCCCTTCCTTGATGGAGCTAGAGAGGCTTGGGTCTCTCTCTCTTCTTACATTAATGCTGTCATATAGGGCCCACTCTTTTGTTTTTCTTTTTTGGGAGAGGGTTTTTATTTTTGTTTTGTTTTGTTTTGTTTTGTTTTGCTATAGGGCACGTGCACTCACCAGAAAGACAGAAAGAGACAGAGACAGAAAGTGAGAAATCACCCCCCCAGGGGGGTATGGCCAGGCTGCAATCCCTTCTCCATTCTCCTCTCGGGATCTTGGGCATGCATGCACACACACCCAGCGTGAGTTTAAGCCACCGGGTCCGGGACTCGAACCGCGGTCGACTACATGGGAGTCCAGTGACATAGCCATTACGCTAACTGCTGGTCCCCACTCTTACAACTATGGAGAGTTCATAATAAAATAGGCAAGCCGACGATTAATAAAGAGGGCCCAAAAGGAGCCTTACATAAGGAAATAAGAAAGCGTGCTCAGATTAATGAAAGCGCCCAACAGGACCAGCAGTTGGCGTAATGGCTATGTCGCTGGACTCCCATGTAGTTGACTGTGGTTCGAGTCCCAGACCCGGTGGCTTAAAACTCACGCCAGGCACGTGTGCGTGCCCAAGATCCCAAGAGGAGAATGGAGGAGAAGGGATTGCGGCATGACCATCCCCCATGGGGGGAGGGGGGATTTCTCGCTTTCTGTCTCTCTGTCTGTCTGGTGAGCGCACACACCCTATAGCAAAAACTTCTCTAAAAAAAAAAAAAAATGAAAGCACCCATGATAAAGACCCTAACAACAGGGGGAACAGACATTCCGGACTCCCTCTGGCCCCACCTCCAACCATCCCTGGGGCTGACAGACACCCTGCATTCCTGAGAACCACCCGCCCACCATCTGGACAGGACTTGCAGTTTAACCTCCCGAGGCCTTACCCAGGTATTCTTGCCTGGTCTCTCCTGGGCACTCTCGTCCGAGTGCTAATAAACTTCACTTCTACTCCGACCCATGTTTCTGTCTCTGGTAAATTCTTTCGCCACCCGTGCGCCAGCCCTACTGCCCCACTGCAGCGCTGCCATGACCTCATTTAAACCTCATCATCTCCGGAAGTTCCCACCTCCTAATGCCATCACAGGGAGGCAGGGCTTCGACATCTGATCTTTAGGGAACACAAATATTCAGTCTACAAAAACTGCGGGATATCAAAGTTACATTTCTTAGGTTTAGGACTCTCAAGGGAACTGGAATTAAAAATTAGAGGGTACATGGGGCCAGCAGGTGGCATGGTAGTTAAGGCACTAGACTCTCACACAGACCGCGGTTTGAGTCCCAGACCCAGCAGCTTGCTTTCTCACTTTCCCTCTCTATCTCTCTCTGGTCAAATTTTTAAAAAGTGAAAATAAATAAGTAAATAAACAATTCTTTCTTTTTTGTTTTCTTTCTTTTTTTTAAATAGGGTACTAGGGTTGGACAGGAGAGTGTCTGGGCCTTGGGGTACACCACGACGTGTTCACAGCTGACCTACTTCTGCAGGTACTGGTGGGGGGAGCTCAGGATTAGTATCTGAAAAGACCACTATTAGGAGCTGAAATGATTACTCCCAGAGGCAGAGTTTCAGGTCATTGTTTCATTCTCATGGTTTACGTTCCTAATATTCTCCGCAATGGACGTGCCAACTTGAAAAGTCAGACAAAACCATAATCTTCTAGAGAGAGGGGAAGGGGGATTACCTGTGGGTGCTCCAGCCTGGGGCTGGTGGGGGCAGACCCCAGGAGGACATCCACACTGTTCTAGAATCTATTCAGGCTCTGGTCACAGCCCTCCAGAGAAGAGGGAGATGACAAGTTTGGAGAAAAGCCCCGAAGGTCAGAGGCTTTAGTCTGGGCTGAGAGAGGCATGGCTGTCACAGGGACCTGGGTCCTCAGCCCCAGGTCACCTCACCCTGCGGACCTTCACGGGGTCATGGTGATGATGCCCCAGAGGTGCTGGGCATGGCCCCTCACTCCAGAAGCTCTCTCCAGGGTCGTCCCTGCGGTCTCCATGATCAAGCATGGCCACTGGCCTTGAAGCAAAGGCAGGGTGAGGCTGTCCCCCAGCCCCGCTTCGGCTGTTCCGGGAGCCTGGTGCTTACCGCTAAGAGATGACTGCATGGTGCCTCCCGGATCTGCACTGCTGTGTCAAAGCCAAGTTAATGAAATAAATAAAATAAAAACGAAAATAGAAACGCGCACAATCAGAAATCGGAGGGAAGCGGGTACCTCGGTGCTGAGAAGCTCGCTGCAGAAGCTTGCAGGCTTGCAAAACGCCCCTCTGCATCTACAGGTTTCCTTTTAACCACATATAATTATAGGAAGGCTGGCTGTACCCCAGCACGGGTGGGAGGAGAAGCGGCACACCCAGTTTGAACTGTCCTCTTTCCACCGACTAGGGGGTCACCTGCTTTCTCTACCAGAGAGGAAGGGCCCCCGCTGAGTATCTAGCCCCTCCTCCTGTTACAGATGGGGAGGCTGAGGCTCAGGATGCTGGTAGGCCTCTTCCCTGGTCAGTGAGCAAGGACAGGGAGAGAGCAGGTGTGGGAGTCAGACGGAGCCGGTTTGAATCCAGACCTGGACACTTCCCAGCAGTGTGACCTTGAATAAGCCACTTGACCCCTAGAGCCCAGACAGTTGTGTGATGACCCTGAGCCCTACGGTTGAGGTTGGAGTTGACGTAATGCCACCAGTGTCCAACGCCTGACCCTGCAGTGCGAACCAGCTTGTGCGGCTTCCTCATCCCTCTCCCAGGTTACAAAGCCTCAAGGTTCTGACCTCCTACCCAGGCAACTTGCCCTTCCCCCCACACCCCCACACCCACCAACCTTGCCTGGCCTTCCCCTGCTTTCAGGAGTCCTGAGTGCCCAAACCATGGTCAGTCATGTGGGAGTCCGGCCCCGGAAGGGACATTTTCTGAACAGGTACCTGTGCTCTCAAAGAAGCACCACTCTAAGAAGCGTGAATGGCGAGGTCAGGTGACGCTCCTCCCACTGGGTGCCCTTTGCTGGTGTCCCCACCTGTGTTTCCAGCCGACCTGTGAGGGAGCCCTGCACACCTCAACTGCCGTGGCCCCA
Organism: Tupaia belangeri chinensis; assembly: GCF_000334495.1. Lineage (NCBI taxonomy): Eukaryota > Metazoa > Chordata > Mammalia > Scandentia > Tupaiidae > Tupaia > Tupaia belangeri. Next base: position 3,631,427 of record NW_006159856.1, read on the forward strand.
CCTGAAAGGATAGCCACACATACAGATTTCCCTGTGCTGTCACCTTGGGAAATGGGTCACCCTTCTTCCAGGCCCCTAAATCCAAAACCTAGGTGTCTCCCTGGGGGCCTCCCTCCCCTCCCCTACCCCTGCCTCAGGCCCCAAGACAAGCTGGCCCCTTCTGATCTGGGCTTTCCTCTCTGGCCCCACTGGCTCTGGTTCTCTCTCTTGAGCACGGCGTCCATTCTCACCCCTGCGTGGTGGTGGTGGGAGGCAGCGTGTGTCAGCTGCAGGCTGAGGACTTCGGCTTTATTCTGAACAAGACGTCTGGCTGCTGAGTCCTGGGCAGAGGAGGGCACGAGCTGGTGCATGCTGCAGGACTTCATGGGGTCACTTGACTGCCGCAGGCGTTAGTCTTCAGGGGTCTGATGGCAGAGTAGGGAGCTGGCTAGGAGATCTTCCGATTTCCGCCACCACGTGGCTGCAGAGAACCACCAACTGTTTCGGTGGGTCATAGTTCTGTGGATCAGGAGCCCGAGAGAAGCTCAGCCGGGCAGAACCCTCCTGCAGTTGCAGTCATGTTCAATGGGCTGCCCTTATCTGAAGACTCGACTGGGCTGGACACGGTCACAGGGCCAGCAGCTGCTCCTGGTCCCCAGAGCGAAAGCGAATGGAACTGTGAATTGCAGCTTGTGAGGTGGCTTCTCCCAGCTCAGGGGCTGAAAGGGAGTCCCAGGAAGGAGTGGTTGGAGCCTGCATGCCCGAGGCCAAGGTGAAGCGGCCGGGATTCCGAGAGAGCCTCAAAGTCACATGGGGCCACTACGGCTGAGTTGTACTGATCCCACACCTGTCACCAAGGCCAGCCTGGGTTCAAGGGAAGGGGACTGGACTGTGCCTCTCAGGGGAGAACGGTGAGAAAGTCACAGCTGCCTCTGAAACTGCCACAGGGAACTGTCCTATCTCAGGACGGAGAGGACGCTGCCAGGAGCAGGGAGAACACAGGCAGGGGCGGGGGCTTTCGAGTCTGGTTTATTTTGAAGCTAGAGCCCACAGGACCTGCTGACGGACCTGCAGATGGGCAGCTCTCTCCAGTCACCTGCTGGGTGGGTGCAGGGTCTGTCCCATTATGTCTGCAGCCCGCTTCTGGGTACACAGTCACACCTTGGGGAGTGAATGGGTGATAAAGGTCTGCCCAGCACTGCACGATCCTTCGGGGTGCTCAGGGAGGGGTGCTTCACCCAGGGAGTCAGGCACTCGGGGAAGCCGTGAGCGGGGTGTGAGGGGAGCCTCACCTGTGCTTTCCACAGCAGCTCTTTCTAGAAGTCTGGGTAGTGGAGACCTCAGGGAGCTCAGCTGTGAAACCGGAGATGAGGACTATTAAGTAACAGCGCCAGAAGGGGCTTAGCGCTCACTCTTAGACCCTTAGGTGGGGATGGCGATGGCCCTGGGGACCTCCCTGACACCTGTGTGCCCTGCCAGCCAGTTTCCAGCTGCCTGGATAAACTGAGGCGGCCCAGTACCCACCCATGTCAGCCCAGCAGATTGAGGGCAAGCCTGCGCACAGCACACAGTAGGTGGCCGGCGGGATGGATCCCCTGAGAATCGGCAAGAGCTGCCTGAGGCTGAGCGGGCACAGGAGCACGGCAGTATTGGAGCCTGTGAGTCGCCCTTCTCTCTAACACCAGCCAGCGGGCAGGCGGACTGGGGCTGGCTGCTCACTCAAGTGGCCCCCAGACAGGGGCAGGCCGGACACCCAGCCCAGTAGCCCGGTGCTGCCCAGGCCTCCATTAGCTGCTCTGGGTCTGACACTGGCCTCTGTGGATGGGATCTTGCAAGCGCAGTCCCAAAGCCACGGGAATGTGAGCTTTCCTCTTCCTGTCGCTTTAGTTCACCTGCAAGTGAGCCAGCCCCAGGCCCGCGAGACCTCAATCAGCCTGTCCCCTTGCAAAGTAGGTCTCTTGACAGGAATCTCCCAGGGCAGCTGAGAGATGAAGAGACCCAGGAGGGAGGTTCCAATTAACCTTCTGAAAGCAGGGCAGGAAGGGCTGGGGCAGGCTCCAAAGGGGGAGCCAAGGCACGGAGGGGCCCAGGCCTGAGGCCGCCAGCTTTTTCCTGCCTCTGCACCGTCTCTTCTCTCTCTCTTCTGTCTCTGTCTCTCTGGTCTCTCTCTCCTTACCCGCCTGCATAGGGTGCTAAGGAGTGGGTCACCACGGGGACTCACCAGCAGGTCACACAGCTCTGCTTGGCCCGGCCCACCCACACGCTGGGGGGAGGAGCAGATGCGAGCTTTGCAAACCTGCACAGGGTCCTGACCATCCTCCCTCATGGGGGACAGGCCTCTCCCCTCTCCAGACAAGTCCAGTCCACAAATGTCCCTGGAGCCCCTGCTCACCCCAGGCCTGACCCCTGATCCCACCTGGCTGGAAGGCTAGGGGTCAGGGTGGGATTGCGGCTTGACGAGACTCTGTTAAGGGTGCTCATTTTTCTCTAAAAAGTTAAACTTAAGGGGAAAAAAAGGAACCAGCAGAGAAGGCTGGGGTGAAGGAAAGCAGTGAGAAGGGGCAACCAGGAGAGCTTCCTGGAGGTGGTATTGTTCAGGCTGAGGTGGAGGGATGGAACAATAGGGGGAATAGCGTATGCCCAGCACAAAGGCAGGGAAACACTGAGGGGGCTGGGAGCTGAGGGAATGGATGGCTGGTGCATTCTCCAGGCCACAGAGAACCGGGCTGCTCTTCCCCGGAAGAGACCTGGGGACCGGGCAGGGAGTGCGTCTGACAGCGTCGGGGGCTGGGGGCCCTCCCTGCCTCCCAGTTCCTGCTGGCCCTGACCATCCCGACTGTCCCGTGAACACCAGGCAGCATGCGGAGCCTCTCTCACGCTCCGTCCTCTCGTTTCCGCTACACTGAGGTGGCAGTGATTTAATGAATTAATTCCCTGAATTACCGAATCAATACCTAATTACAACCACATGCAATTCTGGCACCCTGAGAGCTAATCTGGGCCATCGGTAATCAGCACTCCTAGGACAGAAGCCGAGGTTCAGAGCACACAGCGACACCTGCCAGGAGGGGTCAGGATCTGTGGTTGACAAGTTCAGCAAACCAAGAGGATGGAGGTGGGGAGTGGAAGGGCCATGTGATGGTCAGCTCACAGCCCTGCACCCCGCACCCCGCACCCTGCAGCTCCTGCACCAGGCTGTTTTCACACTCCCAGTCAGTCCGGTCTGCAGCGGGAGCTGAGGGCAGCAGGGAGTGCTCACTGCCCTCAGTCCCTCCATTTGAGGCAAACTTTGGCCTACTTGGCAGAACGACTGGGTCAGACATCCCTGTGTGTCACAGCCTTGCTCAGTAGCTTCTCTTGGCTCTGCCGTGCTTGGTGCTCAGCTGCCTCTTAGCGGGAGGGGCTCGGGAGAGACATCCCAGCAGAAGCTCCCCGGGAGAGCTGAGCTGGAGTTGCCAGGAAGGGACGCTGACCCCTCTTCCCGCCTCTCCCCACACCGTGGCTCCCTGAGAAGGGGTCGGGGACTGACCCTCTGGCTGATGGGCTGGCTCACTCCTGGGAGTCACCACGGAACAGTGGGGATGGGCAGGTCTGTTCTGCCTCCTATTCCTAGGGCCCCAGGCTCCAGTGGTGGGGACGGGGAGTGAGGAACATGTGGGGGAAACTGAGAGCTGGCTTCGGAAGGGCTCCCTGTGAGCTCTGGGTGAGGCTGCGCTCAGAGAAAGGCGAGGGTCCAGCCCGGCTCCCCAGAGCTGTGCTGGGAGGTGCGGACTGACAGCTTCATCCTCAGACAGCCCTGGAGAGGCTACTGCCACACCCAGGGCACAGGCGATTGAGCAGAGGCACAGACGCACCGCACCCCAGCTTGCCTGGGTCTGAGACAGGGAGGGGCGTGCTGGGCTTTAGACCCAGGCACTGCTGCTCAGGGGATGTCTGCTGGGAGGGAGGGTCAGGGGCTGCAGCAGGAAGCCTCTGCTCCCTCCTCCTTCCTCCCTCCTCCCTCCTTCTTCCTCTCTTCCCTTCCCCTCCTTTCTGTTCTTTCCTTCTTCCCCTCTTCCCTGCTCCCTTCTTTACCTCTGCCTGTCTTGCCTCTCCCTATCCTCCCTCCTCCCCACCTCTTTCTGCTGCCATTGATGACCATGGGCTGAGCGGTTAGCTGGCAGGGGAATCTGAGACAAGCAGTTTGCAGAGCCCACCCCAGGGGCAGGGGCAGGGGCAGGGGCCTGGTGCCTGGGACTGAGACCCAGTAGGTCAGTCACCGGCCCAGCTAGCGAGATTGTCCTGAAGGAACGAAGCCTTCCTCCTAGACACAGCGAGGCAGCCTGTGACACGTCACCTCAGCACAAACCCCTCTCTGGTGCTGCTGTGGGGACTGTGTCTCTGAGCCTTTGCTCAAGCTATTTTCTCCTTCTGGAACAGTCTGCCCTTTCCTCCACTTCTCCCCAAGGAGCCTCCTGCCTAGCCTGCTTGGCCTCCCTACTGGTCACACCACATCCTTGTTCTGTCTCTGTCTCTTCCTGCCGAGAGTTCCTTGGAAATAGGCACCAGGTGTGACCTTTCTGAGTCTCCAGGGCTGGGCCGGACTCACCCTCATACCCCCTACAGGGGCTTGGAACAGAAGTGGGACTTGAGCAGGGGTGCCTGGGCAGGGGAACGGCTGGCCCCTGGGCCCGCCTCCACCCTGTGCTGGCTGCGGACCCTCTCTGCACCCCACCCTCACTGTGAAGTGGGTAGGAACACCGAGCAGTGTCCTGTGGTGCTGGCTCCTGAGGGTGACCTTGGAGGAGTGGCGTGGAGCAAGGGAATGGGCGGTGGCTTTGTAGCTAGGGTTTGCCCGGGGTCTGAGCCCCTCTTCCTCCTCCAGCCTGCCCCGGGGCACCCACCTGGCTCTCTGCAGCTCTTCCGGGCTGTCAGGGTAACTTGATGAGCCCACATCAGACGGCCCAGGCTGGCCCCAGCTACACACGCCTGCTCACCCTTCTCTGTACTGCTCTGCGTGAGTCCTCACGACAGAGACTGCAGCGTCCAGGGGCTGGGCAGGCCAGGCTCGTGCTCAGCTCTGGTCATGTGTCTGTGGGCTCCTGAATGAACGTGGGCAGTGAACTGACAGGGGACCCAGGCAGGCAGAGCCTGAGCCTCCTGGAGCTGTTGGGCTTGGGTGGGGGGCGCATAAAGACATTCCCAGCTGCTTCTCTGGAGCCGGTGGGACATTAGATGTAGGCCCTGCAGCCCTGTCTGAAAAGGCTGAGGGACACTGCAGCTTAGAGGACGCCAGCTGGGCTACAGCCTCCCTCCCAGACCTAGCGAAGCCACTGAGGGGTGGCCGGCCCCTGAGCCCACTTGCCTGACCTGCTGTCCTGTGTCCTTTCTGGCTGAATCCAGGGAAATGGAATCTCTCCCACCCGTACCCTAAAACTGAAACCTCAGGGGCCCACCTCCAGCTGCGCCGCCTTCCCCTAGGAGTTTGCTGGAGATGAGGATAGGAGAGAGGCTGGGACAATGCTCCAGGAAGACCCCTGCCCCTCCTGCCCACTGCAGACCTCAGGCAAGAGACCTGGGATTGGGGGCACTCAACAATCCCTGCACCCTTCATGGTGTGGCCCAAGTGCCAGAACTGGACTCTGCTAGGCGCGATAGGGGACAATCTCACCACTTCCCTATTACTGTCCCCTCCCACAGAGAAGGAAACCGAGGCTGAGGCAACCCGCCTGTGGCCGAGGGAGACACGGAGGCCTGTGGGTACAGC
>NW_006159856.1:3637535-3646860 GCF_000334495.1 Tupaia belangeri chinensis
CTGTGGCCGAGGGAGACACAGAGGCCTGTGGTTACAGCCTGTCCGTTGCTTCTGGCCCTGTCTGCCCCACCTGGGACCCTGCCACATTGTGGTCACACCTCAGCCCCTGTCTGCGGATTGATTAGCTGGGCCATTGTTCAGGAAGGGAAGCCGCCTCGTGTTTCATTTCCTCTGCATGGAGGGAGGCTGCCTGCCTTTCACCAGCCTGCTGGAACTGGTTCCTGGCCCTTCCCAGGGCTGCTGGATATTAAAACTGCCCGCAGGGCTGGAAAGGCGCTGATGAGAGCATTTCCTTTAGTGAACTTAGTGCTAGAGAACGGTCCAGACTGTGGCTCTCTGTAGAAGAAAAGTGACAGGAGCAGGGTGAGATCTGGCACAGCCTCCCCTGTCCCCGCACCCCAGCCCACTCAGGTGGTGGCCACTAGCGTCCACCCTGGCCCACCCTGCAGAGCCGGCCTGCTGGGTATGAACCCTGCTCCTCCCTCAGTGCTGGGAAACCCAGCACAGTCAGGAACCCTGCAGGAGGTCTGGATCTCAACAGCCCTCGCCCCTTCTTCCTTCCTGCCAGGATCAGCTTCGGTTGAGTGTTCACCACCGCACAGTGAGTGACTTCAGGAAGGGCAACCCGCCCCAGCTACAGGGGTAAATCTTGCCCAGTTGAAGCGTTAGTGAGTCACATGGCGGACAGCACAGTTGTCTGGGCTCCTGAAGAAACAGCACTGGGCTTTCAGGTTGGAAAAGAATAAGGCAAGTTGTGGGAGTGCTGGGGGAGGAGTCACCTCAGCAGGTGCTTCTGGGGGTGACAGAGGGCCAGGGCGTGAAAGTGTCCCTGGAGGGCATCGTGGCAGGCAGAGGCAGAGGACAGAGACCTGCAAGGCATTGGCTGCAGTGGCTGTGCAGGCTACAACCCTGGAGGATGTAAGAGGAGAGTGTGAATGAGAGACAGCATGAGAGAGAGGGAAGGAAGGAGAGAGGGGGGACGGGGGGGAGGGAGAGGACAGAGAGGGGAAGAGAGAGAGACTAGGAAAGAGAAAAAGAGACACAGCACAGAGAAGGACAGCAACAGAAAGAGAGAGACAGAGACTGAGAGAGATTGATCTTCACGAGGTTGCCCTAGAGAAGAGCTGCGAATGCAGATCCGAGGAAGCTGGCCTTTCCTGGAGGACAACGAGAACTGGCCAGAGGCTTGGATGGAGGAATTGGGGTCAGGGAGGAAGGATGACGTGGTCAGGCTTGAGGTCTAGAGACCTCTGGCTGCCAGAGGCGGACGGGACAGAGGAGAGAAGACCCTGGAACTGCTGGGTTGGCGCAGCGGCCTAAGGAGGGGTGGACATCCAGCTGACTCGGCTGTGCCAGGGGAAGGGCAGGCAAGGGCCTGTCCCCGACGGGTTGGGCACTGCACGAGCTCCCCCGGGCTATATCCTGAGCTAGAGCCGCCGAGAGGCCCCAGGCCACCGTCCTCCCCAGGACACAGACTGGCTTTCATTTTATTTCCCCTTCAGCAGCAGCAACTTTTCTTTTGAAGACAACATGGTAAGATGGCAGAGTACCAAACAGACCGTCAGTCCAAGCAGGAGGAGAGGGCCATGTCTGGCCTCTCCTCATGGAGGCGCCACGCCCCACTTGCTGCCACACGGCCATGACTGCTACCTGAGTCACTTCGGCCTCTCTCGGGGGAGGGCCAGAATCTGGGTGCTAGGACTCTCAGATAGGAGCAAGTGAGTCCCCTTGGCTGCCAGGGTTCTGGGATGTCCGTAGTCGACCCTGAAGGCAGACTCTGAGATTAGTTTAGGGGTACAGCAGGCTTGTTAGAGGGTGAGCTTGGGATCTAGACCTTGGAAAGGAAGGAAGCGTAGCGAGTTGAGCAGCCCTAAACACGGAAGCCCGTGAGTGTGGCTGTATTTGAGAAGGGGTCTTTGCAGACATAATGAAATTAAGAAGCTGGAGATGAGGTCATCCTGGATTATTAGGGTTGGGAGACGACCCTAAATCCACCGATAGGTGTCCTGAGGAGACAGAAGGGGACACGCACACACTGTCACACTCACGGGAGGAAGGCAGCCCAGGAAGACAGGGCAGGGATTGGAGTGATGTGGGCACAGGTCAAGCAAGCTGAGGACTGTGGGCCACCACGAGGAGTGGGAAGGGACAGGAAGGACCCCGCCCCGAGGCACTTCACGTGGCCTCTGTGCGTACAGCCATTTCAGCTTCCGGAGCCGTGAAGCCTCCAGACTCAGAGGACGCAGGGCTGCTCGAAGCCCAGCGTATCAGGCAGCCTTAGGGCGTGAGCCCAGGAAGGAGGAAGAGGTGTGTGGAGGGAGACCTGCCACCGCCAGCCTCGGCAGCTCCACGCATTCAGGAGCTGGAAAGGCCCCCAGAGTGTGGGCTGGGCCCACGCGGCCGGGCCTTCGTACCTCCCCACCCATCAGGCGGGGCTGCGGCCCTGGGCCGGGCAGTTTCTGCAGGCCTATATAATTTTCTATCCTTGATATTGAAATATCCTGTCACTTTGGTTAAATACATCACTATTGTTTCTCAGTGACCTATGCCCCTGTTCTCATCAAACGTTGTACGTTTTCTAATCTCTTTGACAGATTTCTCCAAGAGCAAACTCTAAATTAAGTATTTTTGACCTAGGCTGATCTATCAATTTATTTGGTAAGTATTATCAATTAATAAAGTAATGCTGTATCTCCTTTAAGATTATACTGACAAAAGCATGTTACTGATATGAACGTCCTTAATATCATATAAAATTTATAAATGTTTAACTGTCCTGGTGTGATTTTTGTCAGCCATAATTCTGGTTGAAACCTTTAAGTGCTGAATGCAATAGAAAGAGCTGAATCACCTTGTCAGTTGCATTGTTATTGTAACAAATGGCCACCAGGTTATTGATTGTGGCTATTTTACGTTTCAGTCCTCCACAGTTCCAAAACTGTTTCCCAGGACAAGCCCTGGTAAAGATGGGCTCCTGACAGCTTTAAGATGAACGGACTTCAGGTAGTCTCAGCCTGAGAGCCACTCCCTCTAACCCTCCCTTGTTGCTCAGATGTGGCCAAAAGAGGGTTTGGGACTCACCAATTCTTTTCCTCTAAGGAGAGATAATCAGGTCAAAAATCAGGACAAGCCCATCTTGATATCGAGACAACTGAAGCCACTATCAGAAGACTGCTTGATGATGCTTCCAGAAAAAGATCTTGAATCAAAATGGAGTCATTTGTGTCAACCCTGACTAAATTGAACTTGCAAGTCAGGGGGTAGTATATTCTCACATTAGCATGCCTGATAACACAAACTGTTATTTGTAAAATTCTGCCACATTTGTGGTGTTTGTTTAAAATATGTCGGGAGCGGGGAGGCAGCAGGTGGCATAATGGTTAAGATGCTAGACTCCCACATGGCCAACCGTGATTCGAATCCCAGAGCTGGCGGCTTGCTTTCTCACTTCCTTTCGCTATCTCTTTGTCTCTCCCTCTCTGGTGAATGCACATGCCCTATAAGCAATTTAAAATAATAATAATCAAAATAAATAAAATATTAAAAAACCTGTCAGAGGTTTAAAAAACCTTGTTGAGCATGTCTGATAAGTATGCTCACCTGACCCGTGCTTTGGTGCAGTCCTCAGGTTTACACCAGGATGAAATCCTTTTGGCATGTTTGGCTCAGTTTGCCTTCTTTAGGTTAACAGTGAATGGCGCCTAACCAGGACTTCAAAGTGATCCCCCCACGCCTCTTACCGTCCAGCATTTTATCTGCTTTGGCAGTTAATAAGAAAGACCCTTTGACTTTCTGCCAACTCCTGAACTCAGTAAATGTTTAGGGGGGTTAGGCACAATTGACAGTGAGGAATCGAAAGACTGACTGCTAGGACCAGAAGATGGTGTAACAGTTACATCGCTGGACTCCCACGTAGTTGACCACTGTTTGAGTCCTAGACCCAGCGGCCCGCCAGCCTCGGCAGCTCCACGCATTCAGGAGCTGGAAAGGCCCCCAGAGTGTGGGCTGGGCCCACGCGGCCGGGCCTTCGTACCTCCCCACCCATCAGGCGGGGCTGCGGCCCTGGGCCGGGCAGTTTCTGCAGGCCTATATAATTTTCTATCCTTGATATTGAAATATCCTGTCACTTTGGTTAAATACATCACTATTGTTTCTCAGTGACCTATGCCCCTGTTCTCATCAAACGTTGTACGTTTTCTAATCTCTTTGACAGATTTCTCCAAGAGCAAACTCTAAATTAAGTATTTTTGACCTAGGCTGATCTATCAATTTATTTGGTAAGTATTATCAATTAATAAAGTAATGCTGTATCTCCTTTAAGATTATACTGACAAAAGCATGTTACTGATATGAACGTCCTTAATATCATATAAAATTTATAAATGTTTAACTGTCCTGGTGTGATTTTTGTCAGCCATAATTCTGGTTGAAACCTTTAAGTGCTGAATGCAATAGAAAGAGCTGAATCACCTTGTCAGTTGCATTGTTATTGTAACAAATGGCCACCAGGTTATTGATTGTGGCTATTTTACGTTTCAGTCCTCCACAGTTCCAAAACTGTTTCCCAGGACAAGCCCTGGTAAAGATGGGCTCCTGACAGCTTTAAGATGAACGGACTTCAGGTAGTCTCAGCCTGAGAGCCACTCCCTCTAACCCTCCCTTGTTGCTCAGATGTGGCCAAAAGAGGGTTTGGGACTCACCAATTCTTTTCCTCTAAGGAGAGATAATCAGGTCAAAAATCAGGACAAGCCCATCTTGATATCGAGACAACTGAAGCCACTATCAGAAGACTGCTTGATGATGCTTCCAGAAAAAGATCTTGATCGATGGGGAGAAATATGAAAGTTTTTCAGAATCAAAATGGAGTCATTTGTGTCAACCCTGACTAAATTGAACTGGCAAGTCAGGGGGTAGTATATTCTCACATTAGCATGCCTGATAACACAAACTGTTATTTGTAAAATTCTGCCACATTTGTGGTGTTTGTTTAAAATATGTCGGGAGCGGGGAGGCAGCAGGTGGCATAATGGTTAAGATGCTAGACTCCCACATGGCCAACCGTGATTCGAATCCCAGAGCTGGCGGCTTGCTTTCTCACTTCCTTTCGCTATCTCTTTGTCTCTCCCTCTCTGGTGAATGCACATGTCCTATAAGCAATTTAAAATAATAATAATCAAAATAAATAAAATATTAAAAAACCTGTCAGAGGTTTAAAAAACCTTGTTGAGCATGTCTGATAAGTATGCTCACCTGACCCGTGCTTTGGTGCAGTCCTCAGGTTTACACCAGGATGAAATCCTTTTGGCATGTTTGGCTCAGTTTGCCTTCTTTAGGTTAACAGTGAATGGCGCCTAACCAGGACTTCAAAGTGATCCCCCCACGCCTCTTACCGTCCAGCATTTTATCTGCTTTGGCAGTTAATAAGAAAGACCCTTTGACTTTCTGCCAACTCCTGAACTCAGTAAATGTTTAGGGGGGTTAGGCACAATTGACAGTGAGGAATCGAAAGACTGACTGCTAGGACCAGAAGATGGTGTAACAGTTACATCGCTGGACTCCCACGTAGTTGACCACTGTTTGAGTCCTAGACCCAGCGGCTTAAAACTCATGCTGGGCACATGTGCCCAAAATCCCAAGAGGAGAATAGAGGAGAAGGGACTGTGGCATGGTCATCCCCCTGGGGGGGGGTGATTTCTCACTTTCTGTCTCTCTGTCTCTGTCTCTCTCTCTCTCTCTAGTGAGTGCATGCGCCCTACAGCAAAAATCTCTTTAAAAAAAGAGACATTGACTGTTTAGTTGATACAGGAGCAGAGAGGTACCTCTGATTCATTCCCCTTCTTTTGAAAAGGAAACTAAAAGTGACATTTCCCATCATGTCAAGGCCCTTTCATCCCAAACACTCTACTGCACCCTCACTCAGCAAAACAGAAGATAGACTGTCACCTCTATTCCTTAAAGAGGGAGGGAAGACTGGTAGTGGGGATTTGTGGCCGAGTTACAAGGAGGAACCAGAGTAACTCCATATTAAATATGACATGATAGACTAACCCTTAAAGATAGTCTGCTTCCCTTTGCTAAATGACCTTGTTTTACTGTTTAACTTGTAGTTTAAAGACCTAATCATAACTTTGCTGAGTTTTCAAAGCAACTGGGCCTTGAAACCATAGCCAAAGATCAAATATGTCTAAGAAAACAAAGGAGAAAAAGACACAAGCAAATATCTGGATCATGAGAACACAGAACATAAATCTGACCCGGCATCCAGGGTGTTTTGTTTCCAGCTACATCGTGAGACCCGATTCTGTCCCTTGCCCAGAGATAATAGGCTCCCGAGTCAGTCAGTTGTCTTTCCATCCCTCAACACTCAGTTACACAGATGATGAAATGAGCCACTGCCGATGACACTGAACGGCTCATGGACTAGTTCTAGAAACGAGTCTTCCTAGCACCGTAGGACCGCAGCTCATTTCCGGCCTGTGCATGCGTCCTGAGGAATGATGTTTGGCCAACGGGGGGGACTGAGGACAGACGTCTGACTGTTCTTTCTACACGGAGGTGCTCTCCGAGGAGAGTCCCGCCTACGAACGCTGGTCTTGCTGTAACAGGCTGCTCTGGTCTAGGATCGTGGGCAGCTCCTCCACCCTGACACTCACATACAGCCCAGGGACACGGCAAGCCCTACTGTCTGCATTCAGACTAGATGCAGACATTCTTTTCTACTGACGTCAAGTCTCTGTTAGACAGACGCATATTTAACCAATTACTAACCTGGGAATTTCTAAGCCCACCTATAACTGACAAGCCCTGCTTCCAGATGTCCTGCCTTTTTGGGTCAGGCCAATACGCGCCTTCTTACTCTGACTCACAGCCTGGTCTGTCTCAGGTGCTCGCAATGCTGCATGAAAGCACCGCTGCGTCTGAGCACCCCGGGGAAGCACTTCGTGTTTCTCCAGGCCTGGTCGCTCAAAGTCATGCTTAGAATAAACTATATTAATTATTATTTCTACAGAGCATGGCTAGTTCCACTGCCAGGGGCCAGGCACCCATGCTGTCATTCCCTACCCCAGCTCTGTCTCTCAAGATCCAAGAAGCTCTGGTGTCTGCCAGATGATCTTTCTCTCTCTTATTTTTTTTTAATTTTTGTTGTTTTATGGTAAATTTCATTTTTTTAGAGAATTATTTATTTAATTTTATTTATTCAATCATTTATTTAAATTTGACCAGAGAGAGGGAAAGTGAGAAAGCAAGCTACCAGACCGAGGACTTGAACTGTGGTCAGCCACGTGGCAGTGTCCAGTGCCTTAACCACCATGCCTCCTGCTGGCCCCTGTTCTTTCTCTTTTTTAAAGAAAATAAATTTTATTGTATAAAGTTACAGTTTAAACATGTTATGAGATACATATATAAAGTCAAATGGTGGGACCAGCAGGTCGCACAGTGGTTATGTCACTGGATTCCCATGTAGTCGACCGCAGTTTGAGTCCTGGACCCGGGGACTTAAAACTCACTCTAGGCGCATGAGCGTGTATGCCCAAGATCCTGAGAATAGAATGGAGGAGAAGGGATTGTAGCAGCATGGCCATACCCCCTGGGGATGATTTCTCACTTTCTGTCTCTCTGTCTCTCTCTGTCTCTCTGGCAAGTACAAGCACCCTATAGCAAAAACCTCTTTAAAGAAAAAAATGATAAAAAGAAAGTCAAATGGTGACTAGAGTAAAATAAATGAACATATTCATTATCTCACATAATTACCTAGCCTCCCCCCCGCCCAGGACAAGAGCAGCTATGACCTACCGATTCAGCACAAGTCCTAAGTACAGTCCCCTGTTATTAACCGAGGCCCTCACGTTGCACGTCCCGTCCTCAGATTCAGTCATCCTACGCATCTGCGACTTCGTATCCGGGGACCTGCGTCTCCCCGCCTCCTTCCCTGCCCTGACCTGGCATCACTATCCTGTTCTCTGACTCCGTGTATTGGATTTCCTCTTTAGATCCCACATGGAAGTGAGGCCTTGTCATGTTTTCCTTTCTGTGTCCGGCCTGTTTTACGTCTCACAGTGTCCTGCAGGTTCATCCCCCACAGCTGTATCTCCTTCCTTCTTTCTTTAAGACTGAATAACACCCCTTGCGTATCTATACCAAGTGTCTTTACGCGTCAGTGGACACATGGCTTTTCCCAGATCTTGGCCATTGGAGATACCGCTGGCCCGAGGACGGGAGTGCAGGGATCTTCACAAAGCAGGGGTTTCCTCTCCATCGGCTGTGTCCCCAGAATCGTAGAAAAGTTCTCTCTTTTATCCCTTTAGGGGCTTCCACGGCGCGTTCTGCGTTGCTGGCTGTACCCTCTACCCCCACCTGCAGTGCGTCAGGGCTCCTGTTTCTCCACATCCTCGCCGACACTCGGTGCGTCAGGGCTCCTGTTTCTCCACATCCTCACTGTCACTCATCCTTTCTATAGCAGCCCTTCTAACGACTGATGTGTCTTACACGTAACTCTCCCCGGGGAGGGCCCAGCCAGCACGGCGCTCCCGGTGGCTCATTCGTCATGAGCTGCCACCTGGCAATGGCTAACATTCATTCCAAGTTCCCCCCGGGCAGGCAGGGACCGTGGTGAGTGTTCAGGATGAGGCCGGAGGGAGCCAGGTGGGGGGGATCCAGGAGCAGGGAGGGTGCCCCTGTGGGCAAGAAGGGGGAAGCACTGAGAGGGGAGTAGAGCCTGAGTCCAGCCCCGTGTGACCCCACACCCCTGGCTTTCTCTCCATGCACACAGTGCCCCGGTGGAGCAGACACCTGCACCTCCAAAGCCACTGCCTGAGGCAGGGGTGCCCAGGAGGAGCCTGGACAGCTTTCCAGAGCTCTGCCTGACCTCTGTCCCCGGGCTCCCCCACTCCAAGGCAGTGGCAGGGCCAGCCTACCCTTGGCACCCCACCCTCGGTGTCAGCTATCTGACCAAAGGCTGCAGTGGGAGTCACGTCCTGCCCAGGAGGAGACAGCATCGATCCCCTAATTGAGCAAGACCTTTTCAAACAGGCTGGTAATTCAATGATCCCGCCTCCCAGTGCACCCCGCTCCAGGAGCGGGCGCTAACCCAGTTAGCAGAAGTCAGACGTGGGGGTGCTGGGCTGGCCGAGGCAGCAGGGGCACTGCCGGGGGGTGCGAGAGGCCAGCGGGCGGCCTCTGCCTCCTCGCCTCCACCAGCGCTCGCCCTGCCCAGCGGGCACGAGAGGATGGAACTCTAACAGCAAAGTGGAGGTGCCACTCCCACCCCAGCTTCAAGCCACTGTGGCTGGCACTGTCCTCAGGACAAAGTCCCCATCCCCAAGCC
>NW_006159856.1:3647003-3653428 GCF_000334495.1 Tupaia belangeri chinensis
TGCCTGCCACTGTCCTCAGGACAAAGTCCCGATCCCAAAGACCGAGACCCTCTGGACCCTGGGCTAACGAAGTATCACCGAGGACTGCAAGGGCTCGGGGAGTCCTCGGGGTCCCCTGCCGTTCTGTGGGAAAGGGCCATCAAGGGAAGAGGAGGGCCCACCTCTGGGACAAGGTCACCTCCACTCTGTCCCCCCAGCTGTTCAACCCCCTTTCTGGGCCTTTCGGTTCAGCCTTCTCGGCTGCTCCAAAGCCCACTCCTTGCCAGCTGTGTGGCCCCCACCCTGGCTGGCTCCCCCTCAGTGTCCAGCCTTGCCCTCCCCCCATCCTCTCTCTGCATTTCACCAAGGCTGACTTGTGGAAACACTCACTTTGAAATGCCTCCACCCAGATTAAGCACATGTAGCAGCTTCTCCGAGGGCCTGGGAGAAAAGCAGGTGCCCCTGCTCAGTCCTCGAGCTTCGGCTCAAGCTACCCCCCTTGCTGGTGTTTCTGCCCTTTCCTGATCTGATCTGTCAAACTCCTATTCATTCTTCAATACCCCTTCCAGATCACCCCGGGAGAGGGGCAGTTCTCCTGGCAATTGTTCTCATACCCCCACAGGTGGTTTTCACTTCCAGAGACCATAGAGCTGACTGCGGGGTCCCTGGGGGTTCCCTCTGCTCCCTAGTTTGGGCCCATAGGACCTGCCTGCCTGAGCACAGGGTAAGGTAGGAGATGGGAGGGAGTCGAGACCACGCTCAGCCACAGCCCTCACAACTCCCGGGGGCTGGCAGCCTCCCTCTCGCTGCAGCCCAACGAAGGAATGAGGCTGGACCCTGTTGGAGGTGGGTCCTACGTTTCTGTGATTAGTCCCAGACCCTGGAAGGAGCCGAGTCTGCTTCCCCAGAGGGTCAGTCACCTTTCGGCCCCGAAGAGTGCCACTCACACAGGGCTGGGGGCATCCCACCCTCCAAGGTGTGGGTGGACAGGGAGCCCCTGAATGCTTGTGGAATGCAGGAAGGAAGTATGGGACCCCCTGTGATGGAGAGCCGAGGGGCCGGCCTGAAGAGGAGAGCAGACAGCACCCCTCCTTCACTCGACCTCTCTGGGGCCCCATAGTTTCCCCTGAAATCCAGCCTCCCAGGACACCGTGACACCCCAGGGACGAGCAGGCTGCACTTGCCTAAAGGCCAGGGATGGTCTCATTTCGGGCTCCCACTCCTGCCATCTCCCAGCCCGCTGTCCCTATAGGAGAGGAATCTCCCCTCTCCCAGTCTCCCTGTCCTGGTCTCCTAAGTGGGAACAAGCCCACCCAGGTTTATTTATTTCCTGGTTTGCAAAATTGGAACAATCTTGGTTTTACAGCCAGGGCTGTCTCCAGAAGCCCCGTGCTGGCAGGGAGCTCTGCGTGGGTGATGTTGGGGTTTTCCGTTCTCCTTTCCAAGGTCCTGTTCTGGGATCCATTTGGCTTCGCTTTCACCATGGCCCGACCCCAGCTGAGTTATCAATTGTCCCCTCCCCAGACCTCTCTCTAGCTGGGCCTGCTGCCCTGCCTCTAGAGCAGTCTAGGCCTGTTTTGGGGTGCAGCCTCCTTGCTGCTGGGCAGTACTCCAAGGTGAACCCCTGCTGAGGGAAGCACCTCCTCTCTTGCCTCCTTCCCTACAGGTCCCCTTGTGGCCACGGGAGCATACACACGGCTCCGACTCCCTGGACGGGAAAGGGAGCAGTGTCTGAGCCTGCCCACCCCCTGGGAAAGCAGGCCTCCTTGCGGCTGCAACCCCAGGGCAGAATGTCTGGTGCCCCATGCAGAGCCCTGGCACCAGCATCCAGTGTGGGAGTGCCAGGATGAGCACCGTTCTCCAGAGCAGGCGACCTGCTGGCATCAGATCCCTCCCGTAAGGCACATCCTATGCCTGCTACGCACCCAGCCTGCCAGGGTGTGCCTATGCCTGCTACGCACCCAGCCTGCCAGGGCCCCTCCGACTACGCATCTCCCACTGGCACTGGCCGCCGGGGGTCTTTCCCCAAGAAGCAGGCCACAGTGGCAAGGGCTGCTCAGGGCTCATTTCGACAAGCAAAGGAAAGCTTGCTAAACGCTATGGCCCTGAGCCACAGCAGTGGAGCAGCTGGGTAAGCAGAGGCAGGTGGGAGGTGTGCAGGTGTGCTGCAGGTGAGGAGGACACAGCACGCCTGTGGGCCAGCGCAGGGTCAGATCCTCAGACCTTGGCAGGGGACATGCTGGGCTGAGAGACAGGGACTCGAGAGGAACACGCTGAAGTGGAGGAGCAGATGACACGGCCTGGCCACTGGCTGCAGTGAGGGCAATGGTAACCCGGCAGGGCCAGGGGAAAGCTCGCTAGAATGTTCTGGCTGACATGATACATAGCCACCTTTGGCATCCACACCTGCCTCTGGGGTTCCAGATCAAGGCCTCTCCTCACAGGAAGACGAGAGGTTCTCCCAAAGGAGGGTGGGCAGTCCTGGGGAGCCCGGGGCTGGGCCTGGCTTCTCAGAGCCTCCCACCAGCCCTTTGTCCCGCTGCCCTTGAGTCCCCTTGGGTACGGGGCTCACAGCGAGCCTCGCCATCACCGCCAATGCAGGACGGTGAGGAGGTCCAGTGTGGCAGCAGAGTGTGAGGAGGGCGGCAGGGTGCAGGGTGGGGGTGGAGAGTGCAGGGGGGCTGCAGGAAGGGACAAGGCGGCAAGGCTGGGGCCACTCTACTCAGACCAGCTCATTCTAGCTAGAGGGCCAGATTCGCTTCCTGGGCTGCGGTGACAAAGTCTCTCAAACCTGGGGCTTCAGACAACAGGGAACTGATCCCCTCATAGTCCAGAGCCCAGAAGTCTCAGAGTTGCGCTTCCTCTGAACGCTCTGGGGGCTCTGGGTGTTCCCTAGCTTGTGGCTGCCTCCAAGTCACATGTCACACGGCCTCTTCTGTGTCTCGGTCTCTGGGTCTCTTCGGATAAGGACATCGGCCTTATTGGGTAAAGGGCCCACCCTGTTCAAGTATGACTTCGCTTGACTTAATTACATCTGCAAAAGTCCTATCTCCAAATAAGATCATCTTCTGAGGTTCCAGGAAAGAAACTGATGTGGCTGGGCATGGTGGGGGACATTATTCAATCCAATATGCTTTCTGAAGACCCCTCCTGGGCTGGCCTTGGGCAGGAGAGAGGCCTGGGTCCCCTGGGAGCTCATAGCCAGGACTGCTGGGTCAGGTTCAACAAACATCCGGGGATGAATCAGTGGGGCTGAGTACAGGGAATTGTCCTGCAGGAACGAGCCCGCTGGAGGCCTATGGTGGGAGGTGAGAGAACAGGTGCAGAGGCTGAGACTGGAAACTCAGTGCTCCTCCTGCCTGGGGACACTGGGGACGCCTCTCAGGGCTGACATTCCAGGCCAGTCTTGGAGGTGAGGAGGCACTTCTTCACGTAGCCTGCAGCTCTGGTAAGGACCCAGGGCTGGGCAAGATTCGCTCTCCAGTGCAGGGAGCTGCTGTCCTGGACACACTGGCTGTTAGGGCAGTAGCTAGGGCTCCTGCAATTCATTCTGGAACTTTGCGCCTTGAAAAACATCAAGCCTTCCAGTTTACCTCTTTCCACTGAGGTAGAAGAACAGCCCCGGGCTGCGTCACAGCTGGGGAATGAAGACTTTATCAACATGGCACCTTAACTTCCGGTTTCCTGGGAGCCTCCTGAATTATGTCAGGGCCTCAGACCCTCAGAACACTTTCACATGTAACCGGGGCTCACCGGGTGCCCAGCATGACGAGCGGAGCTGCCCCGCTGTCCGTCTCGGGTAGCTCCCAGGCCGCCTCTGGAAGGCAGAGGCCCACAGTCGGCCCCGCAGGGAGTCTGGCTCTCTGGAATGTAATGAAGGTGGAGGCGCATCAGCGGAGAGCAGCAAGAATGAAGACCCGACGGATGACCCCTCTCAAGCCCACATGGCTCTTCACCCTCTCAGTGTGCCACCATCCTGCTCAGGGACTCTGCTGCCCTCTGCACCAAGGTCTAGCCGCTGCTGTGGGAGACAACTCAAGCCATCATGCTGGACCTACGTCTTCTGTTCCTTCATCCCTCCATGCTCCCCTCCGTCTACCCTCCCATCCGCCATTCACCCATCCACCCACCCCTGTCCATCCGTCCCTCATCCACCCACCCACTTACCCATCATTTTTCTACCCATTCATCCAATAAATACGCTTCTTTTATTCCACGTTCATTGTAAAAATTATTTATTTTATTTGTTTTAATTATTTTTTAAAATTTACTATAGGGTATGTGTGCTCAGCAGAGAGAGAAAGAGGGGAAGTGAGGGGAAGTTCTCACTGAACCGTGGTCAGTCATGTGAGAGTCCAGCACCTTAATTACATCTCCACATACTCTACAGCTCCAGTAAGAGCCATGCCACCTGCTGCCTCCTCTCCCACCCCAGGGGCATTCATTTGAAACATGCATTTATTAGAGATTCATGCAGTAATCCGCTTTCTGTATCACAATATAAAGTGTTCCCCATTACTCTCACTTCTTTCCCAAACCTTCCTAAACTCTGCGTCTGTGTCAGAGCCGGGGAGCTGCTGCTGTGGTCCACATTCACAGTGCATTGCAGCCACATGCCTGAGCTCTGGTCAAAGGTAAGAGAAACACGGTGTGCAGTTTCTGGGCCGAGGCCTCGAAGCAGCAGGTGCACCTATTCCACAGCCCCTTGCCCTTCCTCCAGATGGGTGCATGAGGATAGGACCCCCCCACACCATGGCCCCAGGCGGGCAGAGTCTCCAGGTGACAAAGTGAGAGCCTGTGAGTCACCACAGGGAAATTCTCCCTGGCAACCAAACACCTGCCCACGGGGGCTTCATAGGTGAGAAACATATCTGCCCTGTGTGAGCCATTCTGTGTTTTGGGGTCTTGCTCTTACCAGAGCCAAACCTACCAACTAGCAGAATTAAGTAATGCTGGGCCACCAGGTGGCATGGTGGTTAAGGTGTTGGACTCCACATGGCTGACCATGGTTTGAGTCCCAAGACCTGGCAACTTACTTTTTCACTTTCTCTCTGGTACGTGCACATGCCCTAAAATGAAGTATTAATAATGATGATGATAAATAAAATTAAATAAATACTTCTAAAAAAATTTAAAAAGAGGGATCAGCAGGTGACATGGTGGTTACAAAACTGAACACTCTCACGTGGTCGGCTACAGTTTGAGTATCGGACCTGGTGTCTTGCTTTCTCTCTTTCTCTCTCTCTCTCTCTCTCTCTCTCTGTGTGTGTGTGTGTGTGTATCTCTCTGGTCAAATTAAAATAAATGAATGAATAAATAAAATTAAATAAATAATTCTAAAAAAAAAAGAAAAGAAATAAAAGAATTAGATAGTGCTAACGCTCAACATACCAAGAGGAACCGAGACCCAGGAAAGGGGTTAACTGACTGCAGGCTGCCCCGCAGCGCCGCGGGCATGCTGATGCCGGCCTGGCCTGCCTGACCTCACGTTTGTTCTAGCCCCCATGTCATCCGGGGCCAGGGTCAATGCTGGATGCAGAGTCCAGATCCACCGCCGCTTCGTGCCCCACTCCCGAATGACCCGACACTGTGAATCGAATGTGGGCATTCGTCCCCCGAAGTCCAAAGCAAAGGGGAAGTCTCGGTCTGAGGCCCCCCAAAGTCTCCCAGAGACAACAATCTTGAGTGCAAATGTTTCTTTGGTGGTGAAGAAAGAAGTGTCAGGAGAGTGGAGAAGAAAGGAGGGAAGGAGAGGCAGCCACTCAGGGACAAGTGACCCAGGGCTTGTCAGGTGGTGCCTGGTCTTCCCCGAGTGGCTTGCTATGGTCCTGCCAGTCAGGAGTTTCCCACTGTGATGTAACAGAGCACTTCACACCTCACTGGCTTAAAACACCAGAGACTCATCCTCTCCGGCCCTGGAGACTGGAAGTCTGAAGTCAAGGTGTGGGCAGGGCCGCCCTCCCTCTGGGTGCTCCACAGGAGGGTCCTTCCTGTGTTTTCCTGCTGCTGGTGGCCCCAGGTGGCCCTGGGCTTGTGGACACATGGGTCTAATCCCCACGTCCTCTGTCACACTCTCCTTGTGTGTCCAAGTCTTCTCTTCTTATAAGGACAGTGGGTTAGGAGTGGTCCAAGTCCAACATAACCTCATCTAACTTAGCGGCCGTATTTCCGAATAAGGTCACATTCACGCATGCTCAGGACAAGGACTGAAACATATCTTTGAGGGTTCCACCAGTGACATTCACCCTGGTGTTTCCCTGGCTCAGGTAAGAGCCCACCAGGGGACCGCACACTCCCCACCACACCTGAGAGAGCTCAGGGTTCAGGTACTAGCCAACAGAGCACTTCCTTACCTAGCCTCGTCTCCTTCCCCTGCCGGCCCAGGGAACTTCCTGAGGGGCTGCCACATACCCCCCAAAGGGCTGGCAGTTCTGGCGGGCCAGGTC
>NW_006159856.1:3653477-3660917 GCF_000334495.1 Tupaia belangeri chinensis
CAGGCCAGGCATGCTTCCCTGTGTTCCTCACTGCCCTCCCCAGAGCTGGACAGAGAGAGAAGTGACTTCAGGGACCAGCAGATGGCTTAATGAGTACATCGCTGGACTCCCACGGAGGCGACTGCAGTTCAAATCCCGAACCTTGCAGCTGAAAACTCACAGCAGGTGCTTATGTGTGCGTGCTCAAGATCCCAAGAGAATGGAGGAGGGGGATTACAGCATGGCCAACCCCCTGAAGGGTGATTTCTTGCTTTCTGTCTCTGTCTTTCTCTGTTTCTCTGGGCGAGCACACACGCCCTATAGCAAAAATCTCTCTTAAAAAAAAGTGGACTTCAGAGCAGGAAGAGGGTACCCCTAGGCCTCAGGTCTCCCTAGAACAGAAGAGATGGACTAGTCATTTGTCGCTGGGCCCGAGTCTCCTGCCTTCACAGCCTGGCTGGGCAGCTTCGTGAGACCCCGTATGTCTATCGCCTGGTGCTATCAGGGTCCTTACCCTCTGGCCCTGGGTGGTGGCATAATTCAGAGGTCTGCCTCCAGGAAGTGGACCACAGGGGGGTGCCAAAGCAGGGGACCAGGACAGGGTGCCCCAAGAAGGATCCCATAACCGCAGGAACACCCAGGCACTAGAAGGCAGACGCCGGAGAGGGCCCGGATTCTGGCATTTCTGAAATATTGTTGTACAAACCACCGATATTTTGAAAGGCCATAAAACATTGAGGCAATTGATGGAAGGAAAATATTGAAGATTTCATCAGCAGTTGCTCGGTCTATTTTAACAACATTAACTTTTTAATTAAAATTGACTGCTCAAGACTTTCTGGCAGAATGAAATTTTACTTCTTAAAATAGAGGGTGTGCCCGTGGGAATATCAACCAGGTAAACTTTTTGGAGAGCCAGCGGGGTCAGGTGGGGAGAGCAGGGGTGCTGCGAGGTGGGCAGCAGCGGAGCCCTGCTGAGGGTGGGGGAGGATAGCTTCTTTGAGGAGGGGCCTTCTCGCCCTCTGGTGACACTGGGCAGTCCTTTGATCACCACCCGAGGTCACCTCAGACCCGCTCATTCCAAGGCGCTTGCGGAGAATGACTGTCACCTCCTCTCCAGGTGAGGCCAGAGGGTGTCATGTAGCTCGATTCTGCTCTCCCCCTGACGTGCCTCCAGAGCCTCAAGAGTCTTCCATGGCTTCCCATTCTTCAGGATGAACTCCCTTGGGAGGTGTGCAGCCCTGTGCACCTTGCTGAGCCTCTCAATGCCTTACCTCCTCTAACAGCTCTAACGAGAGGCCCGGCCTCTAAGGATGGGGTGAGAGTCGCGTGAGCTCACCGTGAACCGGCCCAGCCCAGGCCCCACATGAGATGAGGGCCCCACACGAGATGAGGGCCCCACAATCCTTCTGTCAGTGACTTCACATTGTCACATCGGCAAGGCCTGGCCCCTACACACTCCACCTGTATCTAACGTCCCTGTCCACAAAGCACTGACACGTCACCAAATTGCCCCTGCTGCCCCACTGTGTGCCCCACGTGAGGGAAGTCGCGGCACCCTTACCTGGCACTCTTCCCCGGGGCTGCGCCTGTGAGCCCAGCTCTGGAGTTCCATCTCTCCGGCCTTCCCTGAGCCCCACCTGAGCCTCTCGAAGCAGGGAATTGCTCTGTGCCACCCTGGTTCACAGGTGCCCACCCCACACAGCCCTGCCCTCCAGATGCCTGTCCCCAGGTCTGGCCAGTGACCCAGCGCGGCACCTCAGGCCTGCTCAGTCATGGCCTCAGGCTACGATTGAACATGACAGAGATCAGGAAAATTCAGAAGGGACAGGAGGAAGACACAGAGAGAATGCCACCCAGAGAAAGTCACAGAGATTCACAGAGACAGAAGGAGACAGAGAGATACACAGAGGGAGACATAGAGAGACAGAGAAGCACACAGTGAACTATAGGGACAGAGAGACATACATAAAGATGCCCAGAGAGACAGAGAGAGGGGGAAATAGACACAGAATCCAGACAAGAAGACGGTGGGAGGGGGGAGGCAGAGAGTGCTCTTGACAGAGGACAGGTCAGTGGCCAGAGCTCGCCATGGTCTTCTGGGCCTGCTGGACACCAGCCCAGAGCTGGAAGCAGTGGGGGTTGGGGAGGCAGGGTGTGTGCATCGCCCTGGTCCCCCGAAGGATCTCCGGAATGGGAGAAACCGGCCTCTAGGTCAGGGAGGCTCTTGTTAGAGGGTTAGAACCCCGTGCAGTGACAGACAGAGGGTGACACTGGGCGCAGGCGAGGGAGAATGGCGGGCCACTGAGCAGCTGACACACCCCGCCCCCAGCTCAGGCTCCCCGGGTCCGCACCTGTCCTGGAGTGGAGTCTGGGGTCCGCTAGCGTGGATGCCCTGTGGGTGTGAGTGCTGGGGAGGAGGAGCTGCTGTTCAGCCCGCGGGGCCGTCAGCAGGTGTGTGAGAGAAGCCCCCGTCTGAGTCGTGCCCCAACCTACGTCTGGGTCAGACCTGTGCGGAGAAGAGGCGCCGCGCTGCGGGACCCCAAAGCGTAGTGAAGCCCCGCCTTCTTGAGTGGCGGCTCCAGTAGGCGGGACGCCGGGTTGCCGTGGAGACTGAGCGTTGCAGACCCGTCAAGCCCCTGGTGTGCCCTGGAAGAAGCCCAAAACTGAGTTGGGGACTTGATTTGCACTTTAATAGACTTTAAAGAGTCAGGATCTTGAGATCCGTCCTGAGGGAGCCGGGGTTAATAGTCGGGGTCAGTCGGGTTTAGGGATGAGGTGGAAGGCTCTGAGGGGGGGAGCCACCTCCCCACCAGGCGCAGTGGACGCATCTGCCTGACTGTCACCCACACAGGAAGACAGAGACCGGTGGATGAATGGGTGGACAGGACAGCCTGGCCTCCTCGTCTCAGGTGTGGGAAAGGGCAGTGCTGCGCCGTGCAGCACCAACTCCCTCTCCTCCTGAGCCACAGCCCAGGGCGGGCTGGTGACCTTGGGGGTTTGCATGTTCCCCCACTCCTAGCGTGAGTGCTCCAGGGCAGGTCCTGAGGTCGCAGAGGCCAGCCGGACACTCCTGAGCCCTGGAGCAGCTCTCAGGTAGTGGTGGCGGTGGCTGCTGAGCGCCTGCAGAGCCGCCCTGCCCTGGCTGACGCTGCACAGACCTCTGGCCTGTACGTCCCCCACCACCCCAGCAGGCAGCAGTGGGACGTTCCCAGGAAAAGGACAGCTCCTCCCATTGCGCAATGGACCCCAAGAGCCGAACCGTTACTGCTCGGATCTGCTCTGGTAACTCTGGAAGGGGCTGACCAAGTGGCAGAAGGTGCTGGAGCCTCAGAGCCAGGGCAGATACGCAGTTCTGAGCCATTTCGGCCTGGACCAGCCCTGCGACTGGCCGCAAAGTAGTCACCTCTCTGAGGCTCAGTTTCTCTGCCTGTGACATGGGAACACGCCTCCTGATCACTAGCGCTCTCATTAGAACTACTTGAACAGAATCCAGCCTGTTTCCTGGCTTTAAGTGTTAAGCAAAGTTCCTCAGCATTTCTTTGATTTAAGTTAAAACTGCTTTTTTTGAAATTACCAGCTGAATTTGGTATTGAAATTAGTTAGATTATTTAAGAAATTGTGTGATCAATATAATGTGGGGGAAAAGAAATGGAAGACTACTGTAGACACCAGAGACAGTGTGAGAAGAGGGTGGGAAAGGACAGAGGGTCAGAAATAGGGGCTATATAGAGAGAGATGGAAATGGAAAATTATTGACGATCACATGCATGATTAAGCCACTATGCAGTATATTCTGGATGGGAAATCACATTTTGTATGCTGTGACAATGCTTAGAAAATGAATGTAGGGACCAGCAGCTAGCATAATGGTTATGTCACTGGACTCCCATGTAGTCGACTGTGGTTCGTGTCCTGGACCCGGTGGCTTAAAACTCTCACCGGGTGCGTGTGCGTGCGTGCCCAAGATCCCAAGAGGAGAATGGAGGAAAAGGGACTGTGGTGTGGCCATCCCCCCTGGGGGGTGATTTCTCGCTTTCTGTCTCTCTGTCAAGGCAAGGGCTTCTGTCTGTCTGGCAAGCGCATGCGTCCTGTAGCAAAAACTTCTTCAAAGGGGAAAAAAAATGAATGTAAATTAATTAAGTTAAAAAAAAAAAGTTTCAGAAAAAACCTAAAACTCTTTTCCTTGAAATTGAAAAAAAAGCATTAAAAATACCTATTTGATGACTGCAGTAAGCTATATAGCTCCAGCTAGATGCCACTTTATAGTATGTTCATTCTACTCACTGAGGTTTATGCCTAAAGTCAGACTTGTGTTCATGGATATGTATATATCAGCTGTGCTTGCTATTCAAAATATTTAGATTAATTAAGATCTTTAGTGAATCAATAAAATGTGGGGTGGGGGAAGGCATGGAAAGCAACCATAGATACCAGAGACAGTGTGGGAGGAGGGTGGGAGATGACAGAGGGTGAGAGATAGGGAATCAAGGATGGAACAAAAGCAAAACATACAGGAAACAAGAAATGGAAAATCATTTGTTGATGATAACATGTATGTTGATGTGCTTGATTTAGCCAATATACAGTGTATTTATTCTGGATGGAAAATCTCATTTTGTGTGCTGTAATGATGTATAGTGAATGAATGTAAATAAATAAATTTTAATTTTAATTTTAAAAAGAGAAAAAAAAGAAAATTGCATTTTAGCTCTATTTTTAAACAATCTCCATCTGAATATCCCAACCAGGTGTAAACTTGTTTGCTTTTTAAATTGATTCCTGACTCTGCCACCTGTCCTGCAGGTGCCTCAGATGAGGCAGAGGAGAAATGGTGGATGCTGTTCAGAGAGCCAGGGTATGCATTTTCTATTCTGCATTTGCTTTAGTGCATTGGGAAATTTAAGGAAAAGGGGATGTGAAAAGGATGTAGAAGAAAATAATGAGGCAGCTAACTTCAAAAGTATCTCCTGAAAACAAGTGAAAGACGATGAGACAGAGAAGCAGGCACCATGTGGGCTATATGGTGTGAGGCAAGGGCTTCTGCTGAGGGATCAACCTGAGGAAGAGGAGGCTGGCCATTTGCTGAGTGGCAGGAAGCTTTACTGATGATGTGGAGTAGGGAGACCACTTAAAGGACAATAATTAAACATGTGGCTTACTCTTGTTTTCTAATTAAGTAAAAGACATTTAGGATTTAAAATTATTTTTTAAATAATAGATATATTTTTAAAATTGTTTTACATTTACAGAAAAATTAAGAAGATCATACAGTTCTCACATACCCCCCCCAACCAATTTCACCTATTATGAGCATCTTATGTTAGTATGGTATCTTTATTATAATTAATGAACCAACACTGATGCATTTTTGTTAACCGAAGTTCACTCTTTGGTCAAAGTTCCTTGGTTTCCACCTAATGTCCTTTTTCTGTCCTAGGACTCCACCAGGAGACCATATGACATTTAGTCCTCATTTGTCCTCTGGCTCCTCCCAGCTGTGATAGCTTCTCAGACTTCTCTGGGTTTTCCTGACCTTGACAGTTCTGAGAAGCACTGACCCAGGGTTTTGTAAGATGTCCCTCTGCCACGGAGACGAGGGGGTGCAGGGGTGATCAGGCTTAGCTTCCTCTGGTTCTTGTCCTCTCTTCTGACAGATTAGAGATGCAGACACAGAGGGGAAATAGCAGGGAGAGTTTATTAAGAGAGGAAAGGAAGAACAGAGCTCCCAGGCAGGGAGCAGGTCACAGACGATGGCTAGCTGAAGAGGAGCTGGGACAGGTTTCTTCTATTATCTTGGTCAGGAAGGGCTTTGTCTGGGCTTGTTCCAGGTGGGACTTGCATTTTTCTCCCATGCCCACATGGTAAGGGTCACCTGCTGGATAGGTCCAGCTCTTCTTTTCCTGATTTTGGAGTAGGTATGAAGGTCAGGAGACTCTCTTTGTCTAGAAGCTTCAGACCACAAAAACTATTGGGTCATTGGAAAAGCCATGATGTATTTTTCTATGTAAAAATGTGTCTTGATTTTTCTGACAATCCAATATTATCTTATCTTCCCAGAATGTGGTGGGGCCCAGAAAAAAAAAAATCTTTGTTTTAGGTCAGGCTCCCTAGGTTAATCATTGAGTTACTGCTGCAAGACATTTCTCTTGAGCAAACAGCTAAGCTGTTGTGTCTCCATCTTAAAACTTAATCGTTTTGTGCTTCTATTTTGGGCTTATGCCCTAACTACATTTTTAGGGCCTTGTCTCCTACCTCACCTCCATCAGCGATGTCTGATGAGTTGGTTATTATTAGGCTGGGATGATGATGGCGTTTGGGGAAGGCCACCGAGCTAAACTCCTCATCACATCAAATCCAGGGACTTACCATTGTTGGGTTGACCTTGGCCACCTGGTGGAGGGTTGTGGTCAGGCCTCTCCCCATTTCTACACTGTCCTCTTTGGAAGGAAGTCACTTAGTGCAGCTGGCAGTTGAATGCTGGGGTTGATGCTTCACACCTTTGAGGTCAGAATATCAAAATACAGTATTTAGAATTCTGCACAAGGGGCCGGCAGGTCACGTGGTGGTTAAGGGCGTTGGACTCCCACATGGCCGACCGTGGCTTGAGTCCCAGACCTGGTGGCTTGCTTTCTCACTTTCCATCTTTCTTTCTCTCTCTCATTCTGTCCCTATCTGATTGAATTAAAATAAAATAAAGTTAAATAAAATAATTCTTTAAAAATAAAATAGAATTTTGCACAGAAGGCTTGTCTCTTCTCCTTCGTTTGTTTATTTCTTTATCATTTATTTTTTATCAATAAGGGCTCATAGATGTTTAGTTTACGCTTTGGGTTTATAATCTAATAGAACTTTATTTACTTCGTTGCTCCAGCTTTGGCCACTGGGAGCCCTTTCATACGCTCCTGCCCCTTTAACAGGCCCCCATCTATGTGGTTTGGAGTTCCTGCTTTGGCTTTTTTAGCTCATCTTTGCATTCTGGTGCTAAAAGGTGCCCAGTCTCACCTAGTGGGTTTTTTGTTTGTTTTGTTTTTTGCTTTTTTTATTTTTTCATTTTTATTATCATCATAATCTTGTTTATATTACATTGGATTACATATAACTTTACAGTGTGTTACATTGCTTTTTCAAAAGGGAATGCCATGCATGTCAGTCAATACAGAGACATTAATCTCCCCACTTCATCATTCAATATCTTTTCAATGTTTCTCCCAGTCATTATGATTATTATTATAATTATTATTTTTTAAACAGTCAATCACTGTTTCTCATTTTGCTTGTAAAAAGACTTTACCCATCATGAAATACTTCTCAGACCAATCCAGTTGAGAATACTATACATGTCATCATCAACAGGTAATAAGCCATATCTGTTTCCCACTGACGTCCTGCCTCTCTATTGTTCACTTGCTATCTTTCTCTATCCTCTTCTCTTCACTTACCCCATTCCACACCGTCCTA
>NW_006159856.1:3666819-3670280 GCF_000334495.1 Tupaia belangeri chinensis
TTGTTTAAGGTATCCATTTCTTCTTTCAAGTCATGGAAGGACTTCCTCATCTCCTGGAGCTCCTTGTCTCTTTTCTCTTCCATCTCAGTTAATTTGGTCACTACAAATATTCTGAATTCCTTATCGGACATGTCCACGACATCCATTGTACTGACTGTGGGTGATGTGGGCTTGAGGATTTCCCATGAGGGACAGGCCTTTTGTTGGTTGCTCATATTTTTTGAGCCTCTGCTATTGTTCCTAGTCATCAGGTAATCTATATGATGCTTCCTAACCTATTTAAGGTATCTCTGAGTGTTAAGAGTTGTACAGGATTAGAAAATTAATGATTTCTCTAATGATTGGCCTACCCGTTGCTCACAGTTACCATTAACTGTTGCCACTGGTCCTGGATGGTCCAAAGTCCTCCCTGTTTCTAAGGAGTGGTGAGCCTCCAACTGACCTAATAAGCAACATCTCAAGAGCAAAGAAAAACAAAACAAAAAAGGAATCACGCAGCACGCATTGCGCGTCATGGACTATTCAAATCACTAAAGTTCAGAGAGTCTAAAGGCAAGTGGGGAAGGCCCAGAGGATGAGTGACAGGTCAGGCCGCCTGGTGTCCGGAACTGATGGCCGGCTCGATCTGGATTGCGGGTGGGGTGGGTTGTGGGTTCGTCTTAAAGTCACATACAACCAACCTGGGGTCCAAGGAGGAGGAAGGGTGGGGAGGCCGAAGTGCCCCAGCAGTTGGACCTGTGGCCTCCGGCCACCTGGTGTCCGGAATTGATCTCACCTAGTGGTTTTTCTGACCCAGTCCTAGGATCACCACTTGTCCAAGGAACCTTGTTTTTTTTTTCTTTTTTTGGAGAGGTTTTTGCTATAGGGCACGTGCACTAGCCAGGAAGACAGAGAGAGACAGAGAGACAGAAAGTGAGAAATCACTCCCCAGGGGGAATGGCCATGCCGCAATCCCTTCTCCTCCATTCTCCTCTCAGGATCTTGGGCATGCATGCACACACGCCCAGAGTGAGTTTAAGCCACCGGGTCTGGGACTCAAACTGCGGTCTACTACATGGGAGTCCAGTGACATAGCCATTACGCAAACTGCTGGTCCCCTTTTTTTCTTTTCTTGAAGAGTAAGTATTAGAAACCAAGACTGGACACATGCAATTTAATTGTCTTAATGGATCTGTACACTTAGCATGCGACTGTAACACAAAGAAAGTTCCTAGCTGATGAAGAAGCTTCTCCTCTGCCAGTCTTTGCCTATGTCTGGCCATGGGAGAGGTTGCCATGGGGCCACCTGCCTGCTCCTACTGGCACCCAGCTGCTTGCTAAAGAAAGTCTTAGGATGTCCATGAGAGGGAGAGTTGGAATAGATGGAGAGAGGTGGAAACCAAGAATATGGCAATGAAAGGTGCCCGCTGGGATCACCATGGCATGAAGACAAGTCTCTACCTGAGTGCTCTGTCCTTGTCGTTTTGCTGTTGGGGTGCCATTTATTGTCCATTATCCAGTTACAATGAATACAAGTATGACAGTGCCACAGAATCGCCCAAGTGTCTAAAATCGCCCAAGTGTCTAAAAACTGATAACTGGGTTGAAAAACTGTGCACACATATCCTGTGGAATAGTACCTGGCCGTAAGAAACAGTGAGACCCTGTCGTCTGACGCCAAGTGGATGAATGGAGAAGGCTTAAGCAGCTGAGCCAGACTTTGAAAGCCACACACTGTGTACCCTCAGCCGGGATGTACCCAAGGTCGACACTCTTAAGACAGAAATGGGAAGATCTGAACAAATGAGAGTAGAGGGTAAGTGTAGATACCAGAGACAGTGAGGGGGGAGAGTGGGGAGAAAGTGGGTAGCAGAGAGAGAGTGTGAGGGGCAAAGGCAACATTTAACAGACAAAAAAAAAGTAGACTTCACTGTTGAAAAAAGAGTTCTGTTATTTTCACTTTATAAAAATTAAAATCTAGGGACTGGCAAGTGGCATGGTGGTTAAAGACACTGGATTCCCACATGGCCAACCACAGTTCAAGTCCTGGTCCTGGTGGCTTACTTTCTCACTTTCCCTTTCTCTGATCAAATTTTTAAAAATAATAATAATAAATGGAATTAAATAAATAAATAATTCTTTTATAAAAAATTAAAATTTAGGGTCAGCAGGTGGTGTGGTGGTTAGGGTGGTGGACTACCACATGGCTGACTGCTGTTCAGGTCCTGGACCTGGTAGTTTGCTTTCTTGCTTTCCCTTTATCTCTCCCTCTGGACAAATTTAAATAATAATAATAATAATAACAAATGGAACTAAATAAATACATTCTTATTTTTTAATTAAAATTTTAAAAAGAAAACCATTTAATTTTTTTAAAAAGAGAGAGAAATGCTCTCAACTGTCTCCAGGTACTAAAAACAAATGAGAAAATATGGCAATGCCTCTTCTGCAGGCATTCAGGTATTTCTGAGAACAGAGACCGGATCTATCCTTGAGAACCAACAGATTCCACTAGGTAGGTTGACAGGCTGCAAGAGTTAGCTACAGCACTGAGCCAGTCCTGTGCCCTGTACAAAATCTGAGATGTCCTCTGCTCAGCCACCTCAGAGTTCTCAGAATGCTGCGAAGTGACCATCGCACATTAAATATGCTGTGGAGCCCTGTGCCAGGAGAGGAGAGGAGCTACCCCAAAGCTGGCACCTTGGCACTAGCAGAGATGACAGATCTGCCCTTTATTGACTGGATGCCTCTGCTTTAGCCTCAGCTTTCCCACCTGTAAAACGGGGAGAGCAGTGCCTACCTCAGGCACCCAGAGAGCTGCTTGACCAGTCTCTCACAGAACTTGTATCTTTGCTTATGTATCTTCTTTCACTCGACTTCCTCTTGGCCTTTGGGTTCCTCCCCAAACAGGGATGAATTACGTGATGGTTAATTTTCTGTGTCAGCTTGACCAGGCACAGGATGCCCAGGTTTCTGGTACAGCATTATTTGGGGTACGTCTATTAGAAGAGATTAGCATTTGAATCAGGAGGCTGAGGAAAGAAGATTGCTCTCTTCCTTGCAGGTGGCAATACCCAGGATACTGCAAGCCAGAACAAAGAAGCAAAGGAAGTTTGAATTCACTCACCCTCTGACTGGCTGCTTAAACTGGACTATCCATCTTCTCCTGCTCTCAGCATTCTTGGTTCTCAGGCTTTGAGACTTGAATTAGATTCTATACCATTGACTCTCAGGTTCTTAGATTTTCAAATTACATCACCAGTTTTGCTGCATCTTCAGCTTGCAGAAGGCAGATTGTAGGGCTTCTCAGCCTCCATAATCAGGAGCTTATTCCTTATAATTAATCTTGTGAGTTTGTGTGTGTGTGTTACATAGATAGATAGATAGAGATGTAGATATAGATATAGATATAGATGTAGATAGAGATGTAGATAGAGATGTAGATATAGATATAGATGTAGATGTAGATATAGATGTAGATA
>NW_006159856.1:3670881-3680015 GCF_000334495.1 Tupaia belangeri chinensis
TAGATATAGATGTAGATGTAGATGTAGATGTAGATGTGGATATAGATGTAGATGTAGATATAGATGTAGATGTAGATGTAGATGTAGATGCAGATGCAGATGCAGATGCAGATGCAGATGCAGATGCAGATGTAGATGTAGATGTAGATGTAGAATAGAGATGTAGATATAGATGTAGATGCAGATATAGATGTAGATGTAGATATATAATGTGGTTCTTTTTGTCTGGAGAACGTTGACTAATATAGATATCTAAGGATTATTGGATATTTGAGAAATGTCTACACCATAAGGGATAGAGACCAAGATAGTAAATATAGAGAGCAAAAGACAACTTCAGAGAGATGTTGCTTTCATAAAATAAGAATAACACATACACACATACCCAGACACAGAGACATATTTTTTTGGGGGGGGAGGTTTTTGCTATAGGGTGCGTGTGCTTGCCAGACAGACAGAGAGAGATAGAGAGACAGAAAGTGAGAAATCACCCTCCGGGGGAGATGGTCATGTGGCAATCCCTTCTCCTCCATTCTCCTCTTGGGATCTTGGACACACACGTACATGTGCCTGGCATGAGTTTAAGCCACCGGGTCCAGGACTCGAACTGCAGTCAACTACATGGGAGTCCAGTGACATAGCCATTATATCAACTGCTGGTCCCATATATTTCAATATTTAAAATTGTGCTTAACATGATAAGCAACAATTTAATTAATGAAAGAAAACGTGATGCATCTCTTAAAACCTAGGACAAAAAAGCAGAAAACAAGAAAGGATTTTAAAAATATGTACTCAAGGGACCAGCAGTTAGCGTAATGGTTATGTCACTGGACTCCCACGTAGTCGACCGTGGTTCGCATCCCGGACCCGGTGACTTAAAACTCACACCGGGCGCCTGTGCGTGCGTGCCCAAGATCCCGAGAGGAGAATGGAGGAGAAGGGATTGCGGAGTGGCCATCCCCCCTGGGGGGTGATTTCTCGCTTTCTGTCTCTCTCTGTCTCTCTCTGCCTGTCTGGCGAACACATGCGCCCTATAGCGAAAACCTCTCAAAAAAATAAATAATAAAAATAAATAAATACATACTCAACAGAGAACAAACCTACAACTAACAGGAGTTCTTGAAAGACACAAAGAAAAAACACAGTGAAGATTTTTACAAGAATATATCAAAGAAACCTCCCAGAACTAAAGGACATAAGGTTTCAGAATTTAAGAGCCTACTGAGGTTCCAGAACCATTAACATGAATTTTTGAACAGTAGACACAAAAGAATGAGCTGAGTGCTTTAAGGACAAAGAAAGAAAGTGTCACATCACACTAAGAGGAAAGACTCAAGGGGCTTCTTGCTTATCAGACAGGGGAACTGGGGAGCGTGTGAGAAATATCTGGTTCTTTAGGTTCAGATCAGTAATGTTAAAGACCTGCCTGCGATGCAGAATGAAGGTGCAAACATGGGTAAAGTAGGAAAAGAGGGTTTTTGTTTGTTTTAGAGAGATTTTTGCTATAAGGTGTATATACTTGCTGGAGAGACAGAAAGTGAGAAATCTCACCAAACAGGGGGATGGCCACGCTACAATCCCTTCTTCTCCAGTCTCCTCTTGGGATTTGGGGCATGCACACACATGCACCTGGTATGAGTTTCAAGTCACCTGATCTGGGGCTCAGACTCTGGAAGTACAACACCTTAACCACTATGCCACCTGCTGGCTCTTAAAAAGAGAAATGTTTCATCAAAAAGTGAAGGTTTTTTGGGACCAGCAGTTAGCGTAATGGCTATGTCACTGGACTCCCATGTAGTCGACTGTGGTTCGCATCCCAAACCCGGTGGTTTAAAATTCACACTGGGCACGTTTGCGTACGTGCCCAAGATCCTGAGAGAAGAATGGAGGAGAAGGGATTGCAGCGTGGCCACCCCCCCTTGGGGGATGATTTCTCACTTTTTGTCTCTCCGTCTGTCTGGTGAGCGCACGCACCCTATAGCAAAAACCTCTCCAAAAAAAAAAAAAGTGAAGGTTTTTTAACAGAAAAAATACACATCATGCCAGAAAGGCATGTTAGAGAACAAACAATTGTCAGAAGACAACTGTTAGGATTAGGTGTTACTTTAATTGTGGGGTCATGTTATGAATATTTAGCAGGGGTGGTCTGTCACTGTAACTGGCTCTTTTGTTTGTTTGAGGAGCTTTTTTTTCTTTCTGTGTGTGTGTGTGTGTGTGTGTGTGTGTGTGTGTGCCTGGGTGCTTCTCATCAAGTAAGGTAATTTTTTACTTCATTGGGGAGGTCATACACGTGCCCAGTGTAGACTTTGATTGTATGAGTGTGTGCACAGGAATGCTTTTGCCCATATCACTTTATTGCCCCCACTGGGAAGTGGGATGTTAACCAAGCATCCCTGAAAATTCCTGTGTGCATATGTGAAATGGCAGAAGAGACGATAGTAACTTTTTCTAGGTCTTTTGGAGAAAAACTTAGATAATAAGAAAGTGATATAATCTTCCCTTTCCCAGTATGGTGAGAGAAGGAGTCCAGAGGGAGTCTGATTGTAACCCCTGACAAGCTGCAACGATGAGGCAGCTATCCTTCTCTCATTACCTCAGGGCTCTCTTGCTAACTACCTGTAACATTCGGATTCCTAGAACCAATGCTGTGAGTGAGTGAACAAGGCCTTCTGTGGGCCAAGAGAAAATAATTTTTGGCACAGAATTTAATACCCAGTTAAACTATCAATCAAGTTTGAGGGATGAATCAAGACATTGTTGGAATGTATGAAATTTACAAGTTATTTTTCTTGCTCCTCTTCTGAGGAGATTTTTAGAGGATGTGCATCAATCAGAGAAGGACCCCAAGAGGAAACCCATGAATCTGGAGTTAGTTAATTTTCACCTAGGGATTAGTTAGTAAGGAACATGAAGATGTCCACAGCACCCAGTTGTGGAACCCTGTGCACCCTGTATATACTGTGGCATAGGGGGCTGGGAGGATATCAGGGGAAAATTCAGGGGGTAGAAAGTTTTAGCTATGTTTGGGCAGTAGACGAAACTCTTCTATGTGAGTAACAAGTCCGTATGGCAGTAAGGGGCAGAAAACGATGTTAGAAGGAGTGATTACAAAACTAGATATAACTTCTTGAGCTGTGTTCAGTTCATTGAAGTTCACAAACTGGAGACTCCTGAGTAACCTGTACCCTCACTAAGAAGCCAGTGTCCTGGGACCAGCAGGTAGCATGGTGGCTAAGGTGCTGGACTCTCACATGACCAACTCTTGTTCAAGTACTGGACTTAGCAGCTTGAAAATCACACCAGGTGCATGTGCATGTGTGCCCAAAATCTCAAAAGGAGAATGGAAGAGAAGGGATACAGCGTGTCATCTCTTCGGGAGATGATTTCTCACTTTCCCTCCGTCTGTTTTGTCTGTCTCTCTCTAGTAAGTGCACAAGCCCTATGGCAGAAAACAGACAAACAAAACTGTGCTGTGGTACATGCTCAGCTACCTGGGAGGCTAAATCAGGAAGATTTCAACTTTTAGGTCAGTCTGGGCAATGTAGGGAAGGAAGAAAAAACAAAAAGAAAAGAGAAAAGAAAAGAAAGAAAAGAAAAGAAGAGAAGAGAAAAGAGAAAAGAAGAGAAAAGAGAAAAGAAAAGAAAAGAAGAAAAGAAAAGAAAAGAAAAGAAAAGAAAAGAAAAAAAAGGGGTCAGCAGGTGGTTTGGTGATTAAGGCACTGTTCTCCCACATGGCTGACCTGGGTTCAAGTCCTGGACCTAGCAGCTTTCTTTCTCACTTTCTCTCTCACTCTATGATCAAATTAGGAAATGATAATAAATCAATAAAATTTTTTTAAAAATTCCTTTTTAAAATAAAAGAAAGAAGGAAAAGGAAAATCTAAACTCTGGGAGCTACTTTAGGCCCTTACTGCCCCAAAAGTGACCCCAATCCTAGTTTACAATGGTTCTGGTTCTATCAGTCTGGGTTAATCTTGCCCATTATTGTTTTTTATTTAAATGGAATCAGGTCTCAGAAATTTAAAAATATTAAAATAATGATATAATATCAACACAAATATTGATATTTCAGTACTTAAAAGTATCCCAGGGGGCCAGCAGGTGGCGTAGTGGTTAAGATGATAGACTCCCACATGGGAAAACTGCCATTCAAGTTCTGGGCCCAGCAGCTTGAAAATCACACTGGGTTCATGTGCGTGCCCAAAATCCCTAGAGGAAAATGGAAGAGAAGGGATTGTGGCATGACCATCCCCCGGGGGGGGGGTAAGGGGTGATTTCTCACTCTCTCTGTCTCTCTCCAGCGAGCACATATGTCCTATAGCAAAAACCAAAAACAAATAAATAAATATCCCAGGGACTAGACGGTGGCACGGTGGTAACACAACAGGTTACCTGGGACCCTCCCTACCGTACCCGGCAGGCACACGCACTTGCCCGTAATCTGGGCTGGCTGAAACTAGGGTGGGTGGGCATGGGAGCCCTGTTGGGTGCACTTCTCTTTCTCTTGGTCTCTCATGAAAAAGCAGATAAATAAACTTTTAAAACATTGTCCAGGGACCAGCAAGTGCTGTGGTGGTTAAGGTGCTGGACTCCCATAGGGCTGACTGTGGTTCGAGTCCCTGACCTGAAGCTAATCACACCAGGCACAAGTGTGTATGTGCCCAAAATCCCAGGAGGAGAATGGAGGACAAG
This sequence comes from Tupaia belangeri chinensis, assembly GCF_000334495.1. NCBI lineage: Eukaryota > Metazoa > Chordata > Mammalia > Scandentia > Tupaiidae > Tupaia > Tupaia belangeri. The sequence goes on from NW_006159856.1 coordinate 3,675,577, forward strand.
GGTTTTCAGCGTGACCATCCCTCCTGGGGGGCGATTTCTCACTTTCTTTCTGTCTCTCCTGCAAGCACACCGGCCCCATGGCAAAAACAAAACGAAAAACAATCCAGCATCCTGGAATACAGCCACATTAAAAACCATCTTGCAGTCACGAATAGAAGGAAATAAAAGGCTGACGTCAAGAGGAAGAAAAGTTACCTAAGGGTGGAAACGTGTCCGCACCTTGGCTTAAACCTGCTGGTCATATCAGCTGCCCTGTTACTGAACCTGCCAGTGAAAATATCCTCCGAGGTGGGAGGGAGAGCAGGGGGCCGGGAAATTCTCCTGGTGCTTGTCACCACCATGAGAAAGACTCTATTCAGAACTGTGGCCACAGGGTGGAGACTGTCGGGACAGGGGAGAGAGACAGGGCTCGGGGCTCGACTCCAGATACAAGGATAGTGGGCTTATAGCCAAGAGGCTGGCGGGCGGGACTCACTCGGGTGGGACAGCAAAGGTGTGGGCTTCTTGCTGAAGGCGGTCCAGGCAGGTAGACGTCCAGAGTGGGCGGTGAGAAGCTTGATCATCTCTGAGGGCGATCAGGTAGCCAGTGCAGGAATTCTGGCTAAGCCGATGTAGCGCGTTTCTTGCTAAAGCTAGACTTGGCAGGGATAGGCACAGAAGCCCAAAGATTTGGCCCAGAAGAGTCTCTGTTGGGGGCTTAGCACTCAGGAGCCTGGCTTTGTGGAGCCTAGGTTTGTCATTTGGAAGCTGGCGACAGGTATGGGAGAACCGAAGCAATAATGGAGATCCCTGCCTCTGGGTAGGATGGAGGGCGTGGTGAGCCCGCAGCAGGCTCCAAGGCTCAGTTGTGTTTTGTTGTTGTAGTCAGCCTCTCATTCTTACCTGCCACTTCAGGAGTGAGTTTGCTAACAAGGACTCATCTACTAATCAGCTCCCCTGCCTCAGAGCTGGGCCTGCCCACAGTGCTCTGGGTCCCTGCCCAGCAGAGATCCTGGCCTAGGCTGTGCCTGCTGGTTTAGCTCTCCCCTCCCTTCCTTCGGGGTGCCCAGGCTGCTGCTCAGAAGTAAGGCGACCCCTGCACAGGGGGCCGGGCATGGGCAGGCTGCTGAAAACGCCGTGACCATGCCTAGGAGGAGGAGCTGGCTGCTCTGGGCCTGGCAGGACCCTAGGAATGGCCAGGACATTTGCTATTATTTGCTTATCTGTTTGTAAAGATGAGCTACTGCAGGGAACCTTCCCCGACCCGGAAACCTCAGTCAGGCTGCAGCGCTGTGGGCCCCTCCTGCCCAGGGCCCAGGCAAGTGGACCACATGCTCCAGGGGAGACCCTGCCCATCAGTCCTAGGCAGCTTAGGAGCTCTGGCCTAAACTGCTGGGCCCCTGTCCCAACCTCTGCCCGAAGGCCCCACAGGTGGTCCTTCCAGATCGGCAGTCGATTATCTAACGCCGGCTCCCGATGCATGAAGCAGGGTTTGCCGCCCTCTGCTGACCATTTTCCATAGGAAGAAGGCACTTTCTCCCCTGAGAAAATGGGGTGGGCAGGGAGGGGAGTGGACAGGAAGGAGAAAGAGGAGAGGGGAGGACTGAGGAGGGGCTAGAGGAGGAAGAACAGGAGGGAAGACAGGAGAGGGAAGGAGTAGGGAGGAAGGAGGGAAGGGAGAAGCCAGGAGGGGAGGTAATCGAGGGGAAAGGAAGGGAGATCCTTGAAAGACAGATGATGTGATGTGGATAGACCTGGGTTTGGATTCTGGCTGTGTGACCTTGGGCAAGTTACTCAGTGTCTCTGAGCCTCGTTTCCTTATCTACAGAAAGAGATGACAAAGCATCCTCTGCATGATCACAGCCGTGAAGCATCCCTTAGAAGATGCCCGTGCACAGGAGGATAGACAGGCCATCCCAGAGCCCTGTGCAGCGGGGTCTCACTAGAGACTGGCAGGCATCTGTCTCTCACCCCAGCTTTAAATCGGAGCAAGAGATGACACCAAAGGCTCCTCAGGTGAGCTGAGTCTCTGGCCCAAGCACAGCCCAGGGATGTTCTAGGTAGACGGGGGACAAAGGGGGCCTCAGCATCTGCCGAGGACGGAGAAACGCAGCCGTGGTCACCCAGGAATGACCGTGGTGGAAGCACACCAGCTCCTCGGTGGATTTAATCACACCATGGGGCCATTTAAGGCAGGTCTGAGTGGGGAAGACATGTGACTGCAGCTCCCTCTGCCCTGCATTCTAGGAGGGCCAGGAGGCCAAGTCAAGGGGAGCCGTTACCGGACTCAGTGGGTCCAGCTCTCAGAAACACGAGCCAGTGATGCAACTGAGGCCGTTGGTCCAGAAGGAAGGTTCATTTCTTGCACAGGAAGGAGCGAGCCAGGACTTGTGCAGAGAGAAGCCTGGGGCGCACGAAGCAGGGCAATCCAGGCGGAGGGGCAGCAGGTGCAGAGACCTCCCTACCCCGGGCAGGACTGCGCCTGGTGCTTGTTGCCATCAGCAGGATAAGGGACCCAGGAAGGACGAGTCCTGACCTGGGAACTGGGACTTTCTTAGGCTACTGGCAGAAGCGCGAATTCAGGTTGCTAATCAGCTGTGCTTACGGAGAGCAGGCCCAGCCACGGTGGAGGGCGCCGTAAGACACTGCTCTGCAGGCTGGGATGACCTGGGACCCATCCAGTTCCCATCCAGCCCGAAGGCCCGATGCAGCGGTGCGCGGAGGCTGAGGAAGGAGGATTACGCGGTGAGATCCTGCCTAAAACAGGACAACCACCAGGCCAGAGGTGGCGCCATGGCTAAGGCTCTGGACTCCCACACGGCCGGCTGTGATCGGAGTTCCAGACCCAGCGGCCTGAGAATCACACCTGGTACGTATGTGTGTGAGCCCAAAGTCCTGACAGGAAAATGCACGAGATGAGACTGCGGCACGGCCATCCCCCACGGGGGGGTGGGAGAGATTTTCTCACTTTTCCTGCTCGCTCTCTCTCTGGTGAGCACATACAGCCTATGGCAGAAATCAAACAAGTAACAATAGCAACAACAAAACCCACAACCACAACAAACAGAGTCCCTTGCATTAGCAGGTGGCCTGCCTTTGCTGGCTTTGATGTCGGAAGAAGGGGCCACAAGCCCAGGCAGAAGCCGAGGACGACAAGGAGTGACTCTCCCTGGAGCCTCCAGAGGACTGCAGCCCTGCTGGCACCTGGACTGTAGCCCAGAGGCCCTGCTGGCTCTGCCCTCCGGCGCTGTCAGAGAACCCACTGGTGTTTTCGCGAGTCGCTCAGTCTGGATTTGTCGCAGGGGCTAAGGGAACCAGGACATGGTCCTAGAGACACAGAAAGAACACCATGTACTTCGGCACCTCCCTTCACCTCCTGGGGCCTCAGATTCTCCATCTGTAAAGAGAGAGATGGGCACCAAGGCCAGCAGGTGGCATAGTGGTTACGGTGCTGGACTCCCACATGGCCCTCTGTGGTTCTAGTCCCGAACCCGTGTACGTGTGCGTGTGCATGCTCAAAATTCCAGGAGGAAAATGGAGGACAAGGGATTGTGGTGTGGCCATCCTGCTGGGGGCTAATTTTTCACTTTCTCTCTTACTGTCTCCCTCTTCAGCAAGCACACATTTCCTATGGCAAAAACCTTTTTAAAAGTGAAAAATAAAGAGACGGATGGCCACTGAGAGGCTGCTTTCCTTCCCCACCTCCTGGAGCCACTGCTAGATTAAGAATGCTTCCAGGAGTGGCTCCACTTCCTGGGTGGCTGCGATGGCTGTCTCCAGGCCGTGGTGGGGTGGGGCTGGAGCACGTTTGGGCCAGGGCCTCTGCAGTTGGTGGGTCCTCCCTGGGGACGCCATGAGGCTTTCCCGGGGATGTCGCCCAGCCCCAGGCCGAATGCCTGCCCAGGCAGGCTCTGCCCTCCAGCCAGCTCCCCGTGCCTCTCCACGGGTCTAAAGAGCTTCTCAAACTGCTCGGGCCTTCCCGCCTCCTCTCCCACACCCTCCCAGTCACCCTCCAGGACTCGGGCTGCTGCTCTGTCAGAAAGCCCTGATGGCACTGTCTTCCAAACGAATCCTGAACCTGGCTCGTCCTCTCCCACCCTGGCCGGGCCCCACCTCTCAGGCCTGGACCCCTCCAGCAGCTTCCTCCTGACTCCTTCCTGCTTCTGCCCATAAACAAGTGGGGTCTGCCGCAGCTGCCTGCCTGGGCTCCCGGCTCTCAGAGGTGACAGCTGCCCCTCTGACTTCTCTCCCACCCAGGCCTCCTCGCTCACTCGCTGCCCTGCCCTTGAGCCTTCTGTGCCCTTCACCTGGGGCGGCGGGGCTCATGGCCCCCGCGGAATGGCTGGGAAAAGGGTGGAGGGGCCACGTCCCAGGCAGCTTCTCCCCATGGCCTCACAGCCATGTAGCCGAGGCCCTTCCTCCCTGCCCCTCATAACAGCTCTCTGTTCCTGGTGACCGTG